>NC_134854.1:103232723-103593973 GCF_049852395.1 Peromyscus maniculatus bairdii
TGAAGAAGTCCAAACAATGTTAGAGACAGGGGATGGGGGAGAAAGACTGTACAATATTGTCTTCTGAACATGATAAGGTCATTGTGTTCGTGAAGTCATGGCTGATATGGTTCCCTGCTCAAAACATGCATGAGACCAATCCAGCCAGAATTCTGGCATAGATTGAGCATGTACTCTTTACTCCCACACCTTACTGAGGAGCTACTGGCAGGTGATATTTGCTGTAGGAGGGAGACTCATTCTTCAAGAATGCTCTGACTGGTAGGGTTGCTGAGTACTACTGAACAACTGCACACCAATGCACATATGTACAGCAACAACTGGAAGAATTTAAAAAAAAATGTGAAGTTGTGTAGCAGGAATCTTAAAAGTTCTTATTAATAAAATCAAACCCGAGGCGAGTTATTGGGGTCCATGCTGGTGGATCAGAGAGACAGAACAAGCCACAGCTAACCTCACCTGGTCAACTTCTCAGCTTGTCTTGTTTCCTCAGACTGGAAGCTTCTGTGTCCTCATCCCAATGGCTCTCAGCTGAACTGCTGCTGGAAAGCCTGAAGCTTAAGCAGCCACATGCTTAACCAGCCAAATGTTTCTAGTTTCTGGTCCTCATGCCTTATATATCTTTCTGCTTTCTACCACCACTCTCTGGGATTAAAGGCTGGCTTTCTGGGATTAAAGGCATGTGTCACCATGCTTGGCTTTTTCCAATGTGGCCTTGAACTCACAGAGATCCAGAGGGATTTCTATCTCTGGAATGCTAGGGTTAAAGGCGTGTGCTATCACTGCCTAACTAGTGGCTTTTCTGTTCTCTGACCCCAGATAAGTTTATTAAGGTACACGATATTTTGGGGAACACAATATCACCACAAAGTTGGAAGGAGGGCATATTGGAAGGGATATGGTAGAGAGGAGCTTTACAAGGGAAATGGGGCTGGATATAATCATATTTCCTTGTATACATGTGTGAATAAAGAAAAGTTATAATTTCTAAAAATAAGTAGCATTCATAGTCAAGGAGCCTTTCTCCCCGAAACAGTAGGAATTAACTCATGACAACAACAGGCTCTCCTATTCAGTGTAAGGGACCCTCTCCATGTTCCTTTTGATGCTTTATACTCTATCCTCTACTGGTTAAGTTGAGAAGGGAACTAACATTTTCTGTCTTAATGCAGGCTTGCGTTCTTTTTACATTTTCTCATTTTAGTTGCCTTCTATTTAAATTGAATTTTTTTATTTTCTTTTCTTGCAGTTCTTTTATTCTCTTTATCATCATTCTCTTCTTAAACCCAAACTCTAGAAAAGACAAGAGCATCCTATAAACAGAAAAAATAGGGTCTAAGGCACCTAACTTACATCTCTTTTCATTGTTAACCTGCTGTGGGATGTTCTGTATGTTAAATGTGTTGCTCTGATTGGTTAATAAATAAAACACTGACTGGCCAGTAGCCAGGCAGGAAGTATAGGTGGGACAAGGACAAAAGAGAATTCTGGGAAGTGGAAGACTGAGCCTGAGAGATGCTGTCAGCCGCCGCCTTGAAAAGAGAGATGTAAGGTACTGGTAAGCCATGAGCCACGCAGCAACTTAGAGATTAATAGAAATGGGTTAATTTAAGATATAAGAACAGTTAGCAAGAAGCCTGCCACAGCCATACAGTTTTTAAGTAATATAAGTCTCTGTGTGTTTACTCAGTTGGGTTTGAGCAGTTGTAGGCCTGGCGGGTGAGAGAGATTTGTCCTGACTGTGGGCCAGGGAGTACCAGAAAAACTCTAGTTACATTAACCCATATGTCTCATTTCAAAATTATCACAAACTTTCATCCTTAAAATTATCATCCAATTACATTCAAATATGTGCTAGGAGAGGAGGAGCCAGTGTTTGCAGGGGCATAGTCTTTGATAGGTCAACCATGCTCCAGTCAGTGGTCCCACATCCCTGCATATTTGGGCAGCATAAATTGGATACAGTAGCAGCATATGGGGGGGGGAGTTGATGAAGAGATAGCTTAGCAGTTAAAGGCAAGTATTTCTCTTGGGGTATAGAGGATCCAAGTTCAATTCCAAGCACCTAGGTTGGGTGCCTCACAAGAGCCTGTAATTCAAGATCCAAGGTGATTAAACGCCCTCTTCTCAACTCCATGATCATCTGTACTCATATTCACATAATTTTAAAAAGATCTTTTAAAGAAATAATATGTGAAGTTAAGTTGGGAGGATTGAAGATTAGGGATTAGATCTACAGCAAGTTAGGTGTTGGGATGGGGACTGAATATGTTCAAAATATATTCTATATGTATATGAAATTCTTAAAGGATTAATGAAAAGTATATATTTATTATTTTATATTATAAATATTATAATTATATTATATTATTAAAGCCTACCATCCAGAAATAGAGTAAAATAGTTGAAGATGAGAATCCCCATGTGTGCAAAGGAGACTAGGTTCATGAATCCTGCAGGTAGCAGTGTGAAGATACTCAGATTCTTCTCTGAGTTGATGCTGTATTTGCAGGCAACCTACACATGCCCTCCAATGTGCTTTTAATTACTTCTAGATCACTTATAATTCCCAGTGTTATGCAAATCTATGTAAATATCTGTTAAACTGTGTTGTGTGTTGTTGAGCGAATAATGAATGGCAAGAGCAAAGCTGGTGTGTGGCCCCCACACAGGCATTTTCCCTACAGATACAGAAGGTTGACTCTCTGCATAGTTTAGCTTTGGACTTGGCTGTTACATAGCACAAAAAATAATTGTGTCCTGCTGCTCATTAATAGAGAAAAGGCACACTCTTTTTTTTTTTTTTTTTTTTTTTTTTTTTTTGGTTTTTCAAGACAGGGTTTCTCTGTGCAGCTTTGTGCCTCTCCTGGAACTCACTTGGTATCCCAGGCTGGCCTCAAACTCACAGAGATCTGCCTGGCTCTGCCTCCCAAGTGCTGGTATTAAAGGTGTGTGCCACCACCACCCAGAGAAAAGGCACACTCTTTCAGTGATATTACATTTTCAAGTTTTTATTTTTCCCTTGAGTTATGAAACACATGCATCACCTACACATTATAGGGAGAAGATCCATTCCTATAATTCTTGTGTTGTGTGTATTTATGTCTGTGTGTGAGTGTGTGAGAGAGTATTCTGTATATGAATTATGATGTACACATGTGTACTATGTGTGTATATATGCATGCTGGTGCATGGAGCCCAAAACAGTATGTCATATGCCATGATGCACATGTGGAGATCACAGGAGAACTTATGAAAGTTGATTCTCTTCTTCTACCATGTGGAATCAAACTCAGCACCCAGACTTGGTAGCAAATTCCCTTATTGCTGAACAATCTTGCCGGTTCCAGTACCTAGTTTACAGTGTAAGTAACTGGCATGTTTACTAGTATCATATTAGAGATGGTAATACAAGAATCAACTGATTTATTATACAAAGTATGATTTTTTTTTCTAGCAAAAGAAGGAAATAGAAATTGGGACTGTTCCGAACAAATCAAAATGCCAACTTGACCACCTAATAATTACTTTTTAAATCGTAGTAATTTATAAACCATTCTGCAAAAGTAGTTTTTCTTATAACAGTTCATGTGTCAGTATTGAACTGAAAAAAAAATGAAAATACATTAGACATATAGGGAAGAATTTCCTGATGTGTATTCCCAGGAATCCTGACCATTCACTTGGCTAAAAGATATTTACCTCATATAGCACATAATACAACCTGCTATAGCCAAATATATTAGGAAGATGTTGACTTAAAGTTTAAAATAAAGTATCCGGAATGTCCCAGAGACACATGTACTGAGAAACATTTTCATTAAAATTTCTAGATGGGCCAGCAAGATGTCGCAGTGGTTAAAGTCACTTGTCACTAAGCCTGCTGACCTGAGTCCCATCTCCAGGACCCATATATTGAAAGAAAAATCATCAATTCCTCTAAGTTGTCCTCAGATGTGCATTTACATGCTATGGCATGTGCATGTCCACACCTGTACACACATACTCACACAACATGAGAAATGTTAAAAAGTTTAAGGAAAAAATAAATTTCTAGAAAGCTGCATACAGTATTTCTTCAATTTTCATTTCTACAAGACATGCACTGGCATGACTCACAACAAAAAAAATAGTTAAAATGGTAGTGTGCTCACACAGGAATTTCACTTTCAGATTCTTACAGTTTAAAAAATTCAATCATGGAGATCTGATGTGTGTTTTAGAAGCCACATTTTTAGTTATTTTTTTTTTAATTACAGTAACAAATATGTGGGTATGGAATGTACACATGTGTACCTATGGAGATCAAAAGCATCGGCTCTTCTGGATCTGGTGACAGGTGGCTTTGAGTTGCAGAATATGGAAAGTGGGCGGTAAGCTGCAGTTTAGTTGCAGAGGTTCCCTCCAACTGCAGTATGCTCTCTTAAACACCAACCCATCTCTCAGAACCCTAGGGATCAGATTTTTATGGCACACTGTGCTTGTTAGTTGTCACCTTGACACAAGCTAGAGTCATCTAGGAAGAGGGAATGTCGGTTGAGAAAGTGCCTCCATCAGATTTGTCCCTGGGCCTATCTATGGGTATTTTCTTACTGATGATTGATGTGAGAGGGCCATCCCAATGTTGGTAGTACCACCACTGGGCAGGTGGTCCTGGGGTGTATAAGAAAGAAGGCTGAAAAAGCCATGAAGAACAAGCCAGTAATCAACGTTCCTCTATGGTCTCTGATTCATCTTCTACATCTAGCTTCTTGCTTCCAGTTCTTGCCTCCACTTCCCTTCATGACAGACTATAAGCTATGAGAAGGACTAAACCCTTTCCTCCTCAAGGTTCTCTTGTCATGGTTTTTAAAATACAGCATTAGAACCCTGACTATGGCATGTGTTTATTGCTATTTTTCCAAGACTCATAAAATTTTTGTTGTAGTACCAACTATAAAACAAAAATCTTAAATTTCACTAAGTGAAGCAAACTGGTATTCTGAAATCCAAAGTATATGCACGTGGTTCTCCTTTTCATTCTTGTTCGTCCTTCATTGTCTTTCATCACAAGTTCCAAGCTTCTACCTTGTCATAGTAGGCAGCCCTGTTACCTCAAAAATTTCTACACATCTCCCCCTCCCCCTTTTGCTTGTACAATGCCACCAATCGGCTGAGCTGACACTGATACCAGAACCTGGAAAGAGTGAACTCTTTGCATCTAGGACTTGGGAGATGAAAGTTTTGTTTTTTTTTTCATTGTTGTTGCAGTTTTTTTTTTTCACTTACTTTGAAAAACAATGTGACTTGCCTTTCTTCAGGTTTTGTATTGATGGTAGGGATTTCATCCTTCAAAGTTCCACAAAGTGACCCCACAAGACAGAAGAGTCTTAGGTGTGGGAGATGTTAGGCTCCTGCTGTGGTGATAGTTGACCTGGTATCTGTGGAGCATCCTGACTCCTCACGCCCCACAGGCATCACAGCTGACCTCCGCTGTTCTCATCACCAGCTCTATCTGAAGATTTTTTTTCTCCCTTTGTGTGCTACTCAATTTTTGCCTAGAACAGTCCACAGGAGACTAGTTAAGAATAACCTTTAACGGTAAGCAGGCTTGCTTCCTAGGAAGGAAAAAGGACATGTTTATCAGAGGTAAAATAACCTCGTAATGCAGAAACAAGAGTAACAGCAGGGGAATTTAAAGACTTTTCGTTTTTAAAGAGACTTAGAAACCAGTCTTGAAGTTTCAAAAACATTTTTTAATGATTTATTTTATTTGTAGTTATACTTACATGTGTGTGGCGTGGTGGGAGGGCGGTTATGGGCATATGAGTGCAATGTCCATGGAGGTCAGAAGTGGGTGCTAGATCCCCTGGTGCTGGAGTTACAGGCAGGTGTAAGATGAATCTTAAATGGTCTTATTAATAAAAAAAAAATCTGGAGCCAGTTCAGGAGTGAACGCTGAAAGATCAGAGAAATAGAACAAGCCACAGCCAACCTCACCTTGCCAACTCCTCAGCTGATCCTGTTTCTTCAGACTGAATGCCTCTGAGTCCTCACCTGAATGGATCTTAGCTGAACTGCTGCTAAAAAGCCTAAAAGCTTAAAAGTCCTAGTTCCTGGTCCTCAAACCTTATATACCTTTCTGCTTCCTGCCATTACCTTCTGGGATTAAAGGAGTGTGTCTTTCCCAAGCACGAAATGAGTTCTTAAGTCCTGGGATTAAACAGAGCCACCACTGCCTGGCTCTTTTTCCAGTGTGGTCTTGAACTCACAGAGATCCAGACAGATCTCTGCCTCCAGAGTGATAGGATTAAAGGCATATGCTACCATTACCTGATTTCTATTTTTAATATAGTGACTGTTCTGTTCTCTGACCCTAGATAAGTTTTATTAGGGTACACAATACACTGGGGGACAAAATGTATTGGGGAACACAATATATCACCACAGACAGGTGTGAGCTGCCTGATGTGGATTCTGGGAACATAACTCTGGTCCTTTTGAAGAAGAACATGTATTCTTAAACCCTGAGCATTCCTTCAGCCCCTCAAAGGCTTTTAATCCTAATTGTTTAGTAAATCCAGGTAATATTCCAGAAAACACAGTAAGCCTTTTGACAGTAATAGAAGTATTTATGCTGAGTAATTCTGAAATTACCAAAGTGGTATAAAAGCATGTTGGAAACATGATACGTTAACATACAGTAACAACAGAGACACTTCTATTTCAGAAACCCATTGTGCAAAGTCACAGTCCAATTCAGATTTCCAGTCATAGTCAGATACTAAATGTGATATGAAAGACATCTGGAGCAATACAAAATTTGCTGTTGTTTTGTCTTATTTGTGAAAAAAAAATAAAATGCTATTTACAGCAAAGCTGGGTATATGCTAGGGCTTCTAATCCAATATTCTCAATCTGAATATGTAAAGTTGAGTGACTGACATTAAATTGTAAAATTTTAAAAGCAGTTAAAATGCAAAGCTTTTTAATAATATATTTTAAAGTATCTTTTCTGAATTATTTTTAAGCTACTGTGTCAGTTTGGGTTCGAAAAGGAAAAAAAATGGCACACTTCAAGAGCTTGGTGGTAAACAATTTAATGGAAGATTTATGTCTGGAAGAATAGACAAGTCCCTCATGAGGAAACTAAAGAGTATTATGGCACAGTATGTGGATCCACACAGGAGTGCTTATATTCATTCAAGAGCTGAAGAGAACTGTGATAGCTTTTATTGTCAACTTAACACAATCTAGAATTTGTAACCTGGGAAGACAGTCTCAATAAGGGCCTATCCCCATTGGGTGGGCCTATGGGCATGTCTGTGGGTGACTGTCTTTTGTTAACTGACATACGAAGGTCCAGCCAGCTGTGGGTAGCACCATTCCCTAGGCTGGGGATTCTGAACTATACAAGAAGAATGGGCAAAGTGAACTGAACACAAGCAAGCATGCAAGGAGGCATGCATGCATTCACTTCTCTCTGCTGTTGACTGTGGATGTCATGTGACCAACTCTTTGAAGTCCCTATCTTGGCTTCCCCACCATGATGGACTGCAACCTGAAACTGTGAGCTGAAATAAATCTCTTTTTCCCCTGAGATGCTTTTGTCAGGATATTTTACCACAGCAACAGAACTGAAACTAGGCCCAGGGTGAACCATTACTGGAAGCAAAGCAGTAGCCAGGCAAGAAGGGCTGTACAGCATACTTCTGGGAGATGCTTCCAGACCAGAGTCACCATCACCTGATAGAACTTACTTGAAATGCAATTTCTTGGTCTTCACTCCACACACAGGGAAACAGAAAATTGGAGAATAGAATTCAGAAATTTGTTTAAAAGAAACAAGAAAATGTTTGGGTAATTCTCAGGTATGTTCAAGTCTGAAAAGTATCATAGTGTTCTATTGCTGTGAAGAGACACTATGACCATGGCAACTCTTGTAAAAGAAAGCATTTAACTGGAGCCTTCTTAAAGTTTCAGAGAGTCGGTCCATTATCATCGTGGCAGAGATCATGGTGGCAATGATGGTGCTGGAAGAGTAGCTGAGAGCTACATCCTCATCTGCAGAGAGAGAAACACTGGTCTGGTCATGGGCTTTTGAAAACTCAAAGCCCACCCCCACTAATACACTTCCTCTCACAAGCCACACCTGATAATCCTTCTAATCCTTTTAAATACTGCCACTCCCTGGTGACTATGCATTCAAATATATGAGCGTATGTGGGTCCTTCTTATTTAACCCATCACAAGAACCATAGTTTAAGAACACAGTCACATAAAGGCCCACAGTGAGGCAGGAGAGACAGAGATAAATAATAAAAGCCCTGACATCTTTCTCTTACAAATACCGTGTCACCTTCTGGGTGTTTTTCACTAGCCAAAGGAAATGAGAACCATGAACTGGAAAGGATCCCAGGTTTTGAGATGTAAATGACAGCTTCCCAGAGCAGTGAGGGGGACAGTATGGAGGGATGAGAGATGAGATTGGAGATACAACTACAGACTTGTCACTCAGTGGAAGCTGGACTTTTAAATATTATCATTCTCTGAGCCAAGGTTAGTATTCTTAGTCTGATGACATGACTCAGTCAGCAGAGACACTTGCTTACAGGCCTAATGACCTGAGTTCAAACCCAGATCCCACAGGAAGGCTGTAGAGAATGTATTTCAGAGAGTAGTCCTTTGTCCTCTACATGGAAGCCATGGCATGCACATGTTTACATACATAGCAATTGTTGAGAACCCCATACATGATATGCATCTGAAGTTTCATTTTTCATTACTACATTGGTGTTAATAATTACAGAAGGCCTTTTAAGACTCTCATCTTGCAGGTAAAGGAAGAAATTAATATTCAGGATGTTGAAGAAATTTGCTCACAGTCCCCCAGCCTACATCAGTGATAGAGTTGGCATACAAATCTAGACCACGTTTACTTAGCAGCCAATATTATGTCCATGACACAATCATAGTAGTTACACCAAAATAAATAAGCCATGCTATACACAATCAATCCATACTATGTGTTCAAGGGTTAGACTGAAATCTCTCAACCCTTCATAAAATACCCCAATTTTTATAGCAGGGTCCAAATTTATGCACACTGTCCCAGAAGAGTTAAGAGGGTCCGGGATTTTAAAAGAAACTCTGTGGTCATTCTCAACATAGGAGGCACAGGTGTTCTTCCTGGGAATGTAATCCTGGACATATAGAGTAGCAGCAGCTTGGTCTCCAGGAGGAGAATATTCTCAATGCATTTGTCAGTTCTAGAAAACACATATTAGATTGCAGGGTAAAAAGAAACTGACTTCCCAAGAAGTGTTTTAGAGGGGATCTCCCATGCTCCAGGCTTAAAACCATATGCTAATGAGGCTGTAGAAATTTGAGGTGTTGGGACTGGAGAGATAGCTCAGTGGTTAAGAGTGTGTTCTAGTAATTTTCTATTACTGTTATAAACACCATGACCAAAAGCAACATTGGGAGAAAATGGTTTATTCATACTTATAGGTTACAATCCATCATTGGGGAAAACCAGATCAGAAACTGAAGCAGAGATCACAGAGGAACAGTGCTTACCATCTTGCTTCCTCTAGCTTACTCAGCTACCTGTCTTATACAGCCCATACCCACCCACCCACAGAGGTCTGGACTCTCCCACATCAATCAAATCAAGACAATGACTGACAGATAAACTCATAGGCCAATACAGTGGAGATAACGCCTCACTTGAGATTCCCTCTTCCTGGGTATGTCTAGGTTTGAGGCAAATTGACAAAAATTAAATGTGGTAGAGTGGATTGTGCTCTTGCAGAGGATCTGAGTCTAGTTCCCAGCATCTCCACTAAGCTGTTTGTATTACTCAGATCTCCAGATCTAGGGGAGAATTTGGCACCTCTGGCCACTCCATATATCCACACCCAGACATGCTCACCCATACTGAAAAATAATTTAAATTTGCCTTTAAAAAAATAAAAGAAATTTGAGGTGTCACTCACACATACACATACGAAATAAAGAGAAAAATCATCTTGTCATCATTACTTAGAATAGAACATTTCTTACCAGCCCAGGGTGCAGACAGTCTGTGTGGAGAGCATACCTCACATGTAATTAAAAGCCTCTCTGCTTGGAGGTGCTCCATGATTAATGTCTCAGGTAGGCATTTTGATTCTTGTCCTAATAGAATCTGACTGGCTCTGAAACACTCATGTTGTTCGGGTACCTCAAGAGTAATAAAAGGTTGCTCTTGGCTTATTGCACAATTCCTTGAGTCATTAATTATAGCTGCCCAAAGTGGAAAGTTTATAATTAAACATATAATTTACTCTTCTACTTTTGGATGAAGTAAATTAAGGCAATTAGATTTCTTTTGATTAAGCATATGGAGCCATTAACAAAGTGCACAGGTGTGTACAAGCAGAAGGTGGGTTACAACAACATCTATGTTTCAAGTGTGTTTTGTCACTTTGATGTCACTTTCTGGCTAGAGTAATTATGCTAATCCATTTGAAGTGGATTTCTTTAGTTTTCCTGGTTCGCCGCTGCTTTGTTTATTGCTTCGAATCCTTAGGTACTTAAGTAGCAGCAAGTAATGATCAGGTATAAGTACCAGCTAATCACAAGAGTAATTCTGGCTAGGAATATCCACACACAACATCATTTTGGTGATTGCTTTCTGCACCATTCAGCCCCCAGGTTGTATACTGCCTATGGCATGAGACATTACAATTGGGGAACAACTGCGCACTGTGTTATAATTTTTGCACTCACTTTTTTCATTGTCTGCAGTCATCCAAGGAAATTTTATCTTCCTGCTGTTTGTGTTATATTGTGTTTGTTAGAGCCTGGCATGGTTGCTTTTAATTGTCAGCTTGACAGAATGTAGACCCACCTGGAAGAGAGCATCTGTGAGGGATTGTCTACATCAGCTTGGCCCACTGCCAAGTCTCTGGGG
The DNA here is from genome assembly GCF_049852395.1 of Peromyscus maniculatus bairdii. NCBI lineage: Eukaryota > Metazoa > Chordata > Mammalia > Rodentia > Cricetidae > Peromyscus > Peromyscus maniculatus. The sequence continues at coordinate 103,243,660 of NC_134854.1, forward strand.
ATTGTATTTATTACACTAAGTGAAGTAGGAAAGCCTGCCCATTATGACTTGCACCAATTCCCTGCTCTGAGTCCCAGACTGTTTAAATGTAAAGAGGGCATTAAGTACAAGTAGACATGAATGTATCGATTCTCTGTCTGCACTTGACTGTGGCTATGATCAGCCACTTCCAGCTCCTGTCTTGCTGTCTCTGCTGTAATAGGCTGTCACCTGCAATGGTGAGCTGAAATAAACTCGTTCTCTCCTAGGCTGCTTTTTTCTCAGGGTATTTGATCACAGTAACAGAAATGAAGCTAGGACATAGTTCAAATTCGAAATGTTTACTTTTCAGAGTTAATTTTGCTCAAAGAGTATGTATGCCCCACTAAGGAAATAATTTCTGTGTTAAATAATGTTTCGGATGTATGTCAACAGAATTATGACAAGAAGTCTCCACAAAGCCATAAGTATTGCAAACATTCCTTATAAAATGAGCATCCATTCCTCTTACCAAAAGGTACTGTTGTTTTCCAAAAATATACACACATTATTTTAAATAACTTAAGAAATTAAATATATTTTAAACAACACTGAATTTATACACTTTTTCTTCTTATATATTTTTGAGATCAATAAAGAAGAATTTTGTAATTACTAACATGATTTACGAATCGTCCAGACTTGAAAAGTATTTCAAATGTCAAACTGAGTGAAGGAGATATCTCTCATCTCTGTGAGGCTTCCTTTAGCTAACTTCTCCTCACTCTGTGTCTCAACCAGGATATAGAAAGTGACTGCAAGAAATGCATGGGGAAATAAACAATCTATGAACCCAAAGGTTTGTAAGGTCAACAGTAGCAGAATCCATGTGACAGTCCCAGCATCTGTTAAAAGTCATGTCACATGGAATGTGTACAGTAAATAGTTTATAAATAGATAAACAAATGAATAAATGAGGCAATTGATTACCAAAAACAGTGTTAATGATGAGTGGACTCCCAAATGTGCTCCATGGTATCTCTCTTTGAGTAATCATGTGCTGGGGTGATCTCTTCTGTGGGTGCTGATGAAACCTTTTTAAGGAGAAAATAGTTCAGGCTGTCAATCTAAAGGAAAAGATACTGTACCCAAGAACTGTGCTCCTGTAAGTAAGGTGGTCTCCAGTAGGATGCAGGTTCACAGAAGTTCAGCTACTTCTCGCAGAAATGAACAATCAAACAAATGGATGAAAGACATAGGGAGAGAGATTTTCACACTATGCAGTGAATGTTTATGGATAAAAGAGGGGAAGAGACTAACGTGATTCATATGTCAGTGGATTATAGTTGGAAGGTCAGGGTGAACTCATGTTTACCTTTTTGAAGATAAAGTTGGTTACAAAAGGAACATTATATATGTGGGCTGGGGTGATGGTTCAATATATAAAAGCCCCCGACTTGTAAGTGTAAGGACTTAAGTTCAGTTGCTAGGGGAATTGCATGAACCTGGAAATGGTAGTGTGTATCTGTAACTTCAGGCTTCAGCCTTCTGCAGTAAGATACAATATGTGGCAAAAGAATTCTGAAGCTTGCAGGCCCACTAACCCGACATACACAACAGCTAACAACAAAAGACCTTGTCTTAAATAAAATGGAAGGTGGGGGATGATGCTGGAGACTGCCCTCTGTCTCTTCATCCATGCTCATTCACATCCACATTCATGAACATACATGCACACATACCTCAGGCACATCATAAACACAGAAAAGAATTTTTGTTTTTTAAGATTTCTGTATGCAGATGAGTTAGTATATATTCACACAGGTCCTTGATCTCTAGAGGAAGAACAATTACCTTCCAGCAGCAATGAGTGTGTATAACACTAATTAATAACATATATATACATATATATATATATATATATATATATATATATATATATATATATATATATATATATTCCTGATATCATTATCCAACAGTAAGAAAACAAGATCCACTGGAGAAATAGCTGATTCTAAGACATGGATTGGAAATGTACAAGATGAGCCTACAAGAAAGGTGAGGCAATACAAAGAAATATAAAATAAAATATCCTGAAAGAGGAAGAAAATGGGGGCATTTGTAAAGAGAGGGAGAGCAAACTTCAAACTGAGAGCACCTGGTGGAAATACGATTTGAGCAACATGATTGGATGAGAATTAAAAGTATAAAGTAAGTCTTTCTGAGGTTGTACTGATAGAGAGAAGTAGGGAGGGAGACCTGACACATTTTCAATGCAGAAAAATTCCAAGCTCCACTGTGTAGATGCTCCTCCACCCTCAAGGAGGCAGAGCATAAATATTAAAATTCATTTTAAAAATATGAAACATAATCGCCCTATCCCAACAGAAGTAGCAACTTCATTTAATACCAGACACTTTGACAGTGCCTTGAAGCAGAAGTATATTACAGTATATAGGATTGCTTTTCAATAATAGAAGGGCTTAAGGCTTCCTAGAATATCCCATATTTGAGATGTAAGCAGGTGTCTTACCGACTTCTACTTTATTCCATTTTTTATCCCCAAATTCTTCTAATGAGGAAAACCTGAAGGAATGAATCAGGGGAAAGAGTGTACCAATGCCTGACTGCATCATTTCTCTTTCAATTTTCCTTCTCCACGTCAGAACTCATTATACTTCCTTTTTATATGGATTTTAAAAGAGAGTAAAAGAAATCCTTTAAATGAACTCACAATCTACCAAGTTCTTTCCCTTCAGACTCTACCTAGAAGAATGAAAGTCAGCCCTGAGCTGCTCAGCACAAGCCAGTGTCGTCTTCAAAGAGTATGGAGACGTTAAACTTGCAACTTTGAAAGACTTTCAGCTGCCATTCAAGGTCTGTTCCCTCTCTCTTCCTTTCTCTAGACTTGTTATTTTATCCTGGGTGGCCCCAAACCTGGTCCAAAACCACCCTCAAGTCCCCAAGGCAGCTCACGATTGTCTCACAACAATCACCGTAAGGAATAGTCTCTCTAAGCCAGCCTTAGCCACATCTTCAACACTGTTTTTTTCTTTTTCTGCCTAGAACATGCTGCTGAGGCCAGGCAGAGTGGGGAAGGAGACTAGAACTATCAGAGGAGCTCTGAGTCTCTGAGAGAGCAGCTGTAGACACAGTGGCTAAAGAGACAACATGACCTGTATCCTCTAATATGACGAGGCCAGACATCATTTGGAATAACAATCTTGAATTTCTAGTTACAGAAGCAGACAAGATTCTGAGCAAGTTACTGTTTCTATGCACACTGCTAACACAGGTCCCGATGGAGCAACATCCTTTCTTTCCCCATGACTAGATAGAAAGATTTTGTTTTATATCTGAGAATGTCCCATGTTTGCGCTCTCTCTCTCTCTCTCTCTCTCCCTCTCTGTCTCCGTCTCTCTGTCTGTCTCCATCTCTCTGTCTCTCTCTGTTTTTCTGTCTATCTGTCTATCTGTCTCTGTCTGTCTCTTTGTCTCTCTGTTTCTCTGTCTGTCTGTCTGTCTGTCTCTGTCTCTCTCTCTTTCTCTCTGTCTCTCTCTCTGTCTGTCTCTGTCTCTCTCTCTCTCTCTCTCTCTCTCTCTCTCTCTCTCTCTCTCTCTCTCTCTCTCTCTCTCTCTCTCTCATCATTGAAGCTCCTTTGCTGGGAATGGAGATCTTCGGTAACAACTCAGGAGCATGGTCACAGTGTGTAATTATACTTGAAGTTGATTTTTTTTTGTTCTGTTAATCTATTTTTGTTCTGAATGGCTAGGGAAGAAAATCAGAGTAAATATCAATCACCCACAGCTGCGCTTTTGGAGCTGTTTCTCTTCAAAGTCATCTTTGCAGGTAAATAACAAGACTTTCTTTCCTAAAGCTCTTCCTAAGCTGCACCTGTTTCTTTTCTCCTTTTTTCCCTTCTATTTCTATAACTTTACCTCTGTTTTAATCACATGACAAAGAAAGTACAAGTGACCAAAGGCTTACTCTAAAGAACATGATGAAGTTCTGTAGCAGAACTTCAGAACTGTACAAGTTCAGGAATGACAGCCAGCCAGGCAGGATGGATTTGTTTGCTTATTTGTTTCCTCAGAGGAAAAAAATAGAAAATATTTTTACCTCAATGAGTCTTAATCATAATAATTAATAAGAAAGTCATGCTTGAGAGGCAGAGGCAGTTGGATTAGAAGCTAGCCTGGTCCATATAGTTAAGTTTCAGGCTGGTTGGGGCTGCATAAAGAGACCCTGTCTACAGAGAGAAAGAGGGGGGGAGAAGAAGGAGGGAGGGAGGGAGGGAGGGAGGGAGGGAGGGAGGGAGGGAGGGAGGGAGGGAGGGAGGGAGGGAGTAAATGGAAGTCAGAACAGAGGTCTTCACTCTATCTAACCTGCTGTCTTGTTCTGGGCAACTGAATATAAAGTCGCTGTTGTGTGAAGAGTCCAGTTACTACCCAGTGAGTGTGGAACCAGGTGTGAGTGTTGCTTATATCATAGCCCAGCATAGATATGAGGTTTTCCATAATAAATTGATATCAATTTAGTCCATTGTGACTTCACCAATTCTACATTTTTTTTTTTTTTTGGTTTTTCGAGACAGGGTTTCTTTGTGTAGCTTTGCACCTTTCCTGGAACTCACTTGGTAGCCCAGGCTGGCCTCAAACTCACAGAGATCCACCTGCCTCTGCCTCCCGAGTGCTGGGATTAAAGGCGTGCGCCACCACCACCCGGCTACCAATTCTACATTTTAAAATATATAAGTATTCATTTATATATCCCTATAGTACTAGAGAGGAAATATTTAATATATTTATCACATGTTATGATAGATGCCTTAACTACTGAACTAAAATAAAGTCTGAGGAAATCTAACAAGTTATCAGCCTTCCTAATAGTCACTCCCTCCATGTTCTCCAAGGAAATCTAGACTATCACCTCTGGCACTGGATTCATCTATAGTTTTATAGCTGTGTATGAGACAGCTGACTGAGGTCACAAGAGGGGCAGTTTCCGGCCTTTGTGTGTTCTCATACATAATAATCATAGTCTCTAAAATCTGCCCATATAACTCTTCTTCTCCTTCCAGAGCTGTGAAAATGTCTTAACTCCATTATTCTACCTTTTCCCAAAACAGTTTTCAAGAGATGAGCATTTTATGTTTATATTTAATTGACAGAGACTCGGGGGACAACTAGAAGAAACTAATGGCACGCTACAGGCTATCTCAGTACATGCAGGCATTTATTCCTCCTGTTATCATGTTCAGTGATGAATCTTGTCATCTGCCTTGTGGCATTGTGTCCCGACCCCCTTTTGGTCATGAAGTATATTGACTGTTCTGTCAGATGGAAAGACTCTAGTTGTATTTCCTCTTGATGATTCTGGAATCTAAATCTTCCACTATCATCTTACAATCAAGTTACAAGGCAATAGTTCCAGCATCTCATTAGCTATCTTTTTATGTGGGGGCTGGGGGATTAACCTGTCACCATGAAATCAATATGTAAAAGGCTGAGTCCCCTAGACTAGCTTTGCTCTACATCATGCCAGGTCTGCCAATGACACCACAATCTTCTGAGTCATCCAGGCTTGAACATTTCAAGTCACCTCTGAAAGAGACAAAGTACAAGTGTCCAAATCACATATTCTATAAATCAAAAAACAGGTTTTCTCCTAAGGATTTCTGTAAGATATTTATTCACAATTACTTCTATGTTGATTGCTCCCTCTTTTCCCTGCCCCCAATGGCTCCTCTTCATGCTAAATTTAAAACAAAGATCCAGAAGTGAGGGGGCTTCATGGAGGATTTTGTTTGTTCATTTGTTTGTTGTTTTGTTTTATCTGGAAGGCTATTTGGTCTCTGCTGCAATGCTCTGCTCTGTACTGTAGTATGACAGTTACCAGACAGTATACAAATGAATGCACATGGCTGTGCCCAGGAAAACCATCTTGACAAACAGGTGGTTGCCAGGCACTGGCCCACGGCCATATCTCTGTACTGTCCCTGACTCTACACAATGGGGTCACCAGGCATCTCACTAGCCTACCTCAAAAGAAGTTCCGCCCTCCCATTACCCCATCTATAAACACCCATTTGTGGATCAGTATTCTTCAGACTATGTTTCCATTATACTGTTTCTTTATTTTGAAGAACCAGTCTCCAGCCAATCAAATATAATATAAATATCTGGTTTGTCATGTATATATGTCTTTAAATCTGCCCCAACTCAGCAGCTCTATTTCTTAGAAGGTAGAGATGGTGCCAGGTGTTGAACCCTGGACCTCATACGTGATAGGTAAACACTCTATCACTGAGTTGTATCCCCTCCCCTCTTTTTTATTATTTTTAGAAAGGAAGCTTCAATTGGGGAGGGGAAAGGGAGGCCAGTACAGAAGGAAAAGGGGGTGAGGAGTGACAACAGCAAGATTATTTGGTAAATCCTCAAGGAATCGTATTACTTTATATTTACCTAAAATTATACACAGTACATATAACTGTATATACATATACATATATATATGCACACACACACACACACACACACACACACATATAGTTTAAAGGAAGGTATGCCATTTGGGATGACAGTGCTCCACACAAGAACCATAGACTAGCAAAAATCCCAGGACCAGGCTCAAGAACCCACTTGTCCAATGTTTGGTCAGGGTAGTGCAAAGCACTAGACTGCTGCTGCTGCCTGTGGTTGCCTCAGAGGTTGAAGGTAAGCTCCTATTGCTGAAGATGCTGCACACTCAGTACATTGATTATTTGAGCTGAATCTAACCTGAGTGCCTCCTTCTTGTGGTCTAGCTTCCATTGTACCAAAAGATACTATGCAAGTTTCCAAGGGAGGAAAGAAATTAAATAGTCCAGCCCAGCTTTAATACATATAAACCACAACAATGTCCAGCATATTGATATACCCATAAAGTGACAATGAATGATACTCACATTTGGTAACCAACATCTGTTTAATTAGACTTAAAGGTCCACTCAATAGCAAGGAAGCCAGGCCTTATACTAGAAACCTCACCAACTCCCCAAGGTTAGTAAGGTCATGGATCTGAGAAGAGAATCTATTACAACCACCTTGCTTAGACAACATAGTTCCTAACTACACTCTGAATCTTATCCTTATACCCACAGGTAAGTGAAACTACTATCCTTCATCAAAGAAATCTCTCTTTACAGCAAGTGGAGACCATCACAGAAAACCACAACTGGACACAATGCAGAGATCAGCAGATCATGGGGAGCCCAGCTCCAATGGACAAATCTACATCACAGCTCTCAGTTATGGCTCATGGAACATCTCAGAAGAAGATACAGAGAGACTGTAAGAGCCATAATACCAGGAAGTCAGCTGTGGAACAGTCTCTTCTAGAAATGGCTGGGCAAACAAGACTAGAATACTGGCATTATCAATAGATATGATGATGGAGATGGGGGAAATTTCAAGGAGCCCCATGCTTAATCAGTGAGCTATAGGCAAATGGTGACTTCTAAGAAGGGAAGACCTAGCCTTTCCCAGGGTTGAAGCCCCCTAACTGGTTATCCAATACAAAGTGGTCAATCCTGAGGCCATATTCATGCAAACAAAAATGGATTCAGCAGGTTTTATCTGCATATGTGTCCATACAGAGAGATAATTGTAGGTATAGGTATAATAATAATTTTTAAATGAGGCTATTAATTTTGGGGTATAGGAGGATGTAGTATGAATACTAATTGGTCTTAAAAATAAAAACCCAGAGTCAGATATAGAGGTAAATGCTGAAAGATCAGAGAGACAAAAGAGCAAGCTACAGCTACCACCTCTTACCTCGCCAATTCCCCAGCCTGAAAGAGACTCAGCTCTTGTCTCCTCCAGCCTTAAATTTCTCTCTCTGCCCAGCTATATCACTTCCTGTCTTCACCTCCCAAGTACTGGGGTTAAAGGTGTGTGCTGCCACTGCCTAGCCTCTATGGTTATCTAATGGCTTAGCTCAACCCTCTGATCTTCAGGCAAGATTTATTTGTTAGATCACAAACAAAATATCACCACAGGGGGACATGGAAGAAACTGGTGAGAGGGGACTTAGGAGGGACTGGAGGGAGGAAAGAGAAGATTGAAAGTGTTGTGATTATATTTTAATTAAATGGATAAAAATGGATAAATAATAGATTAAATTAAAATTTAGATTTTTATAAGTCAGAGAATCGGTATGTATGTACTATTTTAGGTTGAGTGAATCTCTCCCCAATACCTTGCATCTTTCTTTTTCTTGCTCTTCCCTATTTCTTTTTTACTTTGTTCCCCAAAGGAACTGTTATACCTGTGCTTTTATAATGTTTGTGTGTGTGATATAAATACACAAAATCTAGTAACCATAAATGAGATAAAACATTCAGTATTTCTCTCTCTGAGACTGGCTTAATTCACTCAATATTATTACCTTCAGTCACATCCATTTTCTCTCAAACAACATAACTTCTTACTACTTCTTTATGAATTGAATTCCGTTTACATTTTCTTTTTATACTGAGGCACAGTCTCTCTAAGTTTCCCAGGCTGACTTTGAATTCATTCTGTAGCCCAGACTGACCTTACGTTTGGAGTCCTCCTACCTCAGTCTCTTGAGTAACTGCTTCCCTCCAGGTTCAGCTTGGCCCTTCTGTTAATTCCTCTCTTGTGTAGGAAGAATCAGTATTTTACCACTCTGTGAACAGATTGCCCTTCACCCACTTACTTGCTCCATTTATCCTACAATTCTGGGTTTTCTATCTTTCCTCCACTCCATCCAATTTGTTGCACAAATCAACATCTGTCTTTCCCCCATGTAATTTTTGCTATCAAACTCACTCATTTGTTCAGCAAAGAGTTTCAGAGAGAACAAAAATAGGAATGTATAATTCTTGACCTACAGGTCAGTGAGTTACTCACATAGAAACATCTAGTAAAAATCTAAGGACAAGGTAGGCTTGAAGTTTGCATCTGTTTTTTATTTCAACTCTCTCTAAATTAGAATACACTGTGAAATGAACTGCTTTAAATCCTCAAGCTTTCTATGTTCCATAATGTATTATGTCACATACAAATTCATACTTTAATATGTATATATACACTGACTTTTCTGATATGTTCATATATATATATATATATATATATATATATATATATATTCAAACTTTATGCATTTGCTACCACTCCATGTGGGTGAACTGTCTCCCTAAGTATGCCCTGAAAATTCATAAGTACACAAAATCAAGCCTTATATTTTCCTCAGAGAACTGAAACCATTTGAATCTACAGTGCCTGACTACCTGTTCTTACAACCGGGAGCACCTGTGTCAACATGCCTTTTCCATCTGTCCCAAGACATTGCCGCCTGAGAGGGAGAAGCAGCCTGCAGTATTTGTTTCAGAAAATTCCTAAAGACGACTATATGCAAGTAAACAGTCTCATCTCTAAGCAAACAGCTGTCTTCTTACACCATACAGACCCCTCACCTGGGCAAACAGCTGGCTTAGCAAGCAAAAGTTTATCCCACTCTGTTTTCACATTCTCCACTTTCTCTATTCCTCCAATTGAAAACCATTTCCTCACAATATTTGTACAATCTTAGTCAGTCCCTGTCATGAAAATCCTGCTTTCAACCACCTGAGGTCATACACAAAGATATGACCAGTTCTTTCATGATATCCTCCCATAATCAATCTCTCCCCCTGATCTACTCCTCCTATTTCTTCCCTGATAGCTTGCTCTTACAAATTTTTTGGTGTTGGCTTTCTTGCTATGTTTGTTTGTTTGTTTTTTAATGATGTCAGGTGTTGGTTGATTGGTTGGTTGTTAATTGGTTTTTATTATTTGATTGGTTCATTGATTTATTTGTTGGCTCTTGGTTGATTGCTGGTTGGTTGGTGGTGGTTGGCTGTCCCTTGGCTGGTTTGTTAATTTCTTGGTTGACTCTTGGTTGGTTGTTGGTGATTGGTCCTTACTTGCTTGCTTTCTTGCCTTGGCATTGAACACAGGATCATGCACATGCTAAGCAAGCTGTACTGCTGAGTTCCATGCCCAGGTTATAACTTGGTTTTTAACCTCTGAATAGAATCTTCCTTCATGAACAATGAGGAAGCCCATATACCAATCACTTCCTTATACATTCTTGTGTTCCTGGTCCCTGGCCACCTACCAAAATGACCTCATAGCTAGGGACCAAGAATCTAACAACAGTGCCTCTTTCCTAGATCTCAGAAAAATTGTTTGAATTACTCAAAGTACAGGGAATCCACAAAATCTCTCTGATTCTGTACCTTTACCTACAGTGTACATTAAAGTTCTTGCTTGCTGCTACCCTTTTGGACAGACCTCTCTTTCACAGTTCTAATTAATGAAAACTTTAAAAAAAATAATGAGCTTGGAAGATAGTTCAGTCCATATAGTACTTGCCAAGGGAGAGGATCTGAGTTCCATCTCCAAAACCTATATAAAAAGCAAGGCACGGTGGTACATACTTGTATCCCATCAGTGGGAAGGCAGAAACAAGTGAATCCCTGGGGATCCTTGGCCTAACTAATGAGCCTTGGCCCCAGTGGTAGACTTTGTATCAAAAAAGCAACATGGACATCTCCTGTGAAATGACCCCCAAAACTGATCTCTGTTCTCCACAGGATATGCATATATGTGCACGTGCACTTCCATACACAAACATGCACATAGAGTATACACACTCATACACACAAAATCGCTGTGATATTATGATGTATCCTGCTATTAAAGGACCTTTCAGTTTTATAAAACAGCCCCAATCAAAGATCTAAGATTCTGTCAAAGAGGTGCCCTCCCTTGCTTCAATAAACATGATAAATTTAGCCATGCTTATCAACAGGCTATTATAAGGCCTTCTCAAGGACTTAAAGCCAACAAATCTGCCCTCCTTATTGCATTCTTAGTATGGAAAACTGACTAATGAGCATTGTATTTGTACATCTTATCTTGGTCCTTGGTCTGAGAGATCCAACTGTTTTCTTTATAAAAGAGACAAATTATCCTGGAATTTCTAACCTCTTGACCCCTTGTTTAACATAGAGGTAGATTAGTCATTGCAGTCCTAGTCCTTGGAAGAAAATAGTGAATAGTTTTAAAAATTTATTTAAGGTACTACTGAGTAGTTATCAAATTTAGACACTTAAAACAACATCAGAGACCAAGAGTACATTCATTCCCTAACTGTACATGAAAATGAGCAGGAAATGCTGTGTAGCACTTTGGATGAAGCTGGCTTTGTGGTGGGTTTTCCCACATGCTCTATGAGTCTAATCTTCACTTGCTTCTTGAATCCAGACTCATCAGAACTGATTGGGAAATGAAAAAATGACTCTCAGGGAGAGCTGTGGCTTCTTGTTTGTCTGAGCAGGCTTCATTCTCTCTTGTGAACATTCACAACCCTTTCCTTTGATGAGGCACCTGCCAGGCTACAGCACTGTGATTGAAGCTTCACAGACAAGCCATATACAAGTATTACCATCACCCAGTTAACCAGAGGAGGTAAAGTAGGTGAAGTGGGGGTTCCTAAGAGCAACCTAATGGGTTCTGAAGCCTTTCTTTGATCTGCACCTCCTGCCTGGCTCAGAATAACACCTAAAAGCATCTTTGCAGCTCATACTGCCTGCAGAATGAAGCAAGCATCTCACACCAGAGGTCGCTTCCTCTCACATTATGTGATCAAGTTTGTCTCAGGCATTCAGGAAGCCCAGCTTCCTGGCAGTCATTTGCCAAGCTTAACTCAGACTTCTTTATTGACTGGGTTACCTTAAACCCTTTCTGTACTATCCTTTTTTCCCTTTAATATTTATTCTTCTCTCATGTATCACAGCCCGACCAGTTTTTTCTCACTCTTCTCTTCCTAGCACCTTCCACCCCTAGATCCACTCCTCTGTTTCTCTTCAGAAAAGAGCAAGTGTAAAGACAGAAACCCCTTTCTGTTTCCAGGGACTTAATCTGAATCCCTGGTTTCCATCTTGGCTTCGCTTTGCTCATATTCCTAACGGGAACTGATAGCAGAACATTCATTGACAGATGTGATTATTCAGAGGAGGTCACAAAGCTTATCATATGTTTTTAGATATTGTATTTATTTTTGTGTGTATGAGGTTTTGCATGCATCTGTGTATGTGAACTATGTGCATATAGTGCCCATGGACGCCAGAACCGAGCAACAGATACTGGAGTCCTCTACCAGAGGAGCAATCCTCTTAAATGCTGAGCCATCTCTCCAGCCCCATGAGGTTTAGCATATTTTGGAGTCATATATCTTGCTCACTAGAAGTAGGAGCAATTAAGAACAAAAGGGACACAAAGAGAAAATAAATCCCATTGGTTAATTGCTTCAATACCCTTAGGCACTGACTATTTGAAACTTACCTTCATCCATGAGCAGAATATGGGAAGTACATTGCATTGGAGGTTCCATCAGTAATTGAAATTCTCCCATGTGTGATGCTAATATTTTCAGGAGATTCCGGAGTTCTTGTCCAAACATTGAACATGTCCCCATTAAAATGTGACTAATACTTACAAAAGAATGAGGTCATTTTTCAATGCTGAGCAAGTTCAGTCAACGAGGCATATTTCCACACTTAGGGAACAATAACAGAAAAATGTAAATCATTAAAACAGACTGACATCTTCATAGAAAGGATAACATTTTCCACAACTTCACATGAAAGGGTATCTTCTCATTTGAAAGCAGCATTATTGATTTAAAGTGACCTCTATCCTTTTTATTGTCACCACATAATCCCGTTCCCACTCTAGAGACTGGGAATTGTTAAGTGCTTTATGATTGAACTTCCAGGACTGGTGAGACCACAGTGAGCTCCTCCCCCTCTTCAAAGCAGAGTTTCACTCTCTGCATCAAATGTTTTGTCATTCTCTGTACTTGAGGGCATCTGTACCTTCACTATATTTTTTCAACCTATTTATTCTCTTCTCATCTCCCAATATAAATTATTGTCTAGCATTGAGTATAAGTTCAATGCACAGGCAAAATAAGTGTCTATTATAAATTGTATAAACTGGAACAGGGGTGGAGTGGGAGAGCAATGAGGGAGATATCTTGATAGAGGGGGACATCATGGGGACAGGGAGAAACCTGGTGCAAGGGAAGTTCCCGGGAATCCACAGCGATAACCCCAACTTAGACTACCAGCAGTAGTGGAAGAGGTGCCTGAGCTGGCCTACTCCAATAATCAGATTAGTGAATACCCTAACTGTCGTCATAGAGCCCTCATCCAATAACTGATGGAAACAGATGCAGAGAGCCTTGACCAAACACTAGGCTGAGCTCTGGAAGTCCAGTCAAAGAGAGGGAAGAGGGATTCTATGAGCAAAGGGCATCAAGACCATGATGGGGCAATTTACAGATACAACTGAACCAAGCTAGTGGAAACTCCTGAACTTTGGACAGACAGCTGTGGAGCCTGCACGGGACTGGATTGGGCCCTCTGCATGGGCAAGACAGTTGTGTAGCTTGGTCTATTTGAGGGGCCCCTGACTGTGGTAATAGGATCTATCCTGGCTTTTTGGAGCCCATTGCCTATGGTGGGACACCTTGCACAGCCTGGATGCAAGGGGAGGAGCTTGGACCGACCTCAGCTGAATGTCCCTGGCTTTGCTGACTCCCCATGGGAGGCCATATCTTTTCACAGGAGGGGATGGGGGAAAAGGATGGGGGTGGGGAGCAGGAGAAGGGATGAGGGGTTATCTGTGGTTGGTATGTGGAATGAATAAAAAAATTTCTTAATAAAATGAAACAAATAAAATTAAATGTTCCCTCTTGAGAAAATAAATAAATAAATTGTATAGACATTTATAAATATGTTTTAGATTTACTTTATTGTGTGAGTAGGGAGGTATACATGTGTCGTGGCATATATGTAGAAGTCAGAAGACAACTGGTGGGAGTCAGTGCTTGCCTTTTACCATGTGGTTCCCGGGAATCAAATTCAAGTCATCAGGCTTGGCAGCAAATAGCTTCGCCCACTGAACCAACTCAGTGGCCACCAAGACACATTCAAAACATATTTAAGAACAGTTTAGTGATTTTTCTTGCATATAACTATATTTTGAAAATTACTTTTAAGGGGATTTTAAACAACTAGATAATAAGTATAAACAATTTTTAGCTATTTACCTTATCTACCTAATAATAATATTTGGTCAGTACTTAAATAATTCTTATAAATCCCACCAATTATATAATTAAGTATATTTTCTTCATTGTGGCTTGCTACTTCAGCATTATTTACACTACTGAAAAGACCTCATCATTCCCATTTTAAAACCAGTACTATAGGACTGGCAAGATGGCTCAGTGGTGTTTAAGGCCAAGCACAATAAGCTGAGCTCAATCCCTAGAACCCATGTGGTGGAAGAAGAGAACTAACTCCTGAAAACTTTCCTCTGACCCCTCCCTGCCCCAGAGCATGCATGTGTCCCACCTCATATACATACAACAGACAAATAAACATTTAAAAAGTCTAAACCACTAGTCTAAGTCACCTATGTAAGTATATCATCTAGGGTAGTGTCAAAATTTTAATCTCGCTGATAGACTGATCTATCAGAATTTTCTTAACTGTGACATTTTAGGTAACAGAACATGTATCTTTTATAACCAAAAAAAAAAAAATGAAAACATTAACTCTAATTTTTAATCATGTGTGCAGGTGTGTTTAATTATAATGATTTCAAAGCTAAAAGGCATTTAGTCAGTAATTCATCACAGCCATTAATCTGGGGTGAGCATCTCAATACAGAAGGAACACAAGTATAGTGGCCCTTTTTTGAGCCCCAAGAGGACATGTAGATGCTTAAAAAGGCCAGAAGAGAATATCAGATCCCATGGAGCGGGAGTTACAGGGGGCTGTGAGCTTCCAATATGGGTTCTGAGAACTGAACCCAGGTCTTCTGCAAGAGAGTCACTTATAACCTCTGAGCCATCGCTCCATACCTTGGTATTTTATTTTCTTATAATATTAAAGTGTCCTTCCTGCTAAATCTAAATTCACCACAGTGGAATTCTGTAGAATGCTTTGTGTCATTACATAGTTGTTTTACAACAGCTTTAAGCTTACAGAGTTCTATGTTTTGTTTTTTTTTTTTTAAAAAAAATACTTTTTCTCTCTCATCTGACAAAGATGATTATTACAGACACTGAAGAAAGTTCTGGACTTCTGTTTTCTCTCTAACCACTATCACCGTCTAGAGTCTAACCTATGGTCACTCTGGAGAAGCCCACGCAGGCCCGGGACATAGGCCCTTTCCATTGCTTCACCAAATCTTTCGCAATGGGGCTTTGATTTTATAATAGTATAAATTTATTTGTGAGCATAAAACATAGCTTAAATATCACCAAATACTTTTCTAGGAAAAAATGCTGAAAACATAATGGCTCAAAAATAAAATATGGAGCTTGAGAAATGGTTGAGTGGTCAAGAGCACTGGCTGCTCTTGCCAAAGACCCAGATTCAGTTCCCAGTATCCACATGGCAGCTTACAATCATCTGTAACTCCAGTTCCTGGGGATTCAATGCCCCCTGTTGGCCTCTGAGGATAACAGGCATACATACAATATACATGCATATAAGTAGGCACTCACATATACAAATAAAATAATTATTTTCTTTTGATTGAACAAAACGAAACATATGTGTTTCTTATGCTCTTTTAGGAGCTTTCTGTAAATCTATCAATTATAGAAAGAAGTAATTATTGGCACGGTGCAAGTGCTTGTGGATGGGGCTAGAAGCTATAAGAAATGACATTTTTACATAAATTCCTAAAATATTTATGCAAGGGGAGAATAGTGTTATAAACACCAGGTAACAGTATATTTTGAAAGGTTTTTAACATTAAAGTTTATTTTCAAATTTTTTGCTTTATAATTTATTTATAGCCAAATGGACATTCTTTGTTTGTGGAATGACATATCTGCATATATATGTATATATATATATATATGAAGATATATATACATGATATACACATATATACACATACATATACACATATATGTATATATAATATATATGCAGATATGATATATGCATATTCATGATTTTTTGTGTTGAAGGTCAAAGACTTTACTTGATGTTGAAGGCAAATGGACTGCAAATGATTACCAACCACTGATTTGTTCATTGATTCCTTCTGGGCACTATAGGTTGTTTTATGCACATATTAAATACATCTTGTATCAATGACTATTATCACTTTACCTAACAGAAATATCTCATCATCTCAGAAGGTTTTGTCTATCATGGTGTGAAGTCTGTGGGGAGCAGCTCCAGGTGATGAGAACATGGCTGACCTGTTCATATCCTTATGGCCTCAGAAACGGAGAGTGAGGTAGACCTTGTGGGCTAGTAGAGCATCAAAAAACCTGACCCCTGTGACCCATATCTGCCATCCAGGCCTCTCTTCCCGAAGATTTCAAAACCTGCCAAGATATCATGACCAGTTAGGCAAGAAACATTCAAGACAAGAGCCTGTGGGAGACATGTTGCGTTCAAATCATAAAATTACATCCTATAGTAACTTCGTCCACTAAATTGTTTTCCTTATGAAAAAAATTAAATTTACATCATTCCAATATTCATTTTACCTTTTCAAAAATAGAAATTTAATTCTTCAAGTTAATCCTCAACATCTCTCATTCTAAATACTTATATTTTCCTGACTCGTATGGAAAACCCTCTCTTGGCAATCCACTTGGCGGCAACTTTCCTTTGGAGTTAGCTCCCATGTGAAAATTTCTTCAGAAGTTCCAAAATTAAAATACCTCAATTTGAAATTATTTTCTAGGATGGTCAGCAAGACATATCAGCATATCATCAAGTCTTTCCCATACCTAACAAAATCTAGGTAGAAAAAGGCTCTTTTGTCACTGTTAAACTGGAGTGGATTCAGAAGTCTATAGCCTTCTTTAACTCCGGAAATGAACCAGTAATTTAATTTTAAGCACACCAGGCTGCTTTTCATGAGCTATTTCTTAGTGCACTTACAACCCCATTTTTAAGTTGAGGATCTTATAGTAAACATCAACCCCAGATTTCAACTCAGACTCTTCTGCTACAGCTAGAGGTCACTTTAAGAGCCTGACCCTCTTGCCAGATGATAGAGCATAGAAGCCAGATGCTCCAGTTGAAGAAGCTGCTGGATTCTCTGGTTGTGAGTAGAAGACAAATGTGCTTTTGTTACCATCAGACCCTGTTGAGTTTGAATAGGACTTAATTCAGCTGCCCTCAGTTTCCCTTGAGGTAGGCTTACCCTGCTGCTTAAGCCATTTCTCTGTATTCCCTGCCATAGCCTAGAAAATTACTCCCCCAACTGTAGAATGCCAAATGCATCAAAACTTGGCTCCCTCCCAGGAAAAATTGTTAGAGTCACAGGACCAGGGCAGACTGTCTGCTGTAATATGTCTCCTACATATAACAGGAAGCTGCACTACCCACTCCCCCCAAAAATTTAGCTGTGCCCATAAACCAACTGACATGCCAATGTGAATGGAGGAATTCTAGCAAGGCTTTACCTCTAGATGAAAAGCTACAGGTAATTGATGGTCACTGAGAAAGGAAGAATCAGTCTTCTCCAGGAATGGGTCCCCGATAGTTTAGCCAGTCCCCAAAGGTCAGCCCTATATGCATATGAGCAACACTCGATGAACTCAGCAGGTGCTATTTATAAATATATATGTATATATCACAATGATAATTGAAAACTAAGAGGCCATGAATTTGAGGAGTTGGGGAGGGAGATACAGGAAGAACTGGACAGAAGAGAGGGAGAGGGAATAATGTAAACACAGTATTCCTAGACAAAATTTTCAATAAACCTTTTTCAAAAATCTGGGAAAAATGTTGGCTTTCTCCCAAAGTGCGTGTGTGTGTGTGTGTGTGTGTGTCTGTCTGTCTGTCTGTCTGTCTGTCTATATGTGTGTATGTATGTACATATGTGTTTATATGTATGTCTGAGTGTGTGTGTGTGTGTGAGTTCGAACTCAGTCTCTACAATTCAAAACTCATTCATCTACACTCACATTTGGAAATATTCACAAGTTCGCCCCAATGCTTGTGGAACCTCCTTGTATAAAATGCCAAACATCCGAGTTACCTAGAGCTTTCTCCATCCTGGTGAATTCATAAGAGCATTCCTCTTTTGTTCTCAGAAGATTTTTTATGACGTTAAATGCTTTCTCCAGGTCTTTCTAGGCCACACTGGTCTAGTTGTAATGCAAAATCAAGTTGGCCAGGCAGGAAAGCTCCTGTATCAATGCTAAACACTCTAAGCTTCCTTGTTGGAAATTTTCTTTCTGGGGAACACTGAATTTATTCTAAGAGTGTGCAAAGATGAGCCCAAGACTGCGGTAATGAGTTGGACAACAGAGAAGAGGCTGAGGTTGTTCTAGGGAAAATGAACAGTGAGTCCCATCAGTGTATAGTAATGACGACAAACTCAGGTGCTCTTGCGGTCAATGAGCAGGGTGTATCATCAGTGGGTAACAGTAGTCATTTTAGTCAACATTTCACCGGGAATCATCTCCGGTCAATATACCTGATTTGTCAAGATAATGGACAAAGTGTAATAAAATGAATAAATTATTTGTGCATACACTTTTTCTCTAAACTTCTTGTTTTGTGATAACTTCTGCCTTTTCTCTGTGTTGATCGTGATGCACAGAACACACATATAATAGAAATAACATCAACTAACTCTTCAGGCTTGTGCAGATCCTGCAAATTGTCTTCCTGGTGAACAGATGTCTTCACACTTTCCTCATAACCAATGTCATAGATGCATACTCAGCAAGAGCGAGGGGCTATTGCCCTTCCCTGACAAGGGAACTACTTGCTTAATGGGTAAATGGCTAGCCCTGAATGGGGAGCTTGGTAGCCATTTGTCTTTTGACAGCAAGTGGAATGGCATCCAAAGTTCTGTAAGTGAAAATGCTTATAAATCAGAATTAAGTTCCAGACTAATTCTCTAGCAGCACCATATAAGAAAGGCCAACACTCCATTAGGTGAGAAAAAAAAGCATGCAATTCTCCAGTATCTAGAAAGCCATTTAAACTTCTCCACGATAAGTTGCCTATGGGATTATTATATTTTACCTTGATCTCAGATGACAACATTTGCCTTCTCTAAACATTAATTACTGCTGCGGTTTCCTCTTCTCTGTGATGGCAAATAGCTCATTAAACGATCAATTCCAGCACCCTGCCACTTATCTCATTGGAGGCATTTAAAACAATTAGCTCATCTATTTGTTCCTTTTAAAGAATACCACACATGGCTCCCTGTGTCTATTCTGATGAATTCTAGTCAAAAGTGCCAAATGTGGGAAATAAAGAGCCACATAGCACATAATGGGGTAAATTTCACAGCCAACAAAGGCCAGCCCTGAGGGAAGCCTCAGATGACTCCAATGCTCTCACCAAAATCTCCCTCCCAGGTGCAGGATACAAGAAAACCAAAAAGAAAAAGGCTAGAAAAGACACATTTTCCCCAATAAGGTACATCGGGTTCTCTTGTTCAGCATTTAAAGCTATAATTCCATTCAGTACAATCTTGGCAGGATAACGAACCATGAAAATGGGCATCGAGAAAAACAAAAAGAACTTTTATAATTGAAAAGGAACAAGAAGGCTAAGTCTCATTGAGTTCTGGAGTGTGCTCCATCCCATTTATGTGTGTTGAAACCATTCTGAGATAATCCAGTCACTCTGAATGAAGAAGCCACTGATGGTAGGTACAAATAGTTTGGGTATACACTAAGATAGTTTAAAATATTTTTGTTTTTATTTATTTTATTCAATTTTATTTTTGATTATTGCTCTTTTCCATACACTGGGCTGCATGAAAAGAATGCAGTTTTGTGGGATACAGATGTAGGAAGAAATTGCCACTTTAAAATTGGCTTTCTTTGACCAGCCTTTAATTGCTAAGGGACCTATATAAATCGCCTTGCCTGAAAAGCCTCACATTTTCTTGGTTTCATTGATGTCAAAGTTAAAAGCTTCTATTTCTTCTCCCAGGTCAGTCCATCATCTGCAAATACCTCTAAAGGGGACATGGGCACACCACAATTCATTTTTTTAAGTTATAGAGAAGATTGCTCTGGGGGAAAAAGATGCTTACAAAGTTTGAAAGGGTTTTCCGAGGAGGAAGAAAGATGTATTGTGAAGAGTCTGAGAACCAAATAAAGGCTGGCCTTACCTGGTAGAATGTCTCCACCACAGCACGATGGAGAACATTCTGGAGAGACCCCTCTGTCTCACATTGTTTCTTCCCCAAAGCCAGGACAATTACCTTTCGGAGTCCTGAATGATTTTAGAACTCAAATACTCCTAAAAACTAAAATATACCGAGAAACCAACAGTATAAATTCCAAACTATTTGTTACATTGTTCCAAATGGCAAATGAAGAGTCACTGAGACCAAGACCAAACAAAAAACAAACAACAAACAACAAAAAAAAAAACCCTCTTAACTCTAGAGGCAAAAGACTGTGTGAAGGTAAATCTAGGTCACATCATCATCTTGACTTGTTTCTTCAAGAATGCTTTTATAACAGGTTTTCATGTAATCAAGGCTGACTTCAAACTCACTACCTAGCTGAAAATGGCATTGAGTACCCAAATCCTCCTGCTTCTGCCTCTGAGTGCTGGAGTTCTAGTCATGGACCACCATGCCTAGCTTATGTGTTGCTGGTAACCTAACTCAAGCTCTAAGCATGCTAAATAAGCATTCTATCAACTGAGCTGTATCTCTAACCCCAAGGTTCTTACAACCCTTAAAATCAGAAATGTGATTTGTCTCCAATTTTTCTTATGTTTTAGTCCTCATACTGGAGCACAAACAACAGGAGCTTCCTATATTGGTCGTCAATAACTTAGCTGCGGCAATGGGGAAGGATGAGATGAACTGAATAAATATGTCAGTGTCAAATTGCACTTGAATTTCCTCAAATGTCTGTCTTTGTGACACAGGAAACTTACTAAGCCCTTCCAATGTTGAAATATTTAATCCTCAAGTCGTTAGGAGATTTGATGACAGTATGGAAAGAGCTGAGAAAACACAAAGTTTTGAGATGGTGTTAATGAGTGATCATAGCATTGAGTTGCCTGGATGAAGGTGATTTGAGAAATGTGATTCTCCTTCTAATACTTGAAAATACAACACTGTCATGTACCATCATCCCTACAGGCCAAAGTTAGTAATCTCTGTCTCTGACTCAGTGTTATGCTACAGCAGGCAATAGTTGGGCAAATAAATGCCTTAAACTCTTCAGTAGATTCCTGAGTAGATTCAGGATGCCTAGAACTTTAACTTAAAGCTCTCAGTTCTCAGTTAGATAAAAAATGGGGAGAGAGTGTGTTTTGGAGAGATTTCAGATGAATTGGGTCATGGCGGGGGGTGTGGGTGTGTTCCTTTACTAAAATCAGAATGCTCTTAATAAACATTTGGGTTTCCACTATGCCATTAGATTTGTAAAGTCTGAGTGTCTATTCTATATTTGTGTTTCTACTTCAATGTTTCATGATTACCCATTTTCTATACTTTTCATTATAGATTCCAAATAATAGCTATTGGGGTTTTTTGTTTTGTTTTGTTTTTAATAGCTCTTGTTTCTAATTTTTCTACTTTCTTATAAATAAGAATAAGATGTTCTTTTCTTAGAATTTGGTTTATTTTCATGAATGTGTGTGTGAATGTGTGTGTGTGTGTGTGTGTGTGTGTGTGTGCATGTGGAAGGCAGAGAGGTCCATCTCCCGTGTCCTTCTTGAAGTGCCATCCACTTTGGTTTTTGAGGCAAGGGTCTCTCTGTAAATTGGAGCTCACCAAATAGGTTAGACTGGCTAGCCAGCAAGGCTCAAGGATTGTCCTTCCTCTGCCTTCCCAGATCTGGGATAATGAGCATGCACCACTGAGCCTTTTTAATGCTTAATTTTATTATTTCTTTATGTATAAGGAAGGAGGGGGTGTGAATATATAATTGTAAGTGGAGATGCCTGAAGAAGGCTGCAATTTATCTGGATCTAGAGTTATAAGCTATCTAACATGGGTGCTGGGAACCACTCGGGCCCTCTGCAAGAGCAGCAAGCATTCTTATCCACTGAGTGACCACTCCAGCCCCACCAAATCTTCTGATGTGGACTCAGATCAAATTTAAGCCCTCATGCTTGCAAGCCAAGCAGCTTGCTGACTGTCTCCCAAGTCCAGGCTAGTACCAGTTTTTAAACTAAGAGGATAACCACCAACACCCCCCAAAGGGCTCAGGAAACATCACTGTGGTGATATATTGTGTCCCATAATATAGTGTGCCTCCTAATAAACTTATCTGGGGTCAGAGGACAAAACAGCCACTAGATAGACAAAGAGGCCAGAAAATGGGGGCACACACACCTTTAATCCTATCACTTGGGAGGCAGAGGTCCATCTGGATCTCTGTGAGTTCAGGGCCACACTGAAAACAGCTAGGCAAGGTAACAAGAGCCTTTAATCCCAGGAAGTGATGTCAGAGGGCAGAAGGGTATATAAGGCATGAGGACCAGGAACTAGAGCCTGGTTAAGCTTTTAGGCTTTTGAGCAGCAGTTCAGCTGAGATCCATTAGGATGAGGACTCAGAGGCCTCCAGTCTGAGAAAACAGGATCAGGTGAGGAACTGGCAAGGTGAGGAATCTGGGGCTTGTTCTGCTTCTCTGATCTTCCAGCATTCACCCCAATACCTGGCTTCAGGTTTGTTTTTATTAATAAGACCATTTAAGATTCATGTTACACCTTACTAAAGAGGAAATAGAATTAATATAAAAAACTGACAATAGAGAGAAATGTCACCAATCTATTCTTAACTAGGTTTATGACCTTAAACAATCACTTACTCTCTGAAACACAATATCCTCTTATCATTTTTTTGTAATGGTAAGAACTTCACTTATTTGAGCCACATAAAATTATGAATTGAAAAATTACTTGTATAGAAATTTTGGGTTATATTAGATTTTTAAAAACTAATTGAACTTAAGGAATTTACTTGAGTGGGGAATACATAGAAAGCAAATTTTTGCTTAAAATTCTTAATTTTTATTTTATTGAAAATATAGTTTTTCATGAAATATATTCCAATTGCAGTTTCCCCTCCCCCTACTCCTCCTAGCTACCACCACCTCCCCTCCCATCCAGATCTTTTCTGTCTCTCCTTAGAAAACAAACATCTAAAGAATAATAATAAAATAAGTAAAAGCAAAAAAAAAATGAAATATGACAAACAACCAAATAAGAAAAAAGAGCCAAAGAAAGATCACAAGAAACACATATACAGAGACACACACATTTGTACACTCAGGCATCCCATAAAATCCCCAAACTGGATTATTTTTGTTTTAAATTTTATAATTTCTTATGTTTTATTTCCATCCTAAAGATAGTCTTAATGAATCAGGAAAAATTAATGAATACTCAAATAAATGAACAACACATAGGAGTATACATTTGAAGGGAACAAGTTCAGTTATGAAACATGAAAATATCTAAGTGTCTCCTGGTAATAAAATTATGGCAACTTGTTCATTAAATACATGAGATTAAAATGATTATCTTTTGATTTCATAGCTTTAGTAGTTTTCAAGAAAAAAATTTTAAAACACAACATTTAAGTTAGTTTAAATATAAAACGGTTTCCAGGAAAACCATTTTTATATCTTCAACATTATTGTATATAATAATCTTTTGATTGTACAATTAAAAGGTATATAGATGCTCAATGAAACAATAAATGCTGAAAGTTAGCCTCAGCATTTTTTAACTTTCACTGATTCTTTTTGAATTTCACCTCGTGCATCCTGATCCCACTCATCTCTGTCCCTTTGTATCTGCCATCTGTCCTTACAATCTTCCCCCAAAACTAAAAGAAAATTTAAAAAAAAAACAAAATTCCAAAACCAACAAACAAGCATCTCAGCGTGGAAGATTTTATACATATATACAATGAAATCTACTTGCTGCATTTTCTCTCTTCAGCTCTCTCCTTATTTCCCTCAATAAACTCCCCCAACTTCATGTCTTCTTATATATGTATATAAAATGCCTTAACTCTAGTTAGGGCTGTGCGTGTATAAGTGATTGTTTAAGGTCATAAACCTAGCTAATGATAGATTGGTGACAAGAATCCAGCCTTTCTGACCACACAGGGTTCACCCACTCTCTAACAGAAATGGGATAGCCCGTCTTTATTTTGTTATTATATAGTGAACATATACGTCAGCCTTCTCTGGAGACCTAAACTATCGGTTAGTTATGAAAGGACTGTTTCCCAAATTGAAATTTTCCATTCCTACTGATATGTTTTATTTTGAACCGTGACAATAAACACCTTTCCATTCTTTTGTTCCGCTCTTTTGTTCATGCATAATTCAGATGGATGACTCAGGACTAGGTTCTGACCTCTAGACAGATAACAGGCTTTTCTTTTTCTTCTCCGCAATAATGTCTGTATATCTTTGCCATTGGTTTCCAGCCTTTGGAACATCCAGATCTGGAAATGGCTCAATTCTTCTGATTTAGCAAATTACAACTCCACTTCCCCCCACTTATCATCATCATATGCACCACAAGACATGACTCTGCCTAGCTGCAATGTAATGTACTGACTCCAGTGGAACTGCTGGGAGAGACTCCGGGCTGAGGGTCCCTCATCCCCCATTACAGTTAGTCATCCTGGGAGCCCTCTAAAGCTCAACAATTTTTCACAAGTGTTAAAAAAAAAAAGGTGTTAATAAGAGTGAAAAAGCCCCACAAGTGCCTGTCTACCAAGTCCCAACTCAAAGATTAGCATCTTTCTTTCCACCCATTTATTTTTAGAACTGTACTTTTCCAATGTGTTGTTGGCCAAAGACTGAGAGCAGCGGGGTTAAGGCAGCACATGGCAGAACTAGCCCATCTGTTCAGGTTTCTCTCCAACCATGTCATTTTATGAGCTCTCTCTAGGAGGCTTTTGGTTATCCAATTTGTAGTACTCTCTAATATAAACAGCCTGGTATCACTTGAGAAGCTCAGCGAGCCAAGCCAAATGATGTGAAATTGCTAACAGCAAGTACATTTAAATTAGAAATGTTTCAAAGTGCATGTGTTATATATAATTCTCTCCTTTTAACATTTTGGGACACAGGTAATGCAGGTTTATAATGGGAAAATTTGGAACTAAGAATAAACAAAGGGGAGAAATATATATATATATATATATATGTATATATATATATATATATACATATATAAATACATACATACATACATTCCTTGGTCCATTTCCCTGGAAAAGCATTGTCAGCATGGTGGAATATACATTTCCAGATTTTTATCATTCTTACGTAGGACTCAATGAAAAACAAACTTTCTATACAAGATATTTTAAGTAAGTTGATTTTGAACTCATGATCCAAGGTAGGCATTTTCTTTTGTAAGTATATGCCTGTCACTACATGTTGAATATATTCATGTTGCATCTATATTCAAGGTATAATGTTTGGAATTTTAAATAAAATACAAGTGTTGGATAGCCTTATTAATATGTGCAGGTTACTATCCCCTTTCAAATGAAATTTTCCTCAAGAAATTTGAATAGGGATAGTTCTGGAAACTTAAACTCAAATACCTCCTGGGTAGTGCCTACCACTGAGGACTAAGTATGTGTTATGTACACATCTCAATTTAAAGATGACTAAATGGACTGACATGTGAATGCTTTAACACAGCTAATTAGACCAGCCATTCCGTCCCTTCCTTGACCCCACATATCTGCTTTGGAACACTTAGGAGCATGCAAGCTCTCCTACCAAAGGAGTAGTGGGCTGCAAGTGTGAGGACTCTGAAGGAAGCCCATGGATGATAAGACAGATTGTGTGGAGGAAGTGGAAACAGACAGCACAAATTAGATGGTAGGACGGCAAGGCAGGCTCTCTCCTTGAAATGATGGTTTATTACAGTTGTCTTTACCTACAGCCACAAGATAGAGACTAAAAGTGTAACCAGGCCCTAGAGGACCTTATTTCCCATTTTTACAGCAAGTCTTCCATGTCCAGGCCACACAGATATGAAATTAGCTCTAAAAAAAAGTATTAAAAGCTTTTTCCCCTGACAAGAAACATTTAATTAGAGCAGCACAGATAGAATGCCTGCGGCAGTCCTGGCTCTAATCTACACAGAGGTCCATTTTTTGATGGAAATATTTGTGCTGATTTCACAGTGACTTCCTGGAAAAAGTTGACATATTTCGTGGTCATTTCATGGACTGGAAAAAAATGTACACACAGTGATTTAATTATGATTTCATAATAAAATCTCGGTTTCCAAAAAGCTGTGTCTGTGGGTCACGATGGAGGCGGTCTCATCTGTTACATCAGTGCGATTTACGTTTCCAGTAAACAGCTTCCAACAGGCGCACTTGGGACTGCCACCACTCACCCTTCGAAGACAGGCTACCCCATTCAAAAAAAAAAAAAAAAAATCAGAGGCGTGTCCAGGAGCAATTGTGACAGAGGAAGCACTAGTCACTGCCGTCTGTTACTCTGCTAACTGCCAGCCTCTACTCCCCATAACTGAAGACAAAGACGAAGAAGTTATGGGCAGAAATGTATGAGCCACAGGGAAAGAGAAGGGACTCAGCGATTAAGAGAACTTCTTGCTCCTACAGAGGATCCAAGTTTGGTTGCCAGAACCCACACTGGGTATCTCTCTACTTCCTGAACTCCAGAAACAGGAATCTGATGCCTTTGTCCTCCACAGACATCTGCACTCACGTGCACATGCCCACATACCAACACATACACATAAATAGACATAAAATAATTGGGTTTTTAATGAAAGAAGTCTCTGAGCTCTGAAACTAGCACCCAAAATCTCCTTGTATGGTTTCAGGCAGTCTTATCATTCAGACACGAAACAGGATGGAAATGAAGGACCTTTCTAGACACAGTGTCATGCTGGATTTTTCTGAGAAATCAATGTAGTGTTAAAAAATTAGGAGCTGGAGAGATGGTTCAACTGTTCAGAGTACTTGCTGGTCTTCCATAGAACATAAGATATTCAGTTCCAGCACCTGCATTGAACTGCTCACAACCACCTGTAACTGCACTTCCAGAGGATCTGATGACTTCGTCTGGCCTCAGAAGGCAAGTGTTTGTACACACACACAAATGAAAATAAAATAAATTAATAATAATAATAATAATAATAATAATAATAAGGCCCATTAGAGGCAATACTTTTTTTAACCCTATCCAAGACTGTGTCAGCTCTTACAAGCTTGGGAATTCAAATGCAGGAGCAATCACTAGGCACCTGTAATTAGCAGATACATTGCCCAGTCAGGTTTTTCTCTAACAATTTGGCCTAAAGCACTGGGCCCCAGCATGCTGCATTCATGCTAAAACAAAGGGATATTTCTCTAATGAGTCAGAGAGTCCTGTGCCTGCTGAGCAAACAATGACATTGGAGAAGAAAGTGAGATTGGCCATCAAATAACACAGTAAAATCTAAGACGACCAAAGAATCTCCTCCTAGAAAATGTCAAGCCTACCATACAGTATATATGCCTTGGGAGGAACTCAAATAAACTCAGAAGCAAGGTGCAATGCTTGTTAGAGGTTGAGATTGCTCTGTTGGCTGCTCAGGAAAGTCATCCTGATGAATCTTTCACCATACAGCACCTTGAGGTGTAACACTAAGTCATCAGTGATTTTTAGTCTTCTATGATACAGGCAATTATCACTACAAATGTCCCCCCTTAAGCATGGTCTTGCTTCAGCCTTTAGCTTTAGTTTTGTTTTTCTCAAGCTGCCTTTTCCTTTCCTAGTCTCATCGGTGACCCATTGGTAGATGAAAGGCATAACATTTAATGTTCACACATTTGTGCATTTTCTCAGGTTACTACTTATTTCTAATTTTATTTTGGTTTTTATCTAAAAAGATACTTGCTAAGATTTTAAACCTGTGAAATTTGTGGATTTTGTTTGATGGTCTAATGCATGACCTACTCTGGATAACATTCCACATACATTTAAAAATGGGCAGTCACCAAGTGAGTCCCAGGAAAGGCGCAAAGCTACACAGAGAAACCCTGTCTCGAAAAACCAAAAAAAAAAAAAAAAAAAAAAAGGCAGTCTAGGCTGAAGCAATGCATCAGTGGTTAAGAACACTTGCTGTCTCCCAGAGTATAGGAGTTCAATTCACAGCTCCTACATGACAGCTAACAACCATCTGTAACTCCAGTTCCAGGGAATCTGATGTCCTCTTCTGGTTTCTTCCAGCAAAACACACATGATGGCATACATACTTGCAGGCAAAACACCCATCCACAAAAAATAAAAATAAATAACTCTAAAATGTTTTAAAAGAATGGGTAGTCTGCTGCTATTGAATGGAATGTTTGATCTAGAGTGAAAGGTGAGACTGTTCATTTTATGGGCAGATAGTCAACTATTAAAATAACAACTTGAGGTTCTCAACTTTATAATACTGAAATCTGTCTTCAAAATGTTTAGTAATTGTGTTATGTTTTTTCCTTGATATTGGTTACAATTATATTTACAACAATCTCATCTTTCTTGGTGAATCTACTCCTTCGTTTACACTTCATATCAAATGGCTTTTACATTTTATACAGATTTTGGCATATGCAGCACACAGCCATCTATAACTTCAATTCTAGGTGATCCAATCCCTCTTCTGTCATTCACAGGCACAGTGTGCATGTGGTACACACATATATATGTAGACAAACATTGATATCATAAAATAAAATATTTATTTTTCAACACACTGCTGTGGTGTTTCATGGATAATGCACTTTTCAAACATGAGACTCAATACAGGCAAGAGGACAAATTTGGTATTCTTGGTTTCTATCTTTCTTTTTTATATAAATTTATTTATTATGTGTAGTATACATTGTTCTTCCTACATGCATGTTTTCCTGCAGGCCAGAAGAGGGCACCAGATCTCATTACAGATGGTTGTGAGCCACCATGTGGTTGCTGGGAATTGAACTCAGGACCTCTGGAAGAACAGCCAGTGCTCTTAACTGCTGAGCCATCTCTTGGTTTTCTTTAATGCAGGGAGAAGATGCAGAGTTACTGAATGTTTGAAGACAGACAAGACACATACTGAATGGACTAAGCTCAGGAATTCTGTTTATCTCCAGCCATACTGCCCAGGGAAAGTCCATCCTTTGCTTCCCATAGATGCTCACTGCAGCATGGCTCTTGATGACCCTCATCTCATCATTGGAATAATTGGACATGTGGAAATTTGGATATTCCTAGGAGGTGGACATTTTTGTATTTTTATGACATTTTACCTTTCATCAGATAAAAGAGATGAGCCTATGCTACACGCTTCAGACTGGTAGACCTTCCAAGCTTGATGACATAGCAAGGAAAAAAACACAACTCCAGGTAAGGTATAATACTGGACTCGGCTTCACATTGAATTTAAAAAGTACATATGTTGCTTATGGATAGTTATGTGACCGTTAAGATTTAAAAATAAATGGGAAAGGAAAGGACACATCAAACTCATGATACTCTTTGTCTGACAGAAAGGAAAGTGTCAGTTTGCTGATTTTCAGGTAATTTTCAGCACAACGTTAGATCTCAAAAACCACGTGAGTGTGGATGTCCACCACTTCCATACACTAAAAGGATGAATTTTTGAGAAAAGACAGCTTTCATACAAACAGAAAGAAACACATTTACTAAAGGTGTTTCTTCCCTGTGTTTCATACTTTTAATTAAAAATAAATCTTTCTGACCTCCAGAAATCTTTCTAACTTATCAAGTGTCTATTACATCTATGGGTAGCAGGTGGCTTAAAGGTTGAAAGCAGGTATTGTTGCCCACTTCTAACAGTGATGAACACATCAAGTGTTTGTGTTTTTTTTTTATCACAAATAAGAAAATATAAAGAAGAACAGCTCTGACTTAAGCTTGTAATAAAAAAAAACATTTCTAACAGTTTAATTTTTAACTTTGGAATTAAATGTGTATGTGCTGTGTGTATGTGTAGGTGTGCTTGTTAGTGTGTATATACACACATATACATGTGTGTGTGAATGTAGACACAGACACACATATACACACACATGAGGCCACAACTTACGTCCTGCTCTATAGCTCTTTACTTTATTCTCTTAAGATCTCTGAGTCTAGAGTTAGCTTGGCCCCAAGTCCCAGAGATCATTTTTCTCAGTTCTCCATAGCACTGTGGTTACAGGTACACTCGGTGCTACATCCAGGGTAGTTGCTTGTTTTTGTTTGTGTTTGTTTGCTTGCTTTGCGTTTGTTTGTTTTTAACATGGGTACTGGGAATTCAAGCTCAGGTCCTCATGCTTGTTCACCCTGCACCAAATGGTCATCTAGAACAAAGACTTGGTTTTGTTTTCAATATTCTAAATAGTCTGGTGTCTTGCTGGTTGAATTGTGACTGTTACCATCAAAGTCATGTTTCCTGTGGGGAGGGAGGAAGACCTCAGATCAGGACAGAGACTGTATCAGATGCCACTTAAGGTGCTTTCCAGAGAATATGGACACTGGGGGATGCTGATTTTTTGATCGAGAGAAACTCCAGACTGTACGCAGTGAATCAGACTGTAGCCACACTTGAGCTTGCTCTATTAAAGACACAAAAGATAGCCAAATGTAGTGTGGGGGAAGAGGAGGAGAAGGCAGAGGGGAAGAGAGGGGAGGAAGAGAAGAGGAGAGGAAAGGAGAGAAGAGGGGGGATGAATAGGAGCCAGGACAAGGAGAGGACATGGGTGGCGGGGAAGCATGGGAGAAGAGGGAGAAGAGGGAAAACAGAAATAACTGAGCTGACAAATGATTTTTGCACATATTTTACCAGTGATGTTCGTCTTTGTTTTTATTTGTTTAACAAGCTTTTGAGTTTTCATATACATAGAATACACAAAACTAGATTTTCCCTTTTTCTTATTTATTTCCTTTCTCAACCTCAAACAGAATCTTGTCTTATAAAAAATATCATATTTTGTTATCCTGTTAAACACTCCACACATACAAATATTACTGACTTCCTATCTCTTCCTAAGCAGTGGTATACACTGAGTTTTCATACACTGAGATTAGATTCAATGAAAGTCTGTCCAATTGAAACATGTCTCAATAAATACTCTGTGGAACAACTTGGTGTTATTTCAGGAAATCCATGATGGGTAGATTTTCTTTCAGTGATAGAAAAGATTCATATTTCTTCTGTTGCATGAGATTCCTGGGTGTGGCTTAGGGCGTTTACTAGACCAGCGTAATGACCTGTGCTGTCAATATTCACTTCTTCTCCTTGTCTCATCCTGAAATGTTCATGACTGAATCTGCAAATTACATGGGTTCATTTCCACTCTGTGGTAAATTACTAACAACAGACAGGAACTTAATTGAAAACTAACTAAAGAAAGAATGATTTTTTGTTAAATATTTGAATGAAGAAAGCCCCTTTCAAAGACATAATGCTAAGAGACAGGAAAAATTCATAATGGCAATGCAATAGGGGACTGTTCATAGCAGGGGAAGTGTTAGCAATAGTCTAAAGTGCCCTGTTTAGCTTCAACTGTCTCACTGTGGGCATTGCTTAGATCAAGCTGGCCTGTGCACATGTCCACAGGGAGGGGTTGTCTTGAGTGTTAATTAATGTAAGAGGACCCATCCAACTGTGGGCAGCACCATCCACTGGCTGAGTGGTCCTAAACCTTTTGTTTAAAAGCTAGCTAGGCATGAACCAGTGAGTGGACCCACAAGCAGAGTTCTGCCATGTTTTCTGCTTTAAGTTCCTACTGAAATTTCTTCCCTGACTTCCTTGGTAATAGGCTGGAATCTGGAAGTATGAGCCAGATAAGTCTTCCCCTCTTCTAAGATGCTTTTGGTTGGACTGTTTTATCATGCATCAGAGATCAAACTAGAAGAAGAAGCCCTTGTTAAAGCAGGAAATGCAAAGGAGTTTCCTAACTTCCTAGAAGCCAGGAGCTGTTAAAGTCACATGAGAAATGACAGTTTAAATCTTGTCACAAAGACTTGAAAAGGGACTAGAAGTAATGCCCTCTGGAAGCTTACATGAGGAGCTGTTAGGAACATAGTGCCCTGTGTTTTTGTAACCTCACAACTGCATCTGGCTACTCTCTGTCACAGAGGTGATGACAGGCAGATTTCCCAATGTAGGGAGCTCAGGGACAGAGTTTAAGAGAACACATTTGAAAGCACAAAACTCAGCAAGCCCCTGCCTCGGACATAAATCCCAAGGGGGTCTTAGTTGTCTCTGACAGTATGTAAACAGAAAGAATTCAGCCATTTTACCTCAAAAGTCAAAAACAATTTCCCTGCTGAATCAGTTCAAATATAACATCACAAGGAGCCTCCTACTGTTGGAATATGAAGAAATTTCTAATTGAAATGTTTATATTATTGTAATAGAAAAACAAATAGTGTCGAGGGGGTGGTAGAGAATAATTAACTATGAGCACCTTATTTTTTCTTATCTTGGTGTTTCCTCAGGAATCTGATAAATGTCTTAAAATATGTATATAGCTTACATAATATATATATATATATATCTTAAAACATGTATATCCCTCATAATGTCTCATTTGTTTATTTTTAATTAAAATTTGTTTTTCAGACAAGATACTTTGATCATATACTTTTTCCCCTTTCAGCTCCTTCTAGATCTTCTCCATCTACCTAACCACCCTACTTCATGTTCTTTTTCTTTCTCAAAAAAGACAAAAAATAAACAAATGAAAATTAAAACCAACAAAGAAACAATAACAACAAAACTATAATAATATAAAAAATCAAAACAAAACAAAAAGCACTCAAAACACATGAAGTCCATATTTTGTTGGCTAACTACTACTGGGCTACAGGACGTAAAAATGGGAGAGCACATTATTTTTAAAAGAATAAAAACAGAATACTAGGCAATTGAGAGACAGTGGGTCTGGATAGATGCCTTAGGGGTTAAGAGCACTTGTGGCAGACCTGGGTTTGAATCCCAGCACCAAAATGGGGCAGCTCACAATTACCTGTAATTCTAGCTCCAGGCAACCTGAGACATCTTCTGGCTTGCTCAGTGCCAAAAAAAGTGCATACACACACACACATACACACACACACACACACACACACACACATGCATACGCACACGAACTCATATACATATACATACACACATGCATATGCATTCACACACACACACACACACACAAACTCACATACATATACAAATATATACACACAAGCATACACATTCATACACACACATATATATATATTTATATATAAACAAATGACAAAAGTTTATAAAAACTGGGATATATTGATGAAGGCACAGAAGAAGAAAAGGAAGAATAAGGGTCAGGTGGAGAGGAGAAGAAGGAAGAGGACAGGAAAGGCACAGGAAAGAAGAAGAAGCTGTTTTACAAAATTGGAACTGACAAATGAAAAATAAATTTACAAAGTAAGAACATGAAAAAATCCACTATATATTTTATCAGTAATACAACATGTCTAGCATATACTATATTTATGCTGTACATTATTTTTATTATGTATTATATTTTTAAAACAGCCATTATCTAGCTGAAGATTTGAAGTAAGTGAAATGCACAAAGAAATAAGATCACTACTTAATTTTAAAAATCTATCATCACCAGGAATAGTGGTATACACCTTTAATCCCAGTATTTGAGAGGCAGAGGTAGACTGATCTCTGTGATTTTGAATTAAGTCAGGTCTACACAGAGAGCTTCTCATAGTAAGACCCTGTCTCAAAGCAAAGCAAAAAAAATTGACCACACACACACACACACACACACACACACACACACTCCTCATCACTCTTCTTTACCTAATGTGTTTCATCTTTCAGAGCTGCTGGGATTCACCTATCCTCTCCAAGCATCCCCACCCTCTTCTCGGCATCATACAGTGAGTCTACCTGTATTTGTGGTAAACTTTATTCCTGACTCACTTTCAGTATGTATGTTCTATGATCATCGTGACTTGCAATCAATAATTCAAAATATAATACTCAATAATTCAAAATATAATGGTTCCCTCTATTTCCACTTCAAATGGACCTTTCTATCATTAAAGCATTTGCCTTTTCATATGACTTTGCTTTAGCAGCAGGCATCTATCTACTGGATCACTCACATTCTTTTATTAGAATTTTCTTCTTAATTTGTGTGTGTCTATGTGGATGTGAATGTATGGGTGTGAGTGTATGGGTGGGCTGTGTATGGTGTACATGCCTGTGTGCGTTCAGAAGTATACACCTAAGCAGGCATGTAGAAGCCAGAAGAGGGCATCAAGTGTCTTGTTCTGTCATTCTTCATTACATTCCCTTTAGACAGAGTTTCTCACTGAACCTGGAGCTAGGCTGACAGACAGTAAGCTCCAGTGATTCTCCTGTCTCTGCCTCTGGACAAAGCATGAATTCCAGACATGTGCTACCATGCCCACTTTACATGGGTTCTGGGGATTTGAACTCAGGTCCTCACAGTTGCAGAACAGGTGCTCTTATGCTCTGAAACATCTCTGAAGCCCCGGAATCACCTTCTTGAGCTGCACTTTGCTTCTAGGAAAGATCAACATCAGTGCCTAGCTAGGCATCAATGTCTTGAGGGAAGATTCTGTCCTCTGAGCGAGGTGTGATCTTGACTCCAAGCTCCAGAAGCAGTGCTTACAGAAAAGGTGTGGCGAGAGTCATTAACTAGATCATGGAAATAATATCACACAATAAGATGACCAAGTACTTGACATTTGCGGATATGGCCTAACATTAACAAACCTATTTATTTGTTTTCATCTTGTACATAGACATTAATGCTTTAACCAGTGGTTTTCAACTTGTGGATAATAACCCCTTTGGGAATCAAAGAACCTTTTCAGAGAGGTCACCTAATAACAACAGAAAACACAGATCTTTGCAGTAAGATTCATAACAAAAAAGGCATCGCTAATTAATTAACCATTAATATAACAGGTAAATGATTCTTAAATTAAATACTATATACTTTAATATGTTTAGGGAAAATTGAGTGAGTAATGTTAAGGGAAAGTGAAAACTGAATTTAAAAAAATGTAACACATATAAGTGTGATGATAAATGCCTTAGCACTAGCATTCAACTGGTAAAAATAGGTGCATCAGGAGCTCAGGGTTACTTTTAGGTTACACAGTGAATTTTAGGCCACCCCAACTAATCTGTCCATAAATAAATAAAGTGAAAAAAGGGTGACATACCTCAGAACTTTTGAAAAAATGTGCATTATCTGTCTCCCAACTTCATTTTAAGTTCTGATAATTTCTACTATAATCATAAAAACAAAAAAAGCAGCAACTTTATAAGTTCTGGTACATATCATCTGTATTTGATGTTCTTGTGCCAGTGAAAAGTAGAATTACTACCTATTACTCTGTCAATCATATACCTATGATTTATATTCTTCTGTAGCTATTAGATGCAGTATCAGTGTGGTCTTTAGGATGAATCATGGTTTATATTACATGAGCTTTTCTATGTGAGATTTCTTATTTGTAGATTGTTTATTACTTGTGTTAGCCATTTTTATCACTATGACATAGTATCTAAGAGATATACAACTATATTTTTACATGTTAAAAATAAATTAAATTGAAATTGAAAAAAGAAAAAAGATTCATAACAGTAGCAAACTTACAGTTATGAAGTAGCAATAAAATAATTTTATGGTTGGGGGCTATCACAACATAAGGAACTGTATTAAAGGGTCATAGTGTTCAGAATGTTGAGAACCACTGCTTTAAAAACTTTTATCAATCAAAGAAAGCTACAATAAAATAAGCAGTATATAACCAGAAATAATAGCTAATACCACCGTGTTTGTTTGCTCTGTGTGTGTATGTGTGTTTTAACAAATATCCATTCTGATTAGTCACTGACCCTACAATAGTTGTAAAATAATCCAAATATTTTCTTTCTGATTTGTGCGAATATCTCTATGAGTACTAGACAGACAGGGTTGGCAAAACGGAAGACTTTCAAGTGTCAATCAACTTACTAAATTTCTCAAAGTGTTTTGGCTGAGTTTTGTTTCAGAGAAAGTTCACTCTACCATAGTGTTTCTCAGCCTTGGCTGCTCTTTGTATCAGAAAATATGTAAGCACTATCCCTGCCCCTCTACTCACCGTATGCTAGCTCTGCTTCCCAACTGTCAAATAGTGTGCCAACATTGCTAAGCATCCCTGAGGAGAAAAGTCAGTCCTGGTTGAAAATCACTGACTTCCAGGTATCAGCTGCTCTCAAAACTGTCCATCATCTGCTTGTGCTTTTGTTTGGAAGTCTGACACACTGAAATCTGGCCTTTTGTTACTTTGCATGCATTGAAGTTATGTTGCAGCCTTCCGTGGGTCTATGAGGTAAGATAAAAAGCAAATAAAATGTAATAAATCAGATATCACGAACTGATAAGTACAAACTCTAGCTGGTGCACCTGATGTAAACTACAGTGGCAGAAAACCTATGATGACATTTGAGTTGGACACAGTGATTTGAGGACCAAGGAGGCAGATAGAGGAAAAGAAAACAATGGCACTGGAGGAAAAAGAAAACTGTGCCCTAGGAACAGAAATCTTCAGAGCAGGACAGGATACTCAAGACATCACAGTTCTGTGTGACAGAAATGTAAGTGGCTGGGTTCACAGGAAGCAAGACGGAGTCACAGAGGAAGGTCAGCATCAAATCCCCCCAGCAGGCCTGTAAGCAGGAGAAAACACGCAGGAAGAGGTGAGATTTTTGTGGATAGTTTTGGTTAAACCCGGGGTTGACACATCCATCTTACATTATTTTTTTTAAAAAAATCACCTTAGCTTTCAGATCAGAAACAGACTCAAGTGGGCAAAAGGGCGTCCAGAATGAATGACAAGATGGCAAGGCCATGGCCGTGGCACAGGCGAGGGAAGGTGGTTACCTTGCAGAAATGCATGCCATGGGGAGAATGAGATTCAGAAAATGTTTAGGCAATAAAACTGACAAAAAATTGATAATAATGATGCCTAACGCTTTGTGTTGCCGAGCTATGCACATTCCATGCCAGCAAGATCTGCTCAGTGAAGCAAGCCCAGCACTATATTATCCCAAACACATTCAGTCCAAAGGGAGACCCTATATTGGCTCATCCTTCCGTTGAGCCTGTCATGGGTGCATTTTTACAATTTTATAGGAACTTACCACAGCGAGGATTGTGATGACAATTGAATTTGTGTCAATTGCTTGTTATTGCTTGTCATGGTTCAGAATGATGGCTGGCCAGATGTTTATGAAATGTATGCCAAGCAAGGCGATCTTTTCACAAAGCCTGCTAAAGATTACCAGGGGTGAGAAAGTGGGTATTTAACTTGCTGGCAGTCAAAGGGACAGTAGGCATCAAAATACTTAAAACTTCCATTCCATTGACTTAGTGAGTACTAGCAGGACGATTATCCTTAAGCTGTGTTATGGTCCAAATATGGAATGTCCTTTACAAGCTTATGTTTCTGTGTATTGGGTTCCCAGCTTATTGTGTGGTTTGGGAGGCTGTGGAATCTTGAGGAGGTAGAGCCTAGCTAGAGGAAGTGGGTCATTGGGAGTTGGACCTTTGTTTTTTTAGTCTGGCCACATTTCCTGCCTATTTTCTTCTTCCTGTTCTACTTAGACATGCAGAGATAGGGAGTCTCAGACACAAGCTCCCAACAACAATGAGAGATTGCCCACCACATCTTCCATTATGACAGACAGTATCCCTCACACTGTGAGCCACACAATATATCCTTTTTTGTGTAAATTGCTTCTTGTTATGCATTTGGCCATGGCAATGGGGGAAGTATCTAATACAAGATAACATGTAGAGAAGTTGTGAGGCTATTGTTCGAGTAATCAGACGTTCTGGGATGTGGGAATGATCCTCAGGCCTTGGGGAACAGAGGGCTTTTTCCTTTGAACCAAGAGTAAACCATATCCACTCTTTGGAATATTAGCCTATCTATTCGAACTTTATTTTTCAAGATAGTTTTAAAGATGCTGTAGGTAGGGCTGGAGAGATGATCCAGCAGTTATGAGAACATACTGCTCTTCCATTAAACCTAAAATTGTTTCCTAGCACCCGTGTCCACTCTTACTCCAGCTCCAGTGGATCTGATGCCCTTTTCTGATCTCCATACCACCTGCACACCTGTGATATATATGCACACAAATGCATTCACACACATAAATAGAAATAAAACAAGTTTTGTTTATGATACTACTAAGGATGCATTGAACAGAAATCCTATCATAATGTTAATCCACACATATATAACAAATAATATATAAGAATTCTGCTCCATGACTCCAAGACCATCCTAGTTGTGAGTGCATGCATGTGTGGGCATATGTGTGTGTGTGAGTGTGTTTGTAGGAAACTCAATCTGTCTTTTCTAATTTCTTACTCCATTGGCAATCTTTCCAATATTGAGCTAAATTTCACAGGTTTTCAAATTTGTACACAGTTGTTGCCAAAAGCATCCAACCATTGATGTTAAAAAAGAAAAGAAATAAGCAGACAGGATTTGTCTTTCATTTCCAGCATCCTTGTATCACCAGAAATCATAAAAATACTGGAAATATTTTTACCTACATCACATGCTTCCAAGGAGTATGTCTACTTTAACAAGGATCTAAGTCATATGCTTAAGTGCTTAATCAAAACTTTGAGTACCAATAGACTTATCATTGGGAAAAATGTAACGTACCTCCCTCTAATGAATATTTCAGAGAGACTTAGGCATTAATTTTTTTCTCAAGATTGTCCATTGTTCTTCTGAAATGAAATTTAAGATGAGCTTGGGGTGCAATTAACCTTTCATAAGATGTCTTACAATATTCAAAACTGGAGCTATAACAAATCAGAGTCAGCCAGCCAGTAGAGACATGGTCCTGATGATTTTCTCAGCATTCTGTTGTGCACACACACACACATACATTCATATATACACAGGCAACACACACACATTGATATACATACATATAGGCATAAACATGTACGTACACAAAGAATTTCTAAATGTATACATTTCTCCTTATTTGCTGATATTCACAACAGATAGAATATAAGAAAGAAGCTTAGAAATTATGTAGTACATTCTATTTAGATATTAGACAGTATATATCTTAGACAGCATATATCTTTAGTCCTTCCTTCAAGAATTATTATGAACAAATGCAATGTGCAAAGTTAATTGGAAAGTATTATCTCTTCGATCACTATTTAGATAACATTAATGATTCATAAGATGATCATTTTGCTTGTCTTCTAATGGGCATTTATAGGAAGAGATA
This sequence comes from Peromyscus maniculatus bairdii, assembly GCF_049852395.1. NCBI lineage: Eukaryota > Metazoa > Chordata > Mammalia > Rodentia > Cricetidae > Peromyscus > Peromyscus maniculatus. The sequence goes on from NC_134854.1 coordinate 103,283,052, forward strand.
TTATTGGAAATTCCAAGGAGAATCTAGGCAAAATTAAATTATTTATGAAGTTAATTTATAAGAAGAAATATCACACACACAATGACAACCCAGCACTTAATAAAGAGTTCCATGACACTATAGATTGGCTAAGGCTCAGAAAGTAAACTTATTTGTTTTGTTTGTTTATTTATTTATTTATTTATTTATTTATTTATTTATTTATTTATTTATTTATTTATGAAGGACAAAAGCCATAGCATGCAAGTGAGTGTCAGAAGACAACTTTCAGGAGCCTGATCTCTCTCCTTCCACACTGTGAGTCCTGAGGTTCAAACTCAGCTTTGTCCAATGTGTTTCTTTAACCACTAACTCACCTGCTGCACCAAAATGAACATTTGGTCCTGCTGCACCAAAATGAACATTTCAAGCAACTAAAATACACACCTCAAACTCCATTCATTCTATCTGAATTATACCTGTGAGAAATATTTTTATATCAGATGAACCAGGGGAAGGGAACTATTTCCTAAGTCAATTCAGTAACAATCAGAGCAAAGTGTGAAATCTGCCAACTAGAACAGCATTCATCCTGGCTCCATTTCTTTGCAGATTCTCAGGGTCTGCCACATGTTGTCACCAACTAGCAAAGTCCCATAGCTATGGACTCTTTGATGATGCCTGGATAAGGAAGACCTTCCCTTTCTGTGCTTTCTCTGAAAACTAAGGTTTCTTTCCGCAAATTTCCCTACCTCCCCAATTGTGTATCATCACCCTCAAAAGAATCAATAAAAGTAGCAAAAGAAAACTCTTTTTTCATTTTTTTTTTGAAGACAAATCTCACACGTGGGTATCTGCGACCTGATGCTCTCTATGTAGCTCATGCTGGCAATGAGTTGTGTCATTCCTCATGCCTCAGATTCCTGTGAGCTGGGACTACAGGAAAGAGTCTTCCACATCCAGTTAAGAAATTTGCTTCATTTTTTGTTGTTGTTGCTCTTGAAGATTAATTTAGTGAATAAAGAGAACTGTCTATCAAAGTAACCATGAAGAGTTGAAACGGTGACACATCTCTTTAATCCCAGCACTTACAAGGCAAAGGCAGGCAAATCTCTCTGTATTCTAGGCCTGCATGGTCTACATAAGAAGACCTTGTCTCAAACATACAAACCAATTGTAGCCATTAAAATAATTGATTTCTACAACAAAACTACAATTATCAGGTCAATATTGAATTGTCTGAAATGGACTCCATTTTATAGATCAAGATGGGATTAATTGAACTTTAGGGGTTTTTCTTTCTAAGTCAGTTGTGGTTATGCATACCTATGATGCTAGCACTCCAGAGGACAAGGCAGGAAGGTCCCAAGTTCAATGTGAGTCTGGGCTGCACAAGTCAAGTACAAGGTAACACTCAGGTACATAGTGACATGTTGTCCAGAAAATGATAGAACACCAAAAACAAAGGAAGAGAGGAGAGGGGAGGGGAAGGGAGGGGAAAAGAGAGGAAGGGAGGAGAAGAGATGGGAGGGAAGTGAAGAGAGAAGAGAAAGAAAAATGTTTCTTGAAACAATGATCAAAAGTATAACTTTGAAACTTGAAGAGAAATCCGTATTTAGAAAAGCCTTTCTATGTAATAAACATCTCAACTTCTGATGGTGGAAGATAAATCATTTAATAGAGAAATAAATTGTTGGTAATTTTACATAAAATCTGTACAATCAACTTCATGAATGAGCTTGAAGCACTTTAAATTACAATCATATTAGCAACATATAATTAAGAAATTTCACAATTGAGCTTAAGATGGGCTCTATTAATTAAAGAAATGGCAAGCTAGATGACTAACCTACAAATGAAAGAAAAAGTTCTTTTTGAAAAGAGGGGGAGAGAGAGAAATTGTATTGAAAATGAAGAAAACTGAGGAGCTGAGAACTGGCCCCCACCAGGGCTGGTGTAAACATAGGCAAATTCAGGGTCTTCTGACTTCACGCTCTTCAGTTTCTCTAAAACTGGCAAAAACAATTATAGAAGCACAGGCAAAAAACTAAGAATTAGGCCTGGCCACATTAAGTATCAGGAACAAAGAGATTAATCATGACCATGCAAGGGGCAGGAGGAGGGCCTCTGAGAAGACAGAGAAGGAAAGGCTCCTGAAACCCAATAACTCCATGGGGATGGAGGAATGGCTCTGTGTTCGGAGTGCTACCACTTTTCCAGAGGACCCGAGTTCAGTTCTCCAGAGCATTCCATGCCTCTGGCCTTCGTGGGCATCCGCACTCATGTGCATCCGCACTCATGTGCATCTGCACTCATGTGCATCTGCATTCATGTGCAGGTACATATCCCCATATAGTCGCAGGCACATGGATGCCCACATAATTAAAACAAACAAAATACCTCACTGTTTCATAGATCCCACTTACCTTCTAGGCTTTAAACCTAGAACTGTGGTGAGGGATCTGAAATGAACCCTCTCCCTTCAGGCCCCATGCTAGGCAGTAGTTATCTTACATAACGGATGTGATATGGTAGCGTCTGCTCACCTCAGCTTTGCAGCACTAAAAAGCACCAATGCCCTGACTTCAGCCAAGGCCATCATGTTCCTGGCCTGCTCTCTGGCCCTACACTCCACAAACAATGGCAAGCAGCCATCCCAGGGTCAACGCTTTCTTGTATTTACTGTGAAGGCTGAAGTAAGACTTCTCTGAGAAGAATTTCCAGCGCAATCATTGGGGAGTACACTTGAAGACCCAGTCTTAAAGAAAACTGAGTTACTATTGTACAAAAGTGCCAGAGGGAGAAAATCCTGAAAAATGGCTAGTTTAGTGGAAAGAATTCTTCTCTTGGAATAAAGAATCAGAGGGTAGAAGTCTGAAAACTAAATCATCTCATGTTCAGAGACCTCTTGAGTTCCTAGGGGGAAGTCTGGAGGTGATGTTTCTCCCATCCATCCACTGAGCACCATCCAGTCACAGCCTTAGCCTACAAAGCCAATCCATGAGAATCTAGCTCAACCCCACATGATCCTGTCTCAGGTGGCTAGGGCTAGTATTGTGAAATAACACAGGTTGAGTAGCTCAAACAGTAGAAGTCTGTTTTTCGTGGTTCTGGAAATGGCAAAGGCCTAGATCAAGGTGCCAGGAAGGATAAACGCAACTCTGAAAATCTCTTTCCTGGGAAGGCCTAAGAAGCCTCTTGTTATAATCTCGTATGAAGTTTTCTTTGCGAACTTTGTGAATAAGGAATGAAAAAGAATAAAGTGGAGAGAGGGGAGGGAGAAAGAGAGAGAAATGCCGGAAGGAGAGAGGGAGGGTGGTGGAGCAGGAGAGACAGAACCAGTATCAATCTTAGGACATTAGGGCCCCACCTTTATTGTCTCATTTAACATTATCCCCTAAAGTGACTATCTCCAAATAAAGCCTCATTAAGCATTAGGCCTCCAACATATGTGTTTCAAGGGACACAGTTCAGTCTATGTTCTTTGTAGACACAGGATTTCTGCTTTCTGTTAATATGCTCCTGGGAGAAGAACTGCCAACGTCAAAACACCTTACAGAGGAATCGTCAATATAAAGTGGATAGTGTTAATTAAAAACTCATATTCGGAGATAAAGAGGGGCTTCAAAGCAAAACAGTTACTCAGAAAGGAGTACATTAAAGCCTCTCCCCTGTGGTTACCAGAACCGATAAAATCAAAATGAAATGAGAAAAATAGAAAAGGCCATTTCTTTCCTTAAGACATAGAAGCATTCTAACAGAGTACAAATGGGAACAAAACAGTTATCAATCCCACTGTAAAATGTATACTAGGAACTATAGATATTGGCAGGAGTCATTCTCATTTCCCTCCTGATCAAGAATAAAGGTCAAGGTGGTCCATGAAGCCTATGAGATCCCAACAGGAAGACAGATAGGTCTCCAGCTTCTGCTTTGTAACAACACTGTCAGGAACATCTGCAGAGATCCGACTATTCTTATAACATCATCAAATTTATAGCAAGATGGCTTTGTCCTTTGCTATACACAGATTCTTCTAGCAACAAGTAGCAGTAGCAGCAAGAAGGAGTCTAGACACGGACACAAATAACCAAAGGCAACACTGAAATGAAGAGGGGCTGGAGGCAGCTCCACATCCTGTGAAAGTCTCTCACTGAATTAACAACACAGTAAAGACATAGAAATCATCTTCTGGTTTCTATTGCTGTGATAAACACTGTGACCGTAGACAATTTGGAGAGAAAGGGGTTTATTTCAGCTTACAGTTCCACATCGCAGTACATCATCAAGGGAAATCAGAACAGCAACTAAAGACAGGAACATGGAGACAGGAACTGATGCAGAGACTAGGAAGGGATACTTACTGGATTGTTCCCCATGGCTTGTTTACTCTGCTTTCTTACAGAATCCAGGACTGCCTGCCCAAGGGTAGCACCATCCACAGTGGGCCAAGCACTCCCGCATCAACCGCTAATCAAAGTAACAAAACAAAACAGAAATAAACAACCAAAAATCCCACCCTGTAGATTTGCTTACAGGCTTATCTTCTGGAGGCATTTCTCAATTAAGATTTCCTCTTCACAGATGCGTCTCTAGTTTTTGTCAAGTTGACACAAAACTAGCCAACACATAATGTTTTACAGTTTCACAGGCTGGCTGGCACAGCTCTCCGTGGGATACACCCAAGACGTTGTGGTAAAGCTACAGCCCCCTATCGAGGATTTGTGGGAAACATCTTCCTTACCTTCCAGCTTTGAAGGGATAGTCACATTTCTGAACTCTTGGTCACCACCTCTGTCTTCAAAACAGCAATAGCCCATGAAGAACTTCTCACAGGGCATCACTTTTAGCTCCTCTTCCAAGCTTTCTTCCATGTTTAGCACTACTGTACACTATGGATGTACTTCAGGTAATCTTCCTAGTTTCAAAGTGGCAGAATAATAAATCTTAATTTCTTTTGCCAAGTAGCCTAACATACTTCCATGTTGCAGGGCCTAGGATGTGCATCTTTGGGACAGGACAGCATTGTTTCTATCATAAGGCTTAATCAAATTCAGATCAAAAACTAAATGAAACACTTAGGTTGTGGCGGTCTGACATGCTGTATCCAAAGTACACGCTCACTTCTCTGGTGGGATAATGAACATTAAGTGTGATATAACCTGATTGATTACCATGGAAGACAGAAACCTAGATGCATTCTAGTAGAACTAAATAATTTCAAGGAAAATTATGCACAAATCATCGACAAAACTCAGATTCCAAGCAGATGAGAAGCAGACAAACATCAGTATGGAGGCTCTGAAAATAATCAGACAAAAGAACTGTTCTTTGTATTATAATCTATCACTTTTTATTGATGTATAATCCTCATACACAGTGACATGCTTCACTGACTTTTTCCACTCAAAAACGTGTGAAACTTCTGGTTAGGAAGACAGAAAGAACCCACTTTGGAACCTGCAGTTGTTTGCACTCAGGAAACAAAAGAAGAGTGAATAGTTCGTCTTTCCATCAGCTACTGCTCTAGTCACAGAATCATCTTGATCACAACTCCAAGAAAACTCTTCTCCCATCAGACCCACAGACTCTACCCTTGGACTAGGCTTGCAACTATGACTATCTCCACAGCTGCATTTGATCCCAAGCAAACTAGGCTAGAAGATATCTACCATCTAAGCTACAAAAGCTTCCCTGACTAGTTCCTCTGTGCAGTGGATGGCAATTAATGCAGAAACTCACAATAAATCAAAACACAGAAAATAATTATCTGCAGAGTTCTCTGTAATAAATAGGACAATTATATCATATCTCTTCCCCACAGGACTCAGGGACTATCTCAGAAGAAAAGGAAGAAGGACTAAGATCCAGAGGTCAGAGAGGACCACAGCAAAATAATGTCCTCCAGATATGACAGAACCACTACATTCATGAACTCATAGCTGCTGCGATTGCCCACACATGACCTGAAAAAGACCAAGCCGATCAGCACTTGAGCATAGAAGGGGGAGGTACTCATAGGCCTACACCTCTAAGAAGCTGCAGATAGTTGATGGCTTCTCCTCGGAAGAATCAGTTTTCTCCAAAGGTGTGGCCCCTGGAAGGCTGACCACAGGTGGTGCATAGCCTGACACCTAGGACACAAATCCCTTTTGAGACGTGCAGCTAAAAGAGATTCTCCTTCATTCTGTAAGTTGTCTCTGTACTTGATACCTGTTTCTCTTGCTGCGTGGAAACTTTTTAATTTAAGCAAACCCATCGGTCAGTTCTTGGTTTGATTTCCTGGGAATCCTTTGCAGAAAGCCCTTGCCTGTGCCTGTGTCTTACAGTGTTCTCTCAATGTTCTCCAAGAACTTACTAATACAGTGGTCAATAGGATGATGCAGATTGGGAGAAAGAGATGAGCTCGGGATAATGGAGAACCAGAGGGAGGGCTGGGGTCACGAATCTGCTATACACCAAAACACACTTTAATAAGACCTGCATTTTCTTTTGCTTTCAGTAGTATTTAAAATATGAATTCAAAAAAAAGGTGAAACTTAAACATATTTAAAAAAAAAAAAAAAAGGAAAGGTGTGCCTACAAAACAGCTCAGGAGAAATAGATGTTTGCCGCCAAGCCAATTCTCAGTTCGATCCCCTGGACCCACTTAGTGGAAGGAGAGAAAACATTCCTTCAAGACATCCTCTGACCTCCACATGCCAGCAAGGCATATGCATGAGCACACACACACACACACACACACACACACACACACACACACACACGCAATAAATATAATGATTGTGTGGAAAGGAAAGTTGTAGACAGAACTTTAAATGTGAAATAACTAAAGGATAAAATGTTTTATAGAAAGTAAAAAAATGCTTCCACAATATCATAAAAGGATCTATAATAACACTGAAAAGTCTGGACTCCTTTCATAACACACAACAATAAGAAAAAGTCCCCACACTTTAGCATAAAGCCCAAAAGATCACAGCGCTTACAACTTTGCATAAAATTTCTAAGTTCATGAATTCTTCCCAGAAAACATACCTTAATTTATGAACCTCAGAGAAAGAATTTCTGTTCTGGTGAAAGAAAATGAGCTACAGTTCACACCTGGAATTAAGCAGGGTCTTCTTATGCTATAAATAACACATTTAAAAAGTAGGAATGCCTAAGTGCAGAAACATCCACACAAAATGTTCAAAGCTTGCTGTATGTAATCTCTTAAGCATCAGTCTGCAGGGAAAGGGGTGCAGGGCAGGGGCATGGGGAGGCAATGACTGAAAGTAGACAACAGTTCAGCCTGATAGTCTCTCTGCACAATTAGAAACTAGTGTGAAATAGAGGGCAACATCATCAGCTTTACCACTGACCCAGTGGCTTCAGAGCCCTCTTGCCTTCCCACTGATGTATGCATGTGTGTATGAGGGAATCTAAATGCTTCAGCAGAAGCCAGAGGACATCAGGTTTCTACTCTATCACTTCACCTGATTCTTTGGCACAGGGTCTCCCACAAAACCTAGAGCTGGGCCGGTGGTCAGGGAGCTTCATTGATTTCCTCCTGATTCTATCTCCCACAGTGTGCAGGTTACTGCCTTTTACATGAACATGCCAGCTTTATATTTTCATGAGAGAGTTCTGGAGATTCAAACCCAGGTACTCATGCTTGTACATCAATCACTGAGCCCTCTCTGTGGCACCAGGACTCTCTATCACATACACTGTAATCCCAGTGACCTCAGAATGCCCCATGCTCTCTCTCCAACTAAGGAAAGCTAAGCTATAGGAGAGAGAAGTTGTGTGGAATAGGCTTAGGTAGGGACTTCCCTGAATATATCAGCTGCGATTTTCCAGAGCCAATTTGGAGATGAAATTGTGGATGAGAAGGATGAACCTGAGTTGCCATATAAGATGGAAAATAAGGTCAAACTCCTAGGGTGTTTCCTTCCAGAATTTGTGAGGTTACAGATTCATCCAGTATGTTTTTTTTCTTTCTTGTCTTATTTTTCCTAGTGGGAGCTTAAATTTTTAATTCAAATGTATTTTAATTGTCACATAGTCATTGACATATTTGTGGGGCACAATGTGAGTTTTGAGAGCCTTGTGCAATATCTCATGATCAAATATGGGTGACTGGCATATCTGTTATCTTAGCCATAAATCATTTCTTCATGTTTAGAAATTCAAATTTTCTTTGACAGCTTAAAAAAGAACTCATTTGCTAGTTCAATAAAACAGGGTCTCCTGGGTTCCAAGTTGGCCTCAAACTCACTGTGGTCTTACACTTTGTGATCTTCCTGCCTCCACCTGTTATTGAGTACCAGGAACACAAGCCTGAGGTACCACTCCTGGTTTGTGATGCTCGGTATCAAACCCAAGGCTTCAAGCATCCTAGGCAAGCACTGTGCCAACTGAGCCACATTCCTATCTTTTTATCTTTGTGATTTATATTTAAACCTTTCTTATCTTGGAATTCTAGGGTTATCACTATGGTTATGGTAAGGGTTAGAACCTAAAGTACACACACATTGTGAGTGTGAGTGTGTGTGTGTGTGTGTGTGTGTGTGTGTAAATTACTCAGAGACAGACTATCAAAGGGAAATCTTGCCTATTCTGACTCCATTATCCCAGGATAGGAAAGCATCATTTATTTCACATGGATGTGGTCCAAAGAAACAGACTTTGACTAATTTCCCAGCTCAAATGGCAGTGGAGAGAAAACTAACAACCTCGATGAGTGACTCTAAGCATCTAAAATCAGACATTAAGACAGATTTTTGTAATCCTGGTGCATCAGGAGATGCACCAGAGAGAGGCACAATTACTCTCTCATCTTTGCCTTAATGGCTGATAAACTGTAAGCACTAGTAGCACAGCAAGGAATTATGGACATCTCACTCCATGCTGGATCAACGCACACACCACAGAGTGAGGACTGTAGTGGACACTCAATCTTTGAATGAATTCGAGTCTGCTAATAGCCGAGCCATACCCCTGGATGGAGGCTGAGATATCAGCTGTGGAGAGTCAGGTTTTCTTCCCATTTTAGGTCTGAGCTTCATTTCTTTTGTATAAGCAGGACTCATCAGCCCTATATATACACCCTATCCTGTGAACTGTGGATAGAAACTCAAGTATAAGGCTGGAGCTGAGTAACCAAGCTAGCTCACGGCAAACCCTGGAGGACATAGAGGCTGTTAACACCTGACTTATCCTGCCTTGCTTGAAAAAGTAACACATGCAGTACGCACGATACAGCCCAGTGTAACTGAGGAGCAATGACTCAGCTGCCCACCCATGTAGTGGCTGAGCTCAGTACTGACTACAGGCAAATCTCTGGGACAAGTCCACACCAGTTTGGAAACAGCATCAGTGCACAGTGCTAAATCTCATCATCTCACGTGGAAAGAGGGCAAAGAGGAGAAGCTGGTTAGGGTTTCTATCCAGGACTTAGCCTTTCCTTGGACTGAGACAGCACTGTTCTCTGTTTGCTTGGAATAGTACAGATAATACTTAGCAGCTCTGCTTCAGTGCTAACAGTGCCTCTCAAAAAAAAGCCTTGACTCCTTGGCTGAATCACTTGTTATGAAAGCCTGAGGACCCCAGATCCCCTGAATCTACATAAAGCCAAGCACAGTAGTATACATCCATAACCCTAGAGCTCCTCCCACAAGAATGGAGGGGCAAAATCCCAGAAGCTCTTGGGTCAGCTAGCCTGGCATGTGCAGCCACAGTGAACAAGAGATGCTGTTCCAAACAAGGTAAAGAGTGAGGGCCAACACCTGAGGTTGTCCTTTGACTTCCACATGCATTCAAACACACACACACACACACACACACACACACACACACACACACACACACAATCACATATCATACACACATATGCAGAGATAATTTTTAAAGTTTCAATTTAAGTGATGCTGTATGCCATGCTTTGTATTTGATTCTTTCTACTTACTCACAAAACATATTGTAATCCTAAAACCCAGTCCCTCAAAATGTACTTTTCCTTGGATGTAAGGTCTTTTTAAAGTTAATGGGGCTGAAATGAGGCTGTTAGCATGGCCCTAGCTTAATATGACTTGTGTCCTTTCATTTGTTTTGGTGTGTGTGTGTGTGTGTGTGTGTGTGTGTGTGTGTGTGTGTGTGTGTGTGTGTACATATATGTTTGAGTCATAGTCTCAGCAAGCCAGGCTGACCTGAAACTCTCATTGTGTAGCCCCAGAGTAGACTCGAACATGTTCGTCCTCCTGCCTCAGCCCATAAATGCTGAGATCCCAGGCACAAGCCACCATTCTTGCTCTGATTTATATTCTCACATAAAGGAGAACAGCCAGGCAGTGGTGGCACACACCTTTAGTCCCAGCACTTGGGAGGCAGAGGCAGGTGGATCTCTGTGAGTTCGAGGCCAGCCTAATCTACAGAGTGAGTTCCAGGACAACCAAGGCTGTTATATAAAGAAGACTTGTCTCAAAACAAAACAAAACAAAACAAAAGGGGGGCGCATAATTACATAGTGAACATGGCTAAAAGGCCAAGATAAAGAGACAAAGGGATGTGGCCATGTGCATCCCAAGGAGGGAAGCCTCGAATGGACTCTTCCCCACCAGTGTGTCAGTCCTGTTGGTATCTTGAAACCTGACTCCAAGACCCCAAAACTCTAATATATTTCTGTTATTTGAATCGCCTTGTCTGGAACTTATAGAAAATTAACGTCCTATCCTCCGCCAAATAATAACTTACAGGAATGTCCAGCTACAGAGCTGTGGAGTCAGAGGGTAGGGGAGCATTCAGAGATGTCTACAGTTCATGTTTTAAGAGTCTATTCACTGCCTAAGCTTTTGCTTATATTATTTTTTTAATTATGAAAGATCAGAATTGTATGTGGTTTAATTGACAAATCATGAACATATATGTTTATGGAGTAAAATATTCAGGCTTTGATATATGTATATGACATAGAATGGATAAATAAACTTAATTAACATAGCCATTATCTCACTTACCTATCATTTTTAATGTGTTATTTTTATTTTTATTTATGTGTATATGTGGGGTGGATTCATGGGAGCAGATGCCCTCAGAGACCAGAATAGGGCATTGGTCATGGAGCTGGAGTTTCAGACAGTTGTGAGCTATCCCGCGTGGGCTCAGGGAATTGAACTGGGGTCTTCTGCAGGAGTAACAAATGACCTTAACTGCTCAGTCATCTCTCTAGTCTCAACCTACCATTTCTTTGGTGAGACATTTGAAAGTTCTCCTAGCTATTTTGAAACATGTATTATTATTTTATAAGGCTTAATCTTTCTTTTTTGTATATGTATATGTGTGTTTGTCTATGTGTGTGCACACATGTGTGCAGGTGCCTACAGAGGCCAGAAGAAAGCTTCCGTTCCCCTGGAGCTGGAGTTACAGGCAGTTGTGAATGGTTCAAAGTGGGTGCTAGAAGCTAAACTCGGATCCTCTGGGAGAGCAACAAATGCTTTGAACCACTGAGCAATCATTCCAGTCCAAAAATATGTATCAGTATTGACTACAGCCACCCTGTCCATGCAATAGATATAAAAATTGATCATGCTACCTCAAAATCTGTTCCTTCCAACCATAGGTCCCAGGTCCCTCCTTCTGCCCAGCTCCTGAGACTGCCCGGCCCTGCAACCATCATTTCCATTTCTGCTAGTTCAACTTCATTCGATTCCACAGATAAGTAATAGCTGGCATTTTCATTTCCGTGTCTGCTTTGTTTCACTTAGCCCAATTGTTTCCAAGACCATCTCCATCCAAATGTCCTCTCTCTCTCTCTCTCTCTCTCTCTCTCTCTCTCTCTCTCTCTCTCTCTCTCTCTCTCTCTCTCTCTTTTGGTTTTTAGAGACAGGGTTTCTCTGTGTAGCTTTGCATCTTTCCTGGAACTCACTTGGTAGCCCAGGCTGGCCTCGAACTCACAGAGATCTGCCTGCTTCTGCCTCCCGAGTGCTGGGATTAAAGACGTGCACCACCACCACCCGGCCCAAATGTCCTCTTTTTCTAAGGAATACGCCCCCACTCTTTCTTCATCCATCCATCCATCCACTGATGGACACCTACCTAGCTACAACTCGTCTCTGGGCTAATTTTAATAATGCTGAAATGAACAAAGGAATACAGTTGCCCCTTCAAGAGTACTCAGGTTTAAAGTTTAGAGTTTAAAGGATAAGAAAGTTTCTTTTTACATTTTGGGGATCACAGTGTCTGATTTCCTTAAGAGCTGCTGTGCTGTTTATGGCTTCCTTCCCCTTAAGTCAGCTCTCATCTGGATGTGTCCTCTAACTACCCTGCAGGCATCTACAGAAAAAAAAAAAGAAGAAGAAGAAGAAGAAGAAGTTGCCTTGATCTCTGTGCTCCTCTATACTTTCAAATTATTTCTGGTAGATTCTAGCTGCAGTAATAATTGCAAGAAGGCAAAGGAAGGGAGTGATGTACATCTGAGTAATCCCCAGCTTGGGTTTAAGTAGGATCCAGGTCTAGGCAGAGAAACTGCCGAAGCTTAATGTAGGAGATAACTGTTAACCTTGTCTTCCGGCAATTCTCTCTTCCTTTGAATACCTGCTTCCCTTCCTCTGTGTCACACTGTTCCTGGTGCAACTGTCAATCACGCTGTCTGTCTCTCCAGCCTTAGAAATGAACATGAAATGTATTATTCAGCTGGAGAAAAGAAACAAACAAAAAAGTGCTAACACACACTCCAATGTGGATAAATCTGAAAAACAGTGTAAGAGTGAGAAAAACACACACAAGGTCACATTTTGTATGATTCCATTTGTATGAAATATAAATGTATAAAAATGCAAAGCAGGGTGACAATTGTGAGGAGTAGGGAGAGAGGGTTAGAACACAGATGCTTAATGGGTGCAGGTTAACACCACACTGTGGAAACAGTAATGGCCACAGAGTTGTGTAAAGTTGACAAAGTTTAGGTTGTGTAAATTTTACTTCAATTAAGTTTTTTAAATACTCTTGTAATTTATCACTACTTAAAAATTATTTTTAACCATTCTGGACAGAATTGTGGTGCAGTGCAGGCATGGAGATCAGAGAAAAACTCTGGGAGTCCGGTATCTCACTATGTGGGTTCTAGAGATGCAGTGACTTGTCAAAAGATAAAGGTGAGTACTACTGGCCTAGAATGCAGACACTGGATAAGTAGGGTTGGATAGAGGCCCATCTTAGCCTCCTTTACAATCTGCAGAAAGCTTTAATGAATGACTCAGCCATTATACATGGCCTCATAAGAAATACATGTCCTGCTACTTTGTAAGCAAATGAGAGATACTTGGTATCTAATTATTATATGACTTGACTTTCCTACCTACTCTTTGCTAGCCTAAAGGTCTTCGTCAATAAACAAGAGTTTCATATTCTGGTTATTGAAAACAAACAAGCAATTAATAGAAATCCAAGAACAGTATCTGGCTCTTGGAAGGAGCTTCTACAACACAGGGTGTTCATAGCACAAAATCATGTGCTGTTTTCTAGATATTTCATTCGGATAAACCAGGCCTTGTCAAGATGGCTCAGTATTCTTTCTTCTTTGTGTATTTTCATCCTGTTGCTTGAGTTACTATCTGCATTGGTTACCTGTTTTGCTGGGATTAAATACCATGACTAGAGCTATGTAAGAAAAAAGAGCTTATTTGGAGAAAATCCATTATAGTGGAGGAGGCATGGCAACCAGAAGCCATAAGGAAGAAGCTAAGAGTTCACCTCCTCATCCACAAATTCTGTGCAGAGAAGAGTGAGCTGGAAGGGAGGTGCAGCTAAGAACTTTCAATGTCCACTTCCAGTGACATACGCCATCAAGGCTCTCTATCCTAAAGACTCCACAAAATCGGCCAGGCAGTGGAGGCGCACACATTTAGTCACAGCATTCCGGAGGCAGAGGCAGGCGGATCTCTGTGAATTCAAGGCCAGCTTGGTCTACAAAGTGAGTTCCAGGACAGGCTCCAAAGCTACACAGAATCCTTGCCTCAAAAAAAAAAAAAAAAACTAACCAGGTACTAAGTGTTCAAACACATGAACCTGTGAGGGACAGTTAGCACCATCATGACAACCTAGAATCTTCTAGAAAGAGTTTCAATTGAGGGATTCCCCAGGTCAGACAGGCCTGTGAACATGTCTCTGGGGGATTTTTTTTTCTTTTGTTTTCTTTATGGTGGAGAGTTGATATAGGATGGCCCAGCATCATTCTTGGGCAGGTGTTCTGAGATTTGAAGAAAGCTAGCAAACCATAAGCCCGAAAAAGAGTCAGCAAACAACACTCCTCCCTTGTGTCTGCTTCAAGTTCCTGCTTGAATCCTTGCCATGACTTTCCTCAATGAGAGACCGTGAGCTATAGGATCACATAAACCATTTCTTCCCCTAAATTTAATTTGGCCGTCATTTGTCACAGCAGCAGAATAACTTCGTTAACCACAGATAATGTCAGTCAAAAATACTAAGTGGAAAATTCCAGAAATAAGCCACTCATACAGCTTAACTCATGTTATTTTAAATAGGATGTATTTTGCAACTCCCTCCCACCCAGTGTGTTACCTGCCCGACTGTCTCTTAGTGACAACCTGTTATCAGGCTGACTATCAAGGTACCCATGAGTTTGCGTCCAGTAATCCTTATCTTACTTCATAATGCCCCCGGGGCACATGAATGGTGATGAAAGAGTCATTGCAAAGTCCTTATAAGAAAAAGAAGCAGTTCCTGACTTAACAAGGATAGAAATTCTTGTATACTAGGTAGCTAAGATTTACTGCACCATAAGATACAATTAGAAAAACTGAATTTGTGGAACTTCCTATCATAGTAAAAATAGTTTCAATAGTATTTATTATCTCTTATTCTGATCAATTTATAAATGAAACCATCAAAGACTTGTTTTAAATACAACATATGTATATATTTGTATATATATGTAGATATATACAAATAAGAAACATATATACATATTATATTTGTAATATAACATACATGAATGTGCATATAGCTCATATAAGTGGGTACATGCATAGATATATGGATACACATGTTGAAAATATGTATAAATATACATACACACATGTGTGTATTTCCAATATATGTATCCATATATCTATGCATGTATCCACTTATATGAGCTATATGCACATTCATGTATGTTATATTACAAATATATATACATATACACATATATACGTGTGTGTGTGTGTGGTTTACTGGGTCTAGAAAAGTTCTCTGTGGATAAGACTAACAAGGAGATGTTATTCAAAACAAGGATAACCCTTTTGCTCTTCAGTCTTTCAAAGTCTTATAATTAGTTGTAAATACTAAACATGTAGTTAACAAGTGCACATCATCGAATGTCTGCCCTCACATCTAATGTGTTTCCTATGGTAAATTCTACTGTGGTTGACATTGCTGTGACTTGGGGCAATGTAATCCGACTCTCAGCTTATTTCTGCATTTCCTCCACCTCCATTAGTTCACACAGGTAAAGGAAAAGGTCTTGTGAGCCACAGCGCAGGGTCCTGTGTTCCTCTGATCATATTTCTTTCTTTCTTGTCTTTTTCCATAGCTCATTAAGCACAATACCAACAGGGTTTCCTACCTCTCAGCTGCTTAGTGGATAATTTTAGATAAGACATGGCAGGTGTACGCTTCTCCATTCCTTCTGCTCTTTCTTTCAACCCTCCTTCTCCTCAGATCTCAGCAGACAGTAGGTGAGTCCTGAGAGTCAGGCCCCTGCTCTTTGAGTTATTAAAGGCTGTGAGCCATGTCCTGAAAGCAGAAAGTGGTGTCTTCAACTGTTTGCCTGTCCAATCAGCTGTCTTTTGTATCCCCATCCAGTTCAATCCAACAAGTTCACTTTACAGTCATAGATACATAAGCCTAGATCCTTAAAGTGTCTTCACTCAGAAACTTTTAGCACAGAATTCTAACACAGTGATGCATTGAGCTAGGCAAAGCACCAAGGAAACAAAGAGCAACCGGTTAAGCACTAACCAAGGAACTGACACAGAACTGCATTGAGGTTGCACCAAAGAAAGCAACCACTAATTATGCTCAGGAGTATAGTAACAATCTTTTAAATGTTACTTTATTTTTCCATGTTGTTGTTGTTGCTGTTTGGTTGGTTGGTTGGTTTTGAGATGAGGTCTGTGGCCCAGGTTTGCCTCAAACTAACTCATAGCTTTTGGGTGAATTTGAACTTCTGACTCCCCTACCTCCACCTTCTGAGTGCTGGGACTACTAACGTGTCCAATCACAGCCATCTATGCAGTACTGGGGTTGAACCTGAGCTGAGCACTTTGTGCATGCTAATCAACTGAGCTACATCCACAGACCTGAAATGTTTTTATTTTTGACCAAATAATGGATGGGTTTGACATGGAGGTGTTCAAATCAAAATATCTAAAATCCCTTCTAATGGCTTTCTAAAATATATAGTACAGGACTGAGGTTGTAGCTCTGTGGTAGAGCACTGGCCCAATATTCGTGAAGCCCTAGGTTCCATCACCAGCATTGTCAGTAAATAAATTTAAAACAAACAAAAAGAAATGCATAATACATAGTTGTCTATAGTCCCAATACTGTGCAATAGCACACAGGAAGTTCTTTCTCCTCTCTAACTGTAAGTAGGTGACATGGGTCAACCTGTTTCTAGCCCCCTACTCCCTACCAAGCATCTCATAACCACTTTTTTATACTCTAAACTTCTGTGAGTTTAACTCCTATGCGATTCTGAATGGGCACAGGGGGAACAGCAGCTGCCCATCTCAGTGTCTGGCTTGTTTAACATAATTCTCTGCCTTTCTATTCATCTTGTTCCAAAAGAAGGATTTCCTGCTCTATGGTTGGATATGTCCCATTGTTCTTCTGCTCCTCCTCTTCCTTACAGGAACACTTGGTCTTTTTTCCCCTCAGAATGGTGAGGCTTACTAAAGTGAGGTGAGGTCTCCTTATGATTCAGTCTTTATTTTTCTGAGGATTAGTTATGTTGAGCTTTTCTTCTCCCCCCCCCCCTCTCTCTCTCTCTCTCGCTCTCGCTCTCGCTCTCGCTCTCTCTTTCTTTGTCTTTTAGATCTATGGCCTATATGCCTGCCTGACTTTGAAGAATACTTATTTATCTTTAGCTCCTGTTTGGAATTTGGTTATTCCTTATTTGGCCATAGCACTTCAGAATTCCTTACCTATTCTGAATTATTAATGCATTATCAAGTACATAGCTTACAAATATTTTCTACCGTGCATGATAGGATGTCTCATCACTCTGTGAACCATTTCCTTTACTGAAAAGAAGCTTTTTAATATAATCCTGTTTCCATAATTTTGCTTTGGTTCCTTACAGTTTTAGGATCTTGACCATAAACAAGCCTGCCCAGTCTAGGGTCTGTAGATCATTTTCCCCCAGTATTTTCAATTTCAGGTCTATGTGTAGGGATTGAATGCATGTTGAGTTGATTGATGTAGCTGGAGAGAAGTTTCCTCCTTCTGCATTCAGATATCTGGTTTCCCCCCACGCTGTTTGCTGAAAGGCTCATCCTTTTTCCTCTGTGTGCTTGGAAGACTTTCCCTGGGACTCCGCTGGTGATCTATGTGTGGAGTTCTTCTAAGCATTCTATCCCATTCCATTGGTCTGTGTGTCTGTTTATATGCCAATCCTATGCAGTTTGATTTTTACATCAACTCAATTTGCTTATATGTCAGGGAGTGTATTTGTTACAACTTACTGCAAGCCCACTGAAAGGGACTGGGGTGAAACTACCCTTCAGATAAGATTTTGTAAGAGAAAGAGACAGTCTAGTGAACATGGGCAGCCACAATCAGCCTTTGAAGTGGAAGAACATCGGGAGAGACAGTCAATCTTCATAGCATGACAGGGTTCTTGAAAGGAGAGGGCCTCCGTTTCCCAGACTATCAGAGGAAATCCAGGACCATGACCATAGGCAGCCATCAGAGGCCCTTGAAGGAGATATAAGAACTCCTAGGTGCTTTAGTCTTCTTTCAGGAGCAAGGAGTGACAGCATATAACATAGCATGGCCAAGCCCACATGCCAGGAGTTGTGGTCACAGGCACAAGGTGGAATAATGAGCTTCTCCTGCAGCCATAAGAGAGAGAAAAGGGATGGCCACATACAGCAGAGCTTCCTCTAAACTCCCCCTCCCAAAAAGAAAGCATGGGTCAGGAGGGCTTGGCCTGACTTTGGGGAGAGGGAAAAGGGCACCTAGTGAGTCTCTGATGTATCCTGTTATGTTCCTTTTGTTCAAGATGGCTTTGGCTCCTCTGGAATTTTTGTGTGGGTCACCACAAATTTAGCTGTTTTTAGTTTAGTGTAAATATCTTTGGTATTTTAGCAAAGATGTATCTGTGTTCCCTTGAAGTACATTTAATGATCCTGTGATCATCAGTTTTAATTGTCATCTTAGCACAATCACGAATCACCTGAGAAAAAAGTCTCAGTCAGAGACTGTGCAGATGGGTTGGGTTGTGGGCATGTCTCTGGGGGTTGCCTTAATACCCTTAGTGATAGTGGGAAGACCCAGCTTGAAAGTAGGAAGCACCATTTCCTGGTTTGAGGCCCTTAAAAGCAGAAAACGAGAATGAGAGCTGGCTGAGGGCTACATGTGTATGCATTCACTCACCTCCATTCTTGACTGATGTGACTAGGTGCTTCAAACTCCTGCACTTTGATTCCCCTGCTATGATGGACTATAAATTGGAATGTTAAGTTAAAACCAGCCCTTTCTCCCCTAAGTTGCTTTTGTTAGGGTATTTTCTTACAGCAACAGAAACAAAACGAGGACACAGAGCACAGCTGTCCCAGATCCTTCATCCAGGAATCCCCCACACCGGTTACCCTCTGCTTCCTTTGGGGTACCTTATTTTGTATGCTATGTGAGATCACCTGTCCTGAAAGCTGTTGACATATGTTGATGTACACAATATTTCATAGTGTTCATAGAATATTTTGTCTATGCCTGTCTCTCCACGAATTCTAAGAAGACCGTCTATTGTCTCAGTTGTTTTGCCCTTTCAGAATGAGGCAGTGCCCTAAGTTCAGTGTCAATGTGTTTCCACTGGTTTAGTACTAGAGGGTAAGCCAAGCATATTTCCCATTCTCTTTGTTAGACAGAATAATCTTTCAAAGCAGCATCTGAACTCACAACATTGCCCAGATGTCTTACCTATAGCTTTTGGCAATGTACTCTGGGAATAGTCACCATGAAGAGAACTAATCACCCCAGGCTCCTCTGCCACATGTGTGGCCATCAATGCACCCAATATCACACCCTGGGCCCATAATATGCCAAGATCTATACGTCACTGAGGTTAGATCAAAGGCCCACACTGCTAAAGAGCTAAGGCTGATTAGACACATGGCTCATGGCCACTCAGGCCTGCCACCAGCAATGATGATGTATCTGATAAACTGAATCTGTGTGTCCAATAAACTGACTGTGTGTCCAGAACACCTGGTGCCAGGGATGTTCTAGGGGTTCAGTTCCAGGCAGGGCTGGGGATGAGTCACCTTGCCTTTTCCCAATGTTTAGTTTCACCAACCTGGCACCAAGTTCTAAGTTAAAGTCAGTTGTTAGCTACCTTGTCTTATTTCTTTCCTGAGAATTTCACATGAGAAGTGTATTTACATAATTTCTAACCCATCCTGTCTCCCTTCCAACTCCCCCGCCATGTCTCCCTGCCCTCCTCCCTCTCAGATTCATGACCACTTTCTCTTAATTATTATTGCTACATATGTGTATTATATATTACATATGTTGTATATGTAAAACCTCCTGAATCTGTTTAGTGTTTCTTATATGTGTATGAGTTTAGGGCCAACCACATGGGATTAGATATCCTATCACAGGACTCATTCCCAGAAGTGACTGACTTTCCCTCTCCCAGTAGCCATTAAATATCCTGCATCTCTTTATCTAGAGGTAGGGCCTTGTGAAATTTCCCCAATTCATGTTAGAATATCTGCTGGTATTGTAATTGTACAGGTCTCATTTAGCTGGCCACGTTGCGAAGATTTCATATACAGAAGACCCTCTTTTGCAGCAGATGTCCTGGTCCTCTGACCCTTACAATCTTTTCCACCTCATCTTCTGTTACGTTCCCTGAGCTTTCCAAGAACCCTGCCCTAACCTCAGAGAATAGACCCGTGCTCCACTCTACGCTGCTCCAGGTTGAAGCATGATGACAAAGCAGCTCCTTGGCCACCATGACTGGTACTCATCTGGGTCACTCCAGAGTCTCACAAAGACATACATACACAGCCTTGGGGGTGCACCTGGCCCAAGCCATAGCAGGAGGAAATTTTGGGAAAAACATGAGTCAACCGGTGAGATCATGTTATCACATCTTCAAGTTCATGAATTCTTCTCTTTGATCACTCTGACTACTGATGCTGTCACATTTTTAATTTTGCTTACTGTGTGTTTCAGCTCAGAGATTGCCAATTTGGTTTTTTAATTGCTTCCTTCATTTCTCTGCATTTCCTCTATGAGCTCTGGCCGGGGTAAAGGAACTTCCTTCGGTTCTCCCAGTGGGTAAATTCTCACTCCTTTCCTACTCTGCTGCCTAAGGCCGAATGGCCATGGAGGGAAAATGAGGATAGCATCCAACCAGCTGAAGTAGCTCCAGTGACTCATTCTGGCCTGGAAGAAAGAGAACATCAGCAGCATCTCGGAGCTCTTTGCAACCCTGGGATTGACTTCAGTAAGCTTGGAACTGTCTTCCATGTCTGTCGCTTGGACTTTTCATTCTCCCAAGTGGAAAAATCTGTCCCAACCCCTCTTAGACTTGAGAAAGAGGTGCTCTAGGCAGCGCCTTCCTTCCAGCCTTCTCTGGCGTCCCTTTTACTTTTACCATAGAAAACCAAAGCCCTTACAAAGAAGGCTTCCTGAGATCTTTGTGCCTGGGGAGGAGATAAAACTACAGAAGGATCTTACTAAATACCTCTGCTGTGCCCTCTTTAAGAAAATAGGAATTACCTATAGATTTGTGTGTCTCTCTCAAATGTGGACATAGAAGCTTCTTTTTGCAGCAGGTTGTGGGTAATGCAGAGACTCACAGTTAGTCAAAATGCAGAGTATAAATAGTTGAGTGCTTATCTATGGACAGATCATCTCTATCAACCTCCCACCATGTAAGGCTCAGGGAACTTCATAGAAGATGGGGACAGAAGAGGAAAGTGAGAAGTTGGCATCTGGATACACGGCATGGCTGTTGTGGGCAGCAACCTACAACTGCAGTTGCCTGCACAAGATCTGTACAAAATCAAGCCAGTTAAAAATTCCAGGATGGGTTGGAGAGTGGCCCCCTATTCTCTATGAGAGGAGCTATTTACAGGTGATATCTGCTGGAGGAAGGAGAGTCAGTCTCTTTGGGACATGTGGCTACTGGTGAATATCTTATGACCCAGAGTATGGCTACACACTCATGCACAAATGGGCAGCACTAATTGGACACAGAGTTATTAACAACAGTATAAAAAGAAAACACAGAATTGAGAGGAAGAGAGTGTTGGGGACACTGAAAGGTTGAGGGAAGTAGTGATGGATGGATATTATCAATATACATTTGGATAAACGTATGAAATTTTATAATGATAAAATGTTGTTTAAAAAATAGAAGGCTGGGAATAAATTGCAAGACTGTGGGCCCTTTGAGCAAATAGAAGGAGATACCAAAAAAAAAAGAACAGTGGGTAAGAGGAAAGGAAGAGAATGCATTGGGGAGGTGTCCTGGTCAGTTGTATGTCAATTTGACACAAGCTAGAGTCATCTGAAGGGAGGAGCCTCAGTTGAGAAATTGAGCCTCCTTAAGATCCAGCTGTAGGGTATTTTCTAAATTAATATAGATGGGGGAGGGTCCAACCCATTGTGGGTGGTGCTATTCCTGGCCTGATGGTCTTGAGTTCTATACAACAGCAGCGGAGCAAGCAAGTGATGATTAGCATACCAGTAAACAGCATGATTCCATGGCCTCTACATCACCTCCTACTTCTAGGTCCCTGCCCTTTTTGAGTCCCTATACAGACTTCTTAATGATGAACTATAATGTGTAAGTATAAGCCAAGTAAACCCTTTCCTCTCAAGCTATTTTTGGTCTTGATGTTTTATCACAGAAGAAATTGGTGCCAAGATTGTGGGGTATTGTGGCTGGGGTGGGTCAGTGTTGGGGAAGAACTTTGGAACTTTTGGTTGGAAAAGCCATTGAGCTTTTAAACTTTGGTGAGCTGTTCTGTGGAAGAGTGGAAGATGAAAGTTTTAAGAGAAATGCAGAGGGTAGATGCCTGGCTTGTGAAGTTCCAGAAGGAAGTTTGAGAGTCACTTGGAGACTCTATCAGGGCCATTGCATATTTTGAATTAAGAATGTGTGGTTGTGGTCATATGGGGCTGGAGGATTACCTGCAATTAACAAGAGACCAGCACCACTGAAGTGAGATCTTTCTGTTACTGGAACAATTGGTGCTGATTAGCTGGAGCAGAAAAAATAGGAATAGCTAAAGAGACCAGTATCATTGAGGTGAAATCTTCTGGGAAGTGTTCCTTCAGAGTCAGCACAAGAAACTGTGTTGCAAAGGTGACCAAGATTTTAGCTGCACTTGGTAGTGTAAGGTTCACCCAGGTAGTAGTAGTTTTGAAGGTCATGGAAACAAACTGACACTTGGCACTGTGAAAGGCCAGGAGAGGCCATTGGTGAAGGTACATTCTTAGTAATAGTTGAAGGCTCAGGATTGAAGAGGTCATGGAGAGAAGTTAAGGCTTGGCACCATGAAAAGAGCCCAGAAGAGACTATTGGTGAAAGTGTAGCCCAGTCACAGCAGAAGACCTCCACATTTTGGAGATGGTAATACCATAGGATGACTACCAAAAACGCAGCAGCAGCTTTGGAGTGGAGCCAGCCAGAACTGCAAAACAAGTTGTACGTGCTGCAGAAGATGGAGCCAGAGATTTGACTCGAGCCCATTGGAAGAGCCCAGAAGATCATGGGTGCATCTTCGGCATTGAGCATTGCGTTATTTACACAGTTGGAGTTTGGTTTTACTTTGGTTTTATTGTGAATGTGATCTGGTTCTTCCCTCTTGAAAGGGAAAGTTGTTTAACTTACTTTTTTATTTTATTTTATAGGAGCCCACAGTTAAGACACATTAGATTTTCAAAAAAAAAAAAAAACAGATATTTTTAAGAAGAGTGAATTTTGGATGTTTGAATTTTTAAAGACTGTGGGTCCTTTAAACTTTGGAATGTTTATAATGTAGCGATATTAGTATGTGATCTTGGGGATGAATAAGAAAGGAAAGGCTAAATAGTGATATGTTTGTGTGTCAAGTTGACAAGGAGTCAGGAGGTGAGATGACAGTGTTAGGAAATGATGGGATTGTGAGCCCTGAATAGCACCTGCCTCAGAGCTTCACCTCAACGTCACCCACTTGTTAAGCAAGCAATAAATGTTGTCAAGTCGTCAATATACTTCATCATCAATCTGATGTTTACTCTTAAAGATGGGAGGAGTCAAATACTACCATTCCATTATTATATTTAACCAGTTCTTTTAAAATTGCTTTTCCTTTAAAGACAAAATAATATGCCTCAAAATAACAGTTAATAGTCACCAGTGTTTATGTGTTCCATAAGCAATATTGAGCATGTACTGTGTCATATTTTAAACCACACACATACACACACACACACACACACACTACAAAAGATGTATGTAACATATAACATTAAACAGTATAATGTCCTTGTATGAAATATACATATACACATATGATATAATATGTATGTGCATATTTAATAAAATATACATGATAGTTAAATATGCAATACTAAATAAATTCATAATACATTGTCATGATGGTTAGTATTAATTAACCTTAGCAGATTCTAAAATCTCCTGAGAGATGGGCCTGTGGACATTCCTGTGGGGATGTCTTCCTTTTATTAATTGATATGTGAAGGCCTGTTGGGCAGGACCATTCCCTGTACAGGGGATCCTGGACTGTGTAACACGGAGAAAGGGAGCTGAGCATTGGCCCTCATTTCAGCACTTTCTGTGTCCTGACAGTGACGTAATCCATTATTTAAGCTCCTGTGGATGTGATTGTTCTGCCATTGTGGGTTGTGCCTTATATTGTCAGCCAGGAGAAATCCTTCTTCCTCCCTTAAATTGTTCTTGTCAGAATATTTTATGACAGTAATGTATAGACTTTAATATATCATACAACATATTGGATTAGCCCATAACCCATACCATGTGTCTAAGAGCAGAAAGCTTTCTGTGTGCCTGTGAAAGCCTGCTAATTGATTTTCTTCTCAATTATATGCTTTGAAACTGTATATTTGGAGCTGGAGAGATGGATCCGCAGGTGAAGCCCATATAGCTCTGTCAGAGGATACAGATTCAGTTTCCAAAACCCACAAGGTTTTGTAACTGTAACTTCAATTCCAAGGGCCAACTCCCTTTTCTGGCCTCTCCAGACACCTGCATGCATGAGGCACATAAAATCACAAAGGAAACACACACACACACACACACACACACACACACACACACACACACACACACACACACCCATATCCACAAAATAAATAAATATGTCTTAAAAAAAAAAAGAAAAGAAAAAATCCAAGAGGCAACTTGAAACAATTGCCTATAGTGATTCATAAATAACACAGAATGATATTTTTTTTCAAAGTCTGGATGTTCTGACACTCCCCCATTCAACATAGCTGAATTTGAGTTTAAATCTTATCTAGCAGAAAAATATATATTCTTAATATTCTCTATCTGTATATAATATAATACACACATATCAGTACCACAATATTGAAGGTTAAGTGATATTTATAAGATTATGAAATGCTGCTTTTTTTTCAAGAAAAGCTTTTTATAAGATTGAGTTCGCCAGATGTGTCTTTGATCTTTTGAGCCAAATACCTTAATAACACAAGAGAAGGAAAGAAATAGGTCATGAGTGATAAAGAAGAGTGAATGAGGACTTAACCAGCCTCCTGAAGGAGATGAACCTGTCTAGCTGATATATCTGTTTATCTCTCATTAGGAATAGTATCATGGGGCACACAATTCCAGGCATTATTTGCCTGATTTTTTGTTTATTTGCTTTGCTTCCTCTATTTGAAGCAAAAGTAAGCATTTTTCATCTGAGCTTAATTCACATGGAAGCCTGAATCTTTCTGAAGGTTTCTTGATTCTTACATTTTCTTTCATTCATAACCAGGATAATGAAAATCTCTACCCACTATAAGAGAAGGCTATGTTCCCTTGCCCCCGATCCCTGGCTAAGCATGGTTGTACAAAATACAGAAAAGGGGTGCACGTCTCATTGGATTTTGCCTTAATGAAATTTGATATCATAGCCATATCTTAGTATGATGAAATTTTCTGTAAGGTTTTATACTCCACATTTTAAAAATGATTCTCTGGGAATGTTTTATGAGTATTGAACTTGACCTACAAATTTACTAACTCTCTCTCTCTCTCTTTCTCTTTCTCTCTCTCTCTCTCTCTCTTTCTCTCTCTCTCTCTCTCTCTCTCTGTGTGTGTGTGTGTGTGTGTGTGTGTGTGTGTGTGTGTGTGTGTACGCGCAAACTAAATATTTTATGTTTATGCTTTCTAAACAAGTCTGAGTATATCACAGGGTGAACTCATAACAATTACAAGAAATTTATTTAGGCCATTATAAAAAAAAAACAATCTTTTCCTTTCCCACAGTGATGACTGAATGTGTTCCGTGAAATATTCTCAATTCCCCAGCTTATCTGAAGCCTTGTTTATATTCTAAGCTAATGTACATGGTGATGCAGATACCCCTTTTTCATTGTAGGATTTAATAATTTACTCATAATGGTTAATCAAAACAGACACTACCTCAATGGGATTTCATCACAAACCATACTCCTCTTCCCATTAACTTAGACAAACATTTTTTTAATGGCAGGAGCAGATAGATGCAGTAGACAGAATTTGAGAAACATCACCCTAAATCACGGAACTGTGCTGCAAATTACAAGTCAAGAAATGATAAACATATCGAGATGGGAAGCCAAAGCTTTAGCAATACCCATCAAAAGGTCTTAAAAAGATGCATGCCTTCTCCTGGAGGGATTCTGTTGCCAGAGGCATACTCTAAGAATATATCCTAGATACAGGAATATGGAGGTATGGGGGTATAGTCACTTGGTATACTGGTTGATTTTCTGTTTTTGTTTTTGTTTTTTTGTTTTTGTTTTTTTTTTTTTTGTGTGTGTGTTGTGTTTAGTCAACTTAACACAAGCTGGAGTTACCTGGGAAAACCAGAAAGACAAAGCCTTGATTGAAAAAAATCTCTCTATCTGATTGGCCTGTGGGAAAGTCTGTGGGGGTATTTTCTTAATAGATAGTTAATTAGAGAGGGTGTGGTCCTCTGTGGGTGGTGGCATCTCTAGCCAGGGTGTCTTGTCCTGTATAAGAAAAGTAGCTGAGCAATCCCAGAAGTGGTCTGCTTCAGTTTCTGCCTCCAGGTTCCTACCTTGAGTTCCTGTCCTGCCCTTCCTCAGTGATGGACAGGTAAGAAGTAAAAAATCCTTGTTTGGTTTAGGAATCAGGGTAATTGTAGCCTCATAGAAGGAGTTGGGTAATGTTCCTTCTGTTTCTATTATGTGGAACAATTTAGAGAGTATTGGTATTAACTCTTCTTTGAAGATCTGGTAGAATTCTGCGCTGAAACCATCTGGTCCTGGGCTTTTTTTGGTTGGGAGACCTTTAATGACTGTTTCTATTTCCTTAGGGGTTATTGGACTATTTAAATAGTTTATCTGGTCTTGATTAAACTTAGGTATGTGGTATCTATCCAGAAAAATGTCCATTTCTTTTAGGTTTTCCAGTTTTGTGGAGTAGAGGTTTTTGAAATATGACCTTATAATTCTCTGGATTTCCTCAATGTCTGTTGTTATGTCCCCCTTTTCATTTCTGATTTTGTTGATTTGGATTCTCTCTCTCTGTCTTTTGGTTAGTTTGGATAAGGGCTTGTCTATCTTGTTGATTTTCTCAAAGAACCAACTCTTTGTTTCATTAATTTTTTGTATTATTCTCTTAGTTTCTAATTTATTAATTTCACCTCTCACTTTGATAATTTCCTGGCGTCTATTCTTCCTGGGAGACTTTGCTTCTTCTTGTTCTAGAGCTTTCAGATGTGCTGTTAATTCACTAGTGTGCGATTTCTCCAACTTCTTTATGTGGGCATTTAGTGCTATGAATTTCCCTCTTAGCACTACTTTCATAGTGTCCCATAAATTTGGGTATGTGGTGTCTTCATTTTCATTGATCTCTAGGAAGTCTTTAATTTCTTTCTTTATTTCTTCCTTAACCCATTGGTGATTCAGTTGAGCATTATTCAGTTTCCATGAGGCTGTAGGTTTTCTGTAGTTTTTGTTGTTGTTGAAATCTAGCTTTAAACCATGGTGATCTGATAGAACACAGGAGGTTATTCTGATTGTTTTGTATCTGTTGAGATTTGCTTTGTGGCCAAGTATGTGGTCGATTTTAGAGAAAGTTCCATGGGGTGCTGAGAAGAAAGTATATTCTTTCTTGTTAGGATGGAATGTTCTGTAGATATCTATTAGGTCCAATTGGGTCATGACATCGGTTAAGTCCAACTGACTGATGGATCTAGAAAAAATCATCCTGAGTGAGGTAACCCAGACTCAGAAAGACAAATATGGTATGTACTCACTCATAGGAAGATGCTAGATGTGGAACAAGGATGACTAGACTGCTACTCACATCACCAGTGAGGCTACCTGGAAAATGGGACCCCAAAAAAAGACACGGAGAAATGGACAAGATCTACATGAATAGCCTGGTCATGAGTGGGAACAATGAAGGGCGACAGTCGAGGGAAAGAGTGGGAGATCCTAGCTGGATCAAGAAAAGAGAGGGAGAACAAGGAATAGGAGACCATGGTAAAAGAAGACCACATGAGAAGGTGAGAAGGGGAGGAAGCAGAGAGCTAGGGAGGCCCACGAAGATCCACAAAGATACCCCCTCAAAAGACTGCTGGCAATGGTCGCGAGACGGCAGGAACTGACCTACTCTGGTGATGGGATGGCCAGACACCCAAATAGTGGTGCCATAAACCCCATCCAAGGACTGAGGAATCTGAAGGCAGACATCCACGGCTGGGCCCCTGGTGGAGCACTGGGAGTCTAATTAGTGAGTAAGAAGAGGATTTATATGAGCGAGAATTGTTGAAGCCAAGGTTGGATAAAGCACCGGGACAAATAACCAAATGAATGGAAGCACAGGATCTATGAACCAAAGGCTGAGGGGCCCCCAACTGGATCAGGCCACCTGAACGGGTGAGACAGTCAGTTGGCTTGATCTGTTTGGGAGGCAGCTGTGCATTGGTGCCAGGTCCTGGGCTCGTTGCATGAGTTGGCTGTTTGAATCCTGGGACTTATGCAGGGACACTTGGCTCGGTCTGGGAGGGGGGAATGGACCTGCCTGGACCGAGTCTACCAGGTCAACCCCGGTCCTCGGGGGAGACCTTGATCTGGAGGAGGTGGGAATGGGGGGTGGGCTGGGGGGAGGGGTGGGCGAGAGGGGGAGAACAGGGGTTTCTGTGGCTATTATGTTGAACTGAATGGTGTTATAAAATAATAAAAAAAAAAAAAAAAAAAAAAAAAAAAGAAGTAAAAAATCTTTTCCTTTCCAAGTTATTTATGATCATAGTATTTATCACAGTAACAGAAAGTAACTGGGATAATATAAATGTATCTATTGCCATAATTTAACAACAACAAGATTCCTTAATGTCTTCATTTAGATAGTTAAAGACAATATTATCAGTAAATAAAAATTCTAATCAGTATTTGCATGGAAGTAAAGGAAAGTTTGACCAAAGATTAATCTATGAAGTCCCAGGACTCTAGAGCTTTTTTCCTTGTGACTCAGAGAAAAAAAAAAGAGGTAAAAAGGAGAATTTGTGAGCTGTATATAAAGCCATATTCCTACTAACTTCATGAGTAAGTAGTCCACAGCAATGGGTTACTACGACATGAGGATGCTGAGGCAAACTGCAGACTTGGATGACAGTGGTGAGTGGAATGAGGCCCGTCTCAAGGCTGCTCCACAAAGAGCAGGCTGTGGATTGAATTCCATGTCCCTGCAATATCCACTGAAACTTAGTAACCACTGCAGGCCTATGAAGAGGTGAAACAGAGGTAGGGATGGGATAGAGATAATGGAGGTGAGGTCCAGAAAGTAGTCAGAATCTATTATATACATGTGTGAAATTGTCAAACAGCAAAATTAATTTTTTGAAAATGGTGAAGTATTTTGGTTGGACTTCTTACCAGTCCATCACTGAGGAAGGGCAGGGCAGGAACTCTAGGCAGTAACTTGGAGGCAGGAACTGACCCAGACCACTTCTAGGATTACTCAGTTACTTTTCTTACACAGGACAGGACCCCACGGCTAGGGATGCCACCACCCACAGAGGACCATGCCCTCTCAAATTAACTATCTATTAAAAAAATACATATTATCTGTGATTAAGCCATCCCTTCTTTCAGATGTTCTTGGGAATGCTCCTAAAATACAATGGTGTACAAGAAAAATTTACAAGTTTTCACAGTTTGGTGGGAATAGTTTCAACAATGATCATGGGTGATCTGAATAAATCAAACTCCACAACTAAAACTTGACCAACAGAGACCATTTTATATTTTATGGAGAAAGATGAAAAATCAACTATGCATATGAAATGAGAATCACTGTTCTGTTGCTGTAAAAAGTCACCATGACCAAGGCAACTTACAGAAGAAGCATTTAACTGGGGCTTGCTTACAGTTTCAAAGGTAAGTTTATTATCATCTTGATGGGGAGCATTGTGGCAGGCAGGCTTGGTGCTGGAGAAGTAGCTGAGAGCTCTATCCTAATCCACAGGCAACAAGCAGATACAGAAAGAGCAGGACTCTGGGCTTCACATAAGCTTTTGAAACCTCAAAGCTCACCCCTAATGACACACTTCCTCCAACAAGGCCACACCTCCTAACCTTTTTAATTCCTCCAAACAGTGCCACTCCATTGTGACTAAGCATTCAAATGTATGAGCATATGAAGACCATTCTTATCAAACTACCTCAACACTAAACTGATGAAATAAGACGATCTCATATAGGAGTCACTTTATACTATAATATAAATAAATATAAAATAATGGGATTGTTTTAATATTACAATTTCTATCAAAATCACAGACCAATTATGATCATAGGATAAAATATATCCATCAGAAAACAATGTTCACAATACACACTTTGCCATATGACCCAGCCAATTTTATATGAATCTAGGAAAAAGAAGAAAATAGGACCTGAAAACACTTGAGAGGTAAATAAGCTTGTGAATAATTCACTGAATAGATGGTTACCTAGTGGGAGTGCAATTAAATAAATGAACTCATAATTTAGAGAATATTCAAATAAAATAGATTGTTATGCAAAATACAGACAGACATCTCTCTTTATAACCCCAAACACTGACACGAAGTGTTAATTTGGTGGATATTGAAGAGATAGCTCAGCAGTTAGGAACACATACTATTCTCGCAGAAGACCTGACCTTGGTTCGGTGCCCAACACTCATACGACAGCTCACAGCCATCTGTAATTCTAGTTCCAGGGGGATCTGACACCCTCTCCTGGCCTCAAGAGGCGCTGCACATACATGATGCACATTCCTTATATGCAAGCAAGACAGACATTCATGTATATAATATAAAAATAAATGCCTTTTTTTTTCAGAAAAAAAGGAGCAAATGTAGGACATTTCCCATTTGTTTTATTATAAAATATAAAACGATGGAATGTAAATTCATTTAAAAAAAAGTATCATTACAAAGAAAACTATGACCTTTGACATACTTTTTCATTCCTTACTTGAAAGAAGGTGTGTAAAATCCACCTGTTGGGAGGGAGACCGGACAGTGAAGCATGCCAGTGTCCCTGAAGCTAAGGTCTGGCTATGCTAGAGTTCCAATTGCTTTATTCCTCTTGACAACTGAAAAAAAATTACTTTTCAAAAACAAAGTAAAAAACAGAAATGGATGGTATCATGGCACACAGCTTTAATCCCTGCACTTGGGAGGCAGAGGCAGGTGGCTCTCTGTGAATTTGAGACCAGCCTGGTCTACAGAAAGAGTGTGAGGTCATCTAGGAATCCATAGTGACACACTATCTCCCCAAAAATAAAACTAGAAATGGCTGAAACAACATAGGAGATTTTGAAATTGTAGGTTAAAAAAAAAGTCAAAACTATCAAATAGTAAACCATGTTATTTCATTAAAATGTAGCAGCATGTGTTTTGTAATAAAGAGACGTCTTCATACTAAACAGTAAAAATGCAGAATTAGTCCAAGGAAGTGTGGTCCTTCAGGGCATGCTACTTACAACTTATTAAGTCTATAAAATAAGAAAAGAAATTGATTTATTGCCAAATTCTATTTTGCAAAAGCACAAGCAGGTGCCTTCTGTCCTTCTTACATGTAAGCAGACTTCAAGTCAAATCAATGTCAGACTGAATATTAAGCCAAAAGCAATTCTTTAAATGTTGTCTTTACAGTGGAGAAAGCCATGGTTTACATGAAAATGGGAACGGAAATTGCAAATGAAGTAATCGATTTATTTCTGCATGACTACTGCTTAAAAGATAGAAAAAAAAATGTATACAGACAAAACTAAAATACAAGTGGTAGCATTTGCAATCGATTTGAAAACTCAATAAATACCTGAAATTGAAACCAGCAGCAACAAAATGACAGAATAAAAAGTCTCAAATCCTTCCTTCAACCAGAAACATCATTGCATTTGTATTTGCTTTGTTTTGTTTTGTCTTTTAATACAATGGAACCTTTCTGGGCTGTTATATATGACCCAAGGACCTAGGGTACCAAAAAGTCACAGTCACCAAAGATGAACCTGGGACAGTGGCTCCAAGTGTGTAGTGTCATGCCAATGAGGATTAAGGATGTGGATTCTCATTGGTATATACAAAGTAAAAGCAAGCTTTATCACAAATTACAGACAAGCAAGAAATTTAAGGAAAGTGAGAAATGAAGTGTGAGAGAAACTCCTGAGAGACGGGGGAGCTTCCAAACCTGATAAAAACATCAAACTTCCTTTTCTAGGTTTATTATGTGACTAGAAGAGTCTAGACAAATGCTAAGGTAATGGCTCTCAGATTAGTCAGTTCTCTGGGCCCTCACATGCAGAGCCAATGGAGCCCATGGGCTCTATATCTGTCTCTCGGTCCACATGCAGATATGATCACTGTTCTAGTTTCTTTTCTCTGTTGCTACAATAAAACACCATGACCAAAACAAACACTTCTATGTCATAGTCTATCATGGAGGGACGTCAGGACAGGCACTCAGACAGGAAACAGGAGGAAGCAAATGAACAGAATCCATGGAGGAATGCTACTTACTGGCTTGCTTCAGCTAGCTTTCTCATGTCGGTTCACGCCTCATCTCACCTTCAGCTACCTTTCTACAAAAGCCCAGCCCCACCTGCCTAGGGACAGCACCACCCACAGTGGGCTGGGCGTTCCTAGATAAATCAAGAAAATGCCCACATCAGTTCCTATAGGCCGATCTGATGGAGGCAATTCTTGATAGAGGTTTCCTCTTCCCAGTGACTCCAGTTGGTGTCAAGTTGATACAAATAATAGTAAAAATATACATTGATAGGAGGAAGAAAACAATAAAATAGGCTCATCATCACTTCCCATGTCATAACACAGCAATTGAAAGGTAGTTTTCAGTTGCTTGCTTCATTCTGGGAAGGGACAGAAAAGACTAGGAGATGCCTCTTAGTAGACTGTTCAGAGACTTACCACGGAGACTGGTATAGATTTCACCTAACTCTTAGCTCTGGAAGGAGATGGTACCAAGGTGGAGACCCCTGAAAACAAAGACAATATTTTCTCTCATAGAGTGAGAGGGAAACTTGAGAAACAGTCAGAGGGGTGTGTGTGTGTGTGTGTGTGTGTGTGTGTGTGTGTGTGTGTGTGTGTGATTTGTTCACTTTTTTTTACTCATATTAGTATGGCTACGCTGATGCTCATCTGCTGTGTGAGAATCTCTTTAATAACTTCTGGCCTTTACAGGGGACAATTTAAGACTATGTATCAAAAACCATATTATCCCACAAATCCTTTCAACCTTAAATGTCAGTCTTACTTTCTTTACTATCCTGAAGAAATACTAGCATGCCATTTTTGGTATTTTACAACAGGATTAGAATACTCAAGTTTTAAAACAATTTTTCTTACACCAAAAAATGGAAGGCAGGTGACATAAAAGAGCACTCGTCACACAACAGTACAGTAATGGACTGTTGTATGATTGCTGGGGAGATGTGAGCAAATACCTATTCACAACAGAGAGCACATTAATAACTGAGCAAACAGAGGATTCCACCCATGTCTACCTTGAATAAGTCATCTTGTTGGGGTTACATTCAGGAGGTTTGGTGAGGGGTCACTTACAGGAGCATGGGTCACTCAAAGGCAGTTGTATTCGCTGCAAAGCCCACCCCAGCCTGCGTGACCACTCATGAAAGCTGTATCCCTGGAGCTTCCTGAACATATTTAGGAAGCTTGAGAAAAGAGCCTCCTCTCCAGGGATTGTTACTGTTGCTTGTATCACCTCAGGGAAAGGCCTCCAGAATCTTGTAAGTTTCAGGAATTGTCACAGGCTTAACTTTTTGTTGTTGTTGTTGTGTGTGTTTTTTGTTTTTTGTTTTTTATGTCTCAATCCTGTCAGTTTAGTTTACTACTTGGGTCTTCAGAGCCACCTTCCAGGAGAAGAAAATAGCCACACAGCATAGGTCAATAATTCTAAATGAGATGTCCAAAGCCTATTTAAGAAAATGGGGGAAATGAATTAAATGGTAGATAATATTGTAATATATGAAAGCAGCTTGCTTTTCAGTGATTTACAAACATGGACAATTTAAGTATTTAACAATAATCATTCTGGATCAAGACAGTATAAAAGATTTTCATTTTCTTCTAGCTTCCATTGCCCTCAATATTTTATCTCCAAAGTATTACCTTGCTAATAATTTTAAAATCAAATAATCTCAGACAGAAAGAAATCTTGCACGAAAGGCAATGCTTATATCTCCTTTCTCCGCACTCAACACTTAATCAAACAGATGAGAGGGAGTAGTGTCATTTCCCAAGTTGGCATTAATCAATTTGAACTAAAGTTATTGTGATCATTTTCCCTCAGTTTTAATGGATGTCAACTTTCATCTCTCATAATAAAAACAAGCAATAGAAAGTTATATTTCTGAGCTGCTTGGGAAATATCCAGAAATATAGGTACCCATTTTGTCTTTGAAAAATTTGCCTTGCATCCTCATTATAAATCAGTGCCCGTCTTCAACGCTGCACAAAGGGGAAGGAAACACCTTGATAGATGTTGTGTGCGCCCCCCATACCTACTTGATTTCAACCCCACCTCTGCCTTGGTTCATTGTAAACCATGTCCAATTTTCCATGACTGTTATTATAGAGATATGTATGTGGCTTTTACCTTCCATAATTTTGCTAGCGTTTTAATTACCCACCACCATCTGCCCACAAATTTAAAAGTAGTTTCAGACTATAATATAACGAAAAATAAAAATAAAAGTTGCTATATGTCATGTATTTCTCCGCAATATCTTTCTTTTCACTTTTGAGAGATCTATGGCATTCTAAAGCTACTGCAGGTTGCTTGCTTTGAACTGATCCAGACACATCAACCACATATTTGTTTATCACTCTTTGATGAAATCTTACACTTACAAAAGAAGAGCATCCTGCAAACTCCCCTTGAAGTTATGAAAAACTGAGTAATCCAGGCTGCATCTCATTGGCTTTGAGATAATGAATTTTCGTTTTAGTCGTCAATTCAAATGATTTGATGTAGCGCCTAAGCCAAGTGCAGTTTTTCTAACACTGTTGAGCCACGTTCATCAAATCATATGCAAAACATATTGCAGACAGCTGGGCACCTTCACTGAGAGTAGGGGTGGGGTAGGTATTGATGTGGAACAAAGAAAGGATCTGCAAAGTCAAACAGCATTTTCCAATTACAGCCTGTGCAGATGCATCTCTGGTTCTGGTTTATTTATCTTCCTTGTTCCTGTTCATCTGAGGGAAGCATACTAAGGTCCTTTGACCCATAAATCTCTTAATATCTTGCCCAGGGAAATGTTGATCTTTCTCTGAAGCTGCCAAATTAGAACATGTTTGCAGTGATTAGTGGTACTCTCCATAAACCCTGAGGAAGGAACTAGAAAGTGGAGGGGTGGAGGGGATGTGGTACTATATATATATATATTCCCAATCCAAGTCAGCGTTATCACAGGAACACATTTGACATGTTTGCTCAGCCCACACTATGACTTATTTAATACTTAAAGAGTGCCTAAAATATTAAAATGAGAGGATTATCATAGATATTGAGATTTCTGGCCATTCTTAAAATGTCAAAGAGCAGGGTACAATGGACTTAGCAACCCAATGGTGGCCAGGCAGGATTTAACTAACACCTGTCATCTTTGAAAGAGGCAATTTACCAGCATGTCCTCTGGACTCTGTCAGCACCTTTGTTATCTCTCCGGCCACATTATAGACTAGATTTGTTCACCCTCAAACAGAAGCCTTCTGGTACCCCCTGACAATGGCTTCCTGAGTGTATTAATAGTGATGTACTTGGCATGTCTAGTCAAGTGAGGAAGTACTGTTTGTTCAGTTTAAAGAAAAAAAAATCAGTGCTGAGTGGAAACACGAAAACAATAGAGAAGGCAGAGTGATCATTTTGCCTTAAAACTAGAAAAAAGATAACTTCTGAGAAATTAACAGAATTGTCACAAAATTATTTATCTTATCAATATAAATAACACAACTCATGCAAATCTAGGCAGGTTTCATCAGAAGTGGATTAATGATGATAACTTAGGTCTTGTCTCCACAGCTGATTTTCTTCTTTGTCTCTCGTGGGCACACATGAACAGGTTTGCATATAACGCACAAATTTCCTTTCTGACTGTTTCTAAGTAACTAGAGTTCTTGAAATCCCAGCTAAAATTTCAAGTTTTCTAATCCCCCCCCCCCCCCCCGATAACTCAGTGGTTCTCAACCTGTGGGTTGTGACCCCTATAAGTCAAACGACCCTTTCACCTGGGTCATACATTTACATTACAGCTCATAACAGTAATAAATTACAGTTGTGAAGTAGCAATGAAATAATTTTATGGTTGGAAGTCACCACAACATGAGGAAAAGTGTCTCGGCATTAGGAAGATTGAGAACCCCTATTCTAACTGGTCAATTTATTCTCCCTCTCCTTCCCTTTCCAAACTCTAAACCCCCCTTATTTAACTGAGAATTCTTGAACTAAAGACCCTATGGAACTGAGCCCCAACAGGAAATGATAAACAATACTTAGAACACACATTTAGGAATTTGGAGCCTGGGAGGCGGCTCAGCAGCTAAGAGCATTTGCTGTGCAAGCATGAGGACCTGAGTTTCAGTCCCCAGAATCCATATAAAATGCCAGGCATGACAACAAGTCCTTATGACCCAGCACTGAGGTGGGGTAGGGACAGAAGGAGGATTGCTGAGAATTGCTGGCCAAACGGCCAAAATGGGATATGGGGAACACCACTGCAAGTTCCCAGGTCAGTGAGAAATCTTGTCTCAGGAGAATAAAGTGGAAGGAAGCAAAGGAAGACATAGATGGTCTTCCTAGGTTCCCATGCATGTATTCAAAGATACATGCTTGCACCCATATGAGCATGCATGCAACACACCTACACACTGATTTTCTTCTTGACCCCCAGCCTACTGAATGACCATCTCTAGGGACAAGATTACAAGACTGGGCATCTGCCTGCTGAGACCTACACCCTAAGTCATGGGTACAATGGTGGTTAATCACCTTGGTCAGAGACACATGTCCTAAGTGTTTTGTGGACAACCTCAATGGTAGATGTGTGTCAGGCTGTGTACGGCACAGTTCAGTACATGCAGCAGGTATGCATGCCAGAAGTCCGAACACAGGTGCAGCCTTCAGCCACAAGCTCTCGTCTCTCTTTTCCAATCATGTATTCGTCCTTCTCGTCAGTGCCCCCTCCATAGGAACTGATAGCCACTAAAACAGATCACTTGACTTCTGTGAAATGTTCAAACTGGCCTCTGGTAGATGTGGTTACATATTTATAGTTAGTATAAAAATGCATTTTCTTTCTGATCTAAAGGCAGGCCAATACAAATTTTGAAAAACTCGAAAAGTATCTGGAAGAACTTAAAATTCAATGCCAGTCATGACTTTCAAAAACACATTCTTCTCAGTTCTTTCAATCTATAATGGAACTTTTCTGCTTGTTATGTAACTTTCGTGATTGTCATTTTTCAGCCACCAATATGGATAATTACATGGGCAATTTTAAAACCCACTATTTCAGTGATTCCTATTCTTGCAATAAATAACAACTGTATAAATCAGTACATCAATATTTCCAATTACATTTAAATAGTTACTCCTGTTTCATACTGGATTTTTCCAAATTTCACTTATTATAAGCATTGTATGGATATTGCTATGATTTGGCTACCTAGGAATATATTGTATGCAGTAATGTAGTTAAAACCCGAGTATATTGGGACTGGCACTATGGCTCATGGGTTAAGAGCATATACTGCTTTGTGCAGAGGAACAGAGTTCTGTTCCCAGCACCTATGTCAGGTGGCTCTTAAGCCCTATAACTCCAGAGGGATTTGATGCCATCTTCTGGCCTCTCTGGGGACTACACCCACATGTGCACATTCACACACACAGACACATAATCAAAATAAAATATATCTTTTTAAGATTTATTTATTTATTTTTATTTTTTTTCTGATGCAAGTACAAAATTGTTTATTAATATCAAGCAAGCCCGGGGGCTTGGTCCACGTCCAACACACTGGCTAGCCAGGTGAAGGAGGACAGTCCTGAACTCTCAGAGTGAAGGGTTTTTAAAGGGAAAAACTGCAAGCCTTTGCATTTCAGGGTCATACTTCAGTTAACAGGAACATTTTTGCCAAGAGAAGAACTACAGAAAACAAAATACATTTGCCTTGCTTGCTGGCCTTGATCTTGATATCCTCCCTATGCTAACTAACTCCCTGCCAGGTTCCACCCTCCTGAATGCTTAAGGGAAGTTCCTTGTCTGTGTATCCTGCATACTGGGCATTAACAGCTTAGATGCAAGATTGTAAAACATCACTAGTGAACTTCTACCCTCCGGGGGTTCTCCCATTGTGCTATAAGCCTGTATTTAAGACCTCCTTCCTCCTTTAATAAATGGCATTTGGCATTCAAAAAAAAAAAAAAGAAAGAAAGAAATAGTTATGAAGCTAAAACAAAGGCTTTATCCATCAAAGCTTCTAGTAGTACTGGGAGAGTCTCTAAAATATATCTTTAAAAATAACTAAAACCGCCGGGCGGTGGTGGCGCACGCCTTTAATCCCAGCACTTGGGAGGCAGAGCCAGGCGGATCTCTGTGAGTTCGAGGCCAGCCTGGTCTACCAAGTGAGCTCCAGGAAAGGCGCAAAGCTACACAGAGAAACCCTGTCTCGAAAAACCAAAAAAAAAAAAAAAAAAAAAAAAAAAAAAAAAAAAAAAAAAAAAAATAACTAAAACCCAAGTATAGAGAAGAAGGAAAACTTGAGACTCAATAACCCAATCAAAAAATAAATTAAAAGACTCCATTAAAAGTTCAAAGTATGGAGTTGTGAATATGCTTTTTAATTGTTTCAAATTATCAAATCTTACATAGGCTCTGTAACTGTCTTTCCCAACCATGTGTTTCTATTTCCTGTCTTCTGCACCAACATGATGAGCATCCTCCTTAAATCTTTGCAAGATGTAAAAGACAGCCCTTTCTTTAACTTTGGATCTTTGCATTTCCAACAATTTTGAACAATTTCCCCCTACTAACCACCTTTTGAAAATAATGTATATTATTCCTTGAGAATTTCATACATGTATACAATGTATTTTGGTCATATCCACTCCCTCATTTCATCATAATCTTATGACTTTTTAACATTTTCCCCAGGATTTTGTACTTTTTTGAGACAATATTTCCTCAAAGAAGTAATTTATTTCATTTAGTGTTGTGCTTCTAGAGAAATATAAATATTTTTATATGGAATTAGTGACCATGTATTATGGGATACCCTTAGCAGCAGGAGGCAGACCCACTGGATGACTGAAACAGTAGTACCTTTTAAGACATATTTTATGTTAATATTTTACTTTATTTACTTATGAAAATGTTTAATTTATAGATGTAGGCACACAAAGATATCAACAATAATAGTAATCAATAGCCATAATAATAATACTATGATCAAATGACTGGGCAATGATACCACAATGGATTAACTGTTTTTCACCTAAGCATGAATAAATGGCATTCACAGTCCACATAAAAGTCAGGCAAGCATTGTACCCAGCAGGATGTGATCCAGGAGGTCCCTGGAACAAGCTAGTTAGCTATAGTAGCAAATTGTAAGCTGGGCTCAGTGAGAGACCTTACCTCATTAAATAAAGTGGAGAGGGATCAAGGAAGAAACACAACATCAATATTTGGGGGCCTAAATACACAACACACACACACACACACACACACACACACACACACACACACACACACACACACAACACCCTTACACAGGTGCACCCATACATGTATGAATGAGCATACACACACGTGCCAAAAGCAAAAATGGTGCTGGAAAGGTGTCTTAGTGGTTAAGAACACTTGCTGTCCTTGCAAAGGACCAGAGTCTGGTTCCCAGAGCCCAAGATAGGCTGCTTTGCATCTATCTGTAAATCCAGCTACAAGGGATCTGACTCATCTTCCTGGCCTTTACAGGCATCTGAGCATATATGTATACACACACATACAAACATACATATATATATATATATATATATATATATATATATATATATACCCAAAGAATAAAATACTTCCTTTAAAAATTAGTTATGGAAAATAATACATTCTCTTCCCCTGTAAAAATATCTCAATGTGTCATAGTCATATTTCTTCTTGTGATGGTGTGCATGACACGATACCTCTGTGAAAAAATGATGTGAAGGGGATGGCTTAAGTGTCATGGCATAGCATGAAGCTAGTGTTATGTAAGGGTAACTTAATCCCAAGCACCCTAGTACCTCAACAGTAGATCTGATGGCTGCAGAATGCCTACCCTGTAGGTAGCATACATACACAGCATGACTACATCGGAAAGCTGACCACACAGGGCAGGACAGAATATAATATAGTGAGATTTCATCAGGCTACTTAGAATAACATGCAATTTAAAACATACTGTTTATTTAACATTTTTCAGTGCAGAATAAGATAACTAAAACCAATGAATGAAAAACTATGAATCCTGTAACACCAAGAGATGGCTGGGATGGAGACATTTCAACCTTGGGGCTAAGTGCTCCTATATTTCCATTAAAGAGAAATAATGTTCTCCAGAGAGTGAGTTGAGAAGCAAAAGAAACTGGCATATAATGCTGCCCACAGCCTAGAATATCCATTCTATAGAAACATCAAAATTTTTAACATTGCTGTTTTTTTTTAACATTTGCTTATTTTTGTGTGGCTGTGGGACCCATGCCACAGTACACTAGTGGAGGCCAGAGGACAGCTTGTTAGGGTCAGTTCTCTCCTTCCACCATGTGTATTCCAGGGATTAAACTCAGTCATCAGGTTGACAACAAGAATCTTTATCTCCCTGGCCCCTAGTGCTACAATTTTAGTTTCTAAATTAAATAAGGGGACACAGCTAATCCCCTGTTCTAATGCTTACTCTGTACTAGCCACCAAAATCCTTTCAGTGCTTTAAGAAAGTACCCACAACTAGAGCCATGCCTCAGTGGTCCTGACTCAGCCCATCAGAGGAGAGTGTTGAGTACCAGTGTGTTGAGACTCCTGGGCAGTCAAAGCTGAAAACACGGGTAAGATGTTTCCTTTATTTCTGCAATTATTTACCCAGTTAGATTTTGTTTG
The DNA here is from genome assembly GCF_049852395.1 of Peromyscus maniculatus bairdii. Classification (NCBI taxonomy): domain Eukaryota; kingdom Metazoa; phylum Chordata; class Mammalia; order Rodentia; family Cricetidae; genus Peromyscus; species Peromyscus maniculatus. The sequence goes on from NC_134854.1 coordinate 103,324,183, forward strand.
CTCCTCCACTGCTTTCTGGTTCCTTTTATTTTTTTGACACTACAGTCTCTCTGGTTTGGCTTCAGCAGTTATTTAGGCAGAAGCCTTGGAACAGTGCATTCAGCTTTATCCGGAAAAGTTTACAAATGAATTGTTTTAGAGTCACCCCAACCCTGCTAAATCAGAGTCCCTTAGGTTAGTTCCCAGTCATTTGTGCAGACATAAGGCCTTCCAGAAGTTCTGATGTAGACTAGAATTATCAGATCTCTACTCTACTCTGTTTGGCAGGGAGCTTAGTTGGTTGTTCTCATGACCTTTCTTCATTTGTGTGTGTGTGTGTGTGTGTGTGTGTGTGTGTGTGTGTACACATGCATGCACATGCACAGGTGCTCTCACAAGCCAAAAAAGGTGGAGTTACAGGGATTATGAGCCAGCTGACATGTATGCTAGGAAATGAACTCTAGTCTTCTATAAGAGTGGCAAGAACTCTGAACCACTGAGCCATGCCCAAGCTCCCTGCTCTGTTTTTAAAAAACAAAACAACACCAAATTAAATAAAAACAGATCTTGGGAATTTTAACTTTACTCATCTGACTCTGAAGAACTCAAGTATTTTGCCTGTCTTCTGTGTCATTATTTTATGCCTATTTTTTCTTGATTCTTTAATTGTACTTTGTTGAGTCTTCAACTTTTTGAGTTGAGTGCTTATTGATTTCCATTCTTTACTAAGGTAAATCATAGGTTTATGATTTTTTTCTGACCTGTGCCTCAATGACGACCTACATATTTATTTATATGCTTCTTCTTGCTATTGTATAGATGAAAATTTAGGTTTGTTTCCTCAAGATGCATTGCCTGTTCAATTGACACATACATTCTTTTTACTTTACTTTAGTTTTCTTGAATGGTGTTCAGAGAACACAGTCTCCATTATTTATACTTTTGCAATTTGTTGGAGCTTTCTTTGTAGTTTAGAACAGAATCTATTTTAACTTTTGCAAATGTTTCCTCTGTGCTTTATAAAGCTACAGTCTCTGTTTTAGGAATATATGCATATATGCATGCTTTCATACCAATGTACATATGTTCTATCTTATAAACTATGAATTTGCATGCTATCTAGTTTGGTTCAAAAAGATTCTGAGTTGGCTTGTTATGAACTCTGAGTACATGAAGATCTGTATCATAGAAAATGACTCCACTTGCATGCAGTTTTCTAACTTTAGTTTTTGGTTCTTTTTCTTACCCTTTTGTGTCAGGAGGTGTTTCTTATCCCCTGTTTATATGTACAAAGTGTCCGAGACATTTTTCTTTAGATGAATTTATTCATCATCATAGTATTGATTTATTTTTATTTTTATGTACATGGGTGTTTGCCTGCCTGTACGTTTGTGTACTGTGTGCATGCCTGATGTGGGCAGAGGCCAGTATGTGGTGTCAGATTACCTGGAAATGGAGTTACAGATGGTTTGAACCACCATGTGGGTGCTGAGAACCAAACTTTGGTCCTCTATAAGCAGCCAGCGCTCTCAAGCACTGAGCCATCTCTGAAACTGTAATGTGTTTCCTCTTGATGACATAGGGGCTTTGCTATATTATGCTCTTCAGATGATTTGGGTGAACTTAGATACTATATCCAAGTCTGTATTTATCAGTTTCCTGTCTTCACACATTACCCCTGGGCTTTCGGCAATTAAATATGAGAATATTAGTACACATACTTCCACCTCCTCCAGACATTTTTGATTTGAGCTTAGTAGATTGCGATTTTTTTCTTTCAGCTTGATATTTCTTATAGATACACAAAACTGCCTTTCTGCTATTTGGAATTCATGGTCTATTTTTCCTAGAGGAAAATAGATTTGTACAAATGTTCTATGTGGTCTGAAAGAGAAAGTGTCATTTCCTTAGTATACAAAGTTTGGAATGCACTGAATTAATGAGCCTCTAAACTACATTATGAATATATTCCATATGTTCATTTTTGACTATCAGATTTTTCAATTTGAAATTGAAAGGCGTGCTTTTAAATGACCCTGCCACTATTATTCTCATTTCTTCCTGGTCTAACTATATAAAGTATAATAGAATTTTTATTTGTGTCTTACATTCTCTAAGGCTTTCCATGTCCTTGTTGCTTTGGTTTCATTTTGCCTTCTAAGAACCCGATGCTTCCTTTTGCTATTTTGCTATTGCTAAATGAGTCATATTTTCTCTTAATTTTTCAACTTCTTTGGTATATAGCTGCAGGTTTTAGAGTATATTAGGACATTTGGGTATCAAGAGTATTGATCTTTACTTTATAGGAGTGTATTGTAACAATTGCCTCTGGAATTAAAACATTCTACCCTGAAAAAGAAGTTCATTGAGAGTTAGGAAGTTAGGAAAGGAGGCTCACTAAGACCCAGGAAGCAAGCAACTCACAAATCTCACAAAGTCCCTCAAGCTTAGCAGGTTCACAAGAACTCCCAACCTCAAGTTCATGTAAGTAGTAAGGACTGCTAAGGAGAGGAAACTGCTCTGTTTATCTGCACACTAGTCATGCAGAGAATATCAGGGTTTCAGTATTCATAAGTCTTCGCCCACACTGGAGTGGGCTTTTGGTGACACAGCTGTCTCTGGATTTCCATGCTCCTTTAAGTAACCCCTAACCAGTACTCCCATAAATACACCCAGTAGAGTCATTGCTCCACTAAGCTGGACTTTGGTGGTATTGTCACTTTGATCTGTTGTTGGTTTTCTGCCTGGGTTAAGTAGATATATGTTCATGTGTTCCCAGGAACAGTGTTTCACGTATTATTACATGTATTCCTTTTTTCCTTCTCACTCCTCCCATCCGACCTCATAAAAGAAATGTTCTTGTGAATTAGCAAAGATCAGTTGAACAAAGGCTTTTTGAATTGTTCCTTAACTCTCTTCTATTCCGTGCAGCTTCTACATCAAGATCAGCCTTGGCTTGCTTTCCACCAGGGAAGAAGCAACTAATCTCACAACACAAAATACATGCAATAAGCAGTGTGTGTGTGTGTGTGTGTGTGTGTGTGTGTGTTCCTATGTCAGGTGCACATTAGTGGTTGTACATTTTACCTGTGTATATGTGTATGTAGAGGCAAGAGGACAACCTTGGGTTTTGTTTCTTGTGTACCACGCACCTCTATTTTTTCTTTCACTAGCCTGGACTTCATCTAATAGGGTTTTGTGGCTGGCCAGAAAGCCCCAGGAATCTTTCTGTCTCTACCTCTCCAGCACATCACCAATGCTGACATTTTCATACATTAATTCTAGAAATCCAACTCAGAGTCACATGCTAGTGTAGCAAATATTCTGACTGAGCTATCTATCACCCCAGACACCGATGAACAAATCAGTGTTTTACTGTGGAGGACTGCATCTTCTTTCTTGCAGTAGGTTTTTTTTTTTTTTTTTTTTTTTGTGTGTGTGTGTGTGTGTGTGTGTGTGTGTGCTCGCGCGTGCACACATGCGCACATGTGCATCATTATGTGGCATGTACATGTGTGCACATGTGGTGGGTACATGAACCCATGTGTGCATGTGTGGAGGACAGAGATCAGCATAAGAAGTGTTTCTCAATTGATCTATGGATTATTTTTGACACGTGATCTGTTCACTGAACCCAGAGCTCACCAATTCTACTAAATTGGCTGGCCAGCATGTTACAGGGGTACGCTGGTCTGCCTCTTCCAGAGCTGAGGTTGCAGGCACATGCTGTCATACTCAGCTGTTTGCAGGATGCTCGGGATCAGAACTCAGATCTCTATGTTGGCACATCAAGCACTCCATCCACAGAGCCTTCTCCCCAACCCATGTTATGTTTCATCCGTAGGTTTTATTTCATGGAACTTGATATGTGTAGCTTAAATAAATACATACTCACGATGAAGAGGAGATGTAGTGTGGGGTACAGTTTTCCCCTGGTTCAGATCCCAACTCCTTGCAGCTTTGGCAAAGTTCTTTCCTCAGCTTGAAATTCAGTTCAGGCTCCATAAAAGGTTCCATTGAAATTCAGTCTATGCCCTCATGAAGGATGACTTTTCCCTTTTAAGCTCCTCTCATAGACCTGCCATGGTTCTAGATGACTGATTGAGAATGGCTGGAATGGCTCTTCGCCATCTCTCCTTGTACATCTAACACCCACAGGAAGTCATGATGATAGAGGGTTCCTGCAAAGACAGAGGATTTCCTGAGTTCTATATCAATGGCAACCAAAATCCATCACAAGTTTGTCCTAGCCTAAGGTTGACAAGTGTCACATTTCTTTGGATTTTACATAGTGAGAGTCACTAATGATCACAAGTAATCATTTCAGAAGAGGAACATTATAAAAACTAGAGTATGGGCCAGTGAGATGGCTTAGCTAGTGGAGGTGTTTGCTGCCAAGACTGATGACCTGAATTACATCCCTGAGCTCACATGACAGGAGATAAGAATTGGCTGCATGTTGTCCTCTGATGTTGACAAGCAAGCTATAGCATGCACACACAGAAATAAAGAAAAAAAGATAGAGAGAGAGGTAGGGGGAGAGAGGGAGGGCAGGAGGGAGGGAGGAATGGACAGACAGAGGGACGGAGGGAGGAAGAAAGGAAGGAAAGAAGAAAGGAAGGAAGGAGGGAAGGAAGGAAGGAAGGTGGAAAGGAAAAATAAAATTAAAATGGAGAGTTGAAGAAAAATTGGAAGATAAAATTTAAGAAAATATAAATAACTATCAAAATGTGAATGAAAAGTTGATATATATAGACAAGACATTTATTCTCAGGTTCATAACTAAAAGAATTTTATTCAGAAATTTAATATTTTGTACAATTGAATCATATAAATATGTGTCATTGTAATTTCTTAAAATTCTAAACATTTCATGAAGAGTTTGAATAGAAGTATCAACCTTAGCTAATTCCTTTCAAATATCTAGGATTCGTTAAAGGATGTTGGTGAGAAAAGACATTTATAGATTCTTATTTTTTTCTTTGTGTTTACATAAAACACTGGATCTTTCTATTACAGAGATGCCAAATAATACTAACAAATGTGTGAGATGATCAGATGCTGCCCCTGATGGTAAGATGGTAGCTTTCTGTGATTGTTATTTTTATACTATTTATTCAGGTGATACCATAAAAATATTACTCAAGTAAAACTTTATCTAATTCAGTATTGATGCATTATGTGAGCTTACACTGTTTATAAACAGACGCTGTCTTGCTGAGCCCTAGCAGATATGCATAATATCCACACTGAAGTTAACAGCCCATTGCACAAGAAACATGAGCTGTCGGAATTCCCAGGTGAGTGCTCCACGGGCTGACAGTAAGGCAATGTTCAGAAGAGATTTATTCTCCCTCAAAACCTGGCAGAGCTGAACTCACATACTGTCGTATGAGAGCCTCTTCCTGGAGAGAAGAGGCACACATGAGTCTACTCATCCCAGAGAGTACAAGCGACAGACCACACCAGAGTCCAACCTAGTGAACCAATGAATCCTTACTGAGATTACTAGCAGGTATGGGTGAAGGCTTTCTTACAGGAGCAGAAATGGAGCTGCATCACCAAAAAACCCAGCCCAGCACCGGTGACATTCATGAAAGCTTCACCCCTGAAGCTCTCTGCACATCTTTGTAAGCAGCTCAATAAGTCTGAGAAATCTCCTCTCTCTCTCGAGGCAGCTTGGCTGGTCAGTGTCTCATCCAGGGATTATTTCTGAGTGTGTGACTTTCTCTTTGCTCTTCCTCATTCCTCTTAATCTCTTTTCTATAGCTGGTGCATATCTGGTTACATGTGTGGATATGTGTATGTAACCATGTACAAGCCTGTGTATGTGTATCCATATGCCTTACGCTATTATTCTCTCTTCATTGGGTAAGTTCTACATGGAAGAAAACTATATCTGTCAATGTGAAACAATCTAGAACCGCTATAAAAAGACTCACCAGGAGGGATTGTCTAGATCATGTCAGCCTGTGGGTGACTGATTGTCTACGGGGGGAGGGGGTGTCTTGATTGCATTAACTGATGAGGAAAGGCCCAGCCCACACTGAATGGCACCATTCCCTGGTTTGTAAGAGTAGAGGAGGTGAACTGAACAGAAGAATGTGCTTATTCATTCCCTCTCTGCTCTTGGCATTGAATATAGCTTATGTAACCCTGAATAATAATAATAATAATAATAATAATAATAATAATAATAATAATAATAATAAACAAGTGGCTCTGTTCTAGTTTCCTTTATGTTGCTATTATCAAACACTAACCAAAAACTACTTAGAGGAAAAAGGGATTTATTTGCCTTGCACTTCCAGATCACAGTCCATTATTAAGGGATGTCAGGACAGGAACTGAAGCAGATACCATGGAGGAGCACTGCTTGTTGGATCACTAAAGTTTTAATTATATAGCCCAGGACCACCTGTCAAGGAAATGGTGACACCCAGAGTGGACTGAGCCTTCTTACATCAGTTAACACTCTGGACAGTCTTCTACAGATATGCCCACTGGCAAATCTAACCTGGGCAATCCTTCAATTGAGGCTGTCTTCTCAGATGACTCTAGGCTGTCAAGCTGACAGTTGAACTAACCAGGACAGGATCCAACACCAATATATTGTTCTCCTATAAAAGCTCCTTTTAGGGGTATTTTTAGTTTGTTTTGTTGAGACAGGATTCTATTATGTAGTCCTGGCTATCCTGGAACTCACTCTATAGACCAGGCTGGCCTCAGACTCACAGAGATTCCCCTGCCTCTGCCTCCCGAATGCTGGGATTAAAGGCATGCATCACTATGCCTGGCTCAAAGCTTCCTTTTAACATTGTATTTTCAAGTCAAGCCCTGAAGTCTCCAGTCCACAATACAATATCATTCCAAGAGCATCAGCCACCAAATCTCCATTTTTCTTAATCTCTCCATCCCTGAGGTTATCTTCTCACACATTCTATCCTTTACCCTCTAACTTATTGGTATGTGTGCTTCTGTGAATATATATTGAATTATTAAATTACTAGTGGGTTTTGCCCATTGAAATGCTTTAAGTATTGCCGTACTTACTGACATTCAGCTTTGGTACTGCAAAACCAAGACACTTTATGCTTTGAAAGAAACAGGCTTTTCTTCCTTAAATTCTTTTCTTTATTTTTAAAATCTAAATGTCTTTGTAATGAAATTCCCATGCCTGGTTCCTTTCCATCCTCTCTGCCTAGAATAGATTTTCCTTTCTCAATCTTCATGTGCAAGTTTGCATGATGCTTTTCATTTAAATTCATTTATTTTTTTTTTGTTCTGTCTTTCTGGCATAGCTATTATTTATAGGCTATGCTCCCTGTGTGTGTGTCATTTTCCCTCTCAGTTCTTTTAACTTCATCTTTTCCCCTTTACCTCACTGGTTTTATTCTCCCCCATATTCCTGCCTTTACTGTAGCCTCAAAACATTTTAATTCTGACATCAGTTATTTTCTTTGTAGCCACTGGGTCAGGGGAGGTCACCAAACTTTCTTCTAATTCTGCTGCTTCCATCCTGCCCCCTTCATAGTTTGCTAATGAATTCCTGGTTCCTTGTGAAGAGGCAGGAGACACCTGAACTTTCCTAAAAACCTAACTTCTAGACTGTTCTGTGTCTGGTTTACCAAAGGAAGTATTCTCAGTGGGATTCTCTGTGGTTGGTGGACATTTTCTCCCACTTGTCTGCTGGTATCTAGGTGATCTCCTTGAATGAATCTATCCAGTACACTGCTCACTCCTCACCCACTCCCCACCCCAACATGCACTTGGATTATTTTTTAGTATGCTCCTAGAGTCATACCTGCCTGTTAAGGATAAGTTTGTTCCTACCAATTCAATTCATAATTTCTAACTGACTTTAGTCCAATGAACAATGGAAAGCCATAGAGCTTTTTAAAGGAGATCAGAGAAATAGCACGGACTGTGAGCAAAGCCTCTCTGTCTCCACTTCTCATCTATGCACAAAACAATTCATATTTGGGGGACAGAGAGAGGAAGAGGATCTGTCTCTTAGGACGGAGCCCCTTGACTTTCTAATCTTTATTTTCATATCAGTCACCACCTCCTTTTTAATGGTTTATTATTATCTATTTATTACTATCATGTATTTAATTATTTACTATTACTATTTATTAAAATATTTATTATTATCATTATTGTGTGTGTGCACATGTGTGAGGATCAGAAGATGACTCTCAGGATCCAACTTTTTCCTTTCACCGTGGGTCCTGGGGATGGAACTCAGGTGGTCAGGCTGGCAAGGAAAGTGTTTTTACTGACTGGAACTGTCTTGCCAACGCAGTGGTTGCTATGAGTTGAAGACTCTCAGAAATTAGAGACTCCTTTAAATATGTGCAAATATGTCCATGTGTAGTATGGACATGGACATTGCTTCACTAAATTCTGAATTTTCCTGCTTATTGCTTTCTCAAACACGTTAAAAGTCATCCATTTTCTGTCTAGAAAGAAACAGACATGGTTTCTTTTAACTCGTGAAAATAATATGTTGTATGACTCAGAGGAGGGAAAAACCGTGATATCCATACACTCACAGAAACACTTCCTTATTGTATCTACAATGATATTAAAGATGAGCTCATTGCTCTTTTTCCAGAACTTCCTGACAGCTAAAAGTATTGGGAAACACTTGTTTCTGAGACTCAATGCTTGTTCCTAGCTGATCTGCACTAATCCTACAAATGAGGAAACAGATACAAAAAAATTTAAATCTTAAATTTCTGAACTGCCTTCAAAGCCCCCCAACACACACCTTTTTGTTTCAGAATACCAACACAAGCTCCATCCTGTGGAGTCATTACACTTTTTGCCAGCCTGTTTGTTACTAAGTGGGCAGAGCTTCCTTTACCTGCAAGAGGAGACCTGGAGTGTATGCAGAGACAAAGCCCACGCAAGTGATGCCTGGAAGTGCACTGTGTCATCTCGTCCCTCAGCTCCTTGCTCTGCAGACTGCTGCCTGCAGCTTTGACAAACAAAGGCCATTGGACTGTCCACCTCCACAGCAAGCCAGCTCTCCTCACACACACAGCAGGAAAAGTTAAGTTGTTCATGGAATTTGTCCCAAGAAATTCGTCGTTTCCTTTTTCTCTTCTTTTATCTCTAGCATTATATTGACTAATATCTGAAACATGTGTTATCTATCTAAGGATTATTAGTTCCTCATTTGGGGCTGAGGAGTAAAGGCAGCAGCTAAAACTATTTACAAAGTGGTGGAGAAATGGCTTAGTGATTAAGAGTAGATACTGGTCTTCCCAAGGACTTGAGTTCAGTTCCCAACACCCACATTGTGACTCACAACCACCCATAATGCTAGCTCCAGGGCCTATGATACCCTCTTCTGGCCTCTCCAGACACCTGCACACATGTGCACACCTTCACACAGACATACATGCACAGACACACAATTAAAATTTAAAAAAAAGAAAATGAAGTAAACAAATAATAAAATATGTGTGAGTTGATGTGTATTATATGCAAATACCAGTATTGTTAAATAAATTAAAATTGTGGGTTTGAAATGACAGACATAATTAATGACTTTAAAAAGCAATGGAAGGGTTAATGTACAGAAATGAAGACTTTGAGAATACAGGTGAGTGCTAACATTTTTCTGGGTTCCAAAGGATATTATAGTCCTTTGTGAGCTCTTTGTCTAAAAGATAGGAGTTTCTGTAAGGATTTGTCATACCTTACTCCTTTTCTACCTTCTCTTCTCCTCCATAATCAAGTGGAAAGAGTTACATCTGCAGTCAAAGGATATGAGCACAAACCCACCTCTCACAGCTGAAGTGCTTTGTATGAGCCACCTAAACCTTGGACTGTAACTCCCACCTATGAATGGGAGTAAACAATGGATCTTAAGGGCTCCATGATTTCTGACATCTTCCCTGTATCAGAGGTCCAGCCCTCAGTGTAAGAGATGGAGCCTGATGAGAGGTGCTTAGGACACTGGGACACTGCACTCACAAATAGTTGGTGTTGCTCTTATGGGATGTTGGTTAATTCTTTTAAGGGGGTTGTTATAAAATGATGAAACCTAGTCCCTAAATGCTTTCTGGCTTCCAGTCTCACTACATGACCACTTGCACACATTTTCTCACTGCGATGCCATCTTCCATGAAGCCAGCAGATGTTGCTGCTACCATGCCCCTGACCCTCCAGAATAATGATCTTATTTACTTTATAAAGGACTCTCTTTTATTTTTTTTAAGTATCCAGCCTCAGGTGTTTTGTTACACAAACAGATCTGGGGGAACCATGCAGGACACAAGTAGGAGAGATTTGTCCCGACCGCTGGCCAGCTGGGACACAGGAAAACTTCCAACTACAAACAGACATGGACTAATATAGTTGCTGTGCTTATGAAATCAAACTAGATGTTATATGCAAAGCTCCTAGGCCTATCCCATACTCTGAGCATGAAATGAGTATCATTTGTTCCTGCCTGCAGGGGCAAACACTGAGGATGCCCTTTGCATCAGTTTTCTTGGAAGTGAAACAACCCCTCTAGGAAAGAGAGGGAAGCTCATGAGACTCAAGAAGTAAACAAGCCCACATGTCTGACAAAGCTTAAACTTGCAGGAGTCAGAAGTTTTATCTCCAGGGTTACAAAATCACAAAAGAGCTGCTGAAGGAGAAGACTCTGGCCATCCCAGCTGCATAGAGGATGTTTCTAGGACATACTGAGCTGCTGGTAAGTTGTGCAGAGAGCCCAGATAATACCTGTGCAGGTACAGGGGTGGGATTTGGTGATGCCTACTTTGGGTTGTAGTGGGTAGCCATTCCAGCATTGGTCTGGAAGTCCCAACCCCCATTGAAGCTTCGGTAACTATCACACCTACAAGGCAGGGCCAAGGGAGGGCCCTGAAGACCTGAGATTGGAATGTGCAGCGCTCTTCCTGCTGGAAGCCTGGACACTAGAGGTGGACCAAGGAGAGTTCTCCAGAGAACACCGCTGGATGGCGCTGCGTCTTTCCCAGAACCCTCAGCCTACCTATCCCTTCATTTGTAAGTTACGCCATTAAATAAATCTCCCTTTTAATTACGTGGAGTGGCCTTAATAATTTCCCCAATATCTGGTGCCCAACGTGGGGCTCGAACCCATGACCCTAGGATTAAGAGGCATTCCAATCTCGGGACTTCAGGGCCCTCCCTTGGCCCTGCCTTGTAGGTGTGATAGTTACCAAAGCCTCAATGGGGGTTAGAACTTCCACACCAAAGCTGGAATGGCTACCCACTACGTTAGGTCATCCTGGCTCCTACAAATAACCACTCACCTATATTCTCATTAGTAAGTAGCTCTTTGAGCCACCAAGTTGGACTTTGGTACATTCATTTCTTATGGAATATTACGTAAAAATGTGTTACATTTGTTTATGCTGTAGAACATTTATTTAATGATCCAAAGATGCATTGCTTTCTTTTTTTTTTTTTTTTTTTTTTTAACTTGGAAACATTTCCATATAATGTTTGACACAGAAATCATCAAATAGAAGTATACAGTGTTGACAGGAGGCAGTACATTTATAATTTATAACCCCAAATGTATTTATAAATTAGAAATGGAAAGATCTACAAATGAAATTATGAAGGTTCACCAAAGTCATTTAATCTGTCAGTTTCTCATTAATTTTTATGTCTTAATAATATTCTATTGTATTAATAAGCCACATTTTATTTCTCTCCAGTATTTGATAGCTATTTGAGTTGTTTTAACTTTTTTACTATTAGCAACACACTGCTGTAAACTTTCATAGGTGCACATTTTCAGTAGTTTGAGGATTTATTCCTAAGGGTAGAATTGTTGAGTAATAGAGTAACAGTGTTTTGCATTTTGACCAACCACCAAACTGTTTTGCCAAAGTGGCACACCATTTTACAATCTCACCAAATCCTTGTTTTTAAGGCTCTGATTTTTGTACAAAAGCATTCAATCATTCTGTCAGACCAAACCAGGAAAAGTAAGCTATAGTTCAGAGCTGTTCTATTCCATTTACTATGCAAAGCCATTCTTGGCATTTGCAACTCTCAGCCCTTTTGAGTATTCTTGCAGTGTTCACCTTTTCCTCCACCACTTTTTTTTCTTCTTTCTTTCTGGTTTATTTCTATCTATTACAAATGTATAAAAAATCCTCCATCAACGCTGCTGTTAGCAGCAGAACCTTGAGAAATATACCTTTGGTTTGCCTCAGAAAAGGAACACATATTGCACTGTAAAGTTTATAAAATTGGTGCAAAACACTGTGATAATGTTACAATACCAGTTTTAAGAGTTCAGTGACTAATGGGGGAACCGATGGGATACATGCAGAACTGTAAAAGCGATCTCACTTAGCCAGCTGTACACGCAGACTGTAAATCTACATTCAGATCATTTCTGAACTAAGACTATCATCTCAGTTTATCTGTTGAGGTGAACCAGGAAACCCTAGAATATACCTTGATTTTTGCAAAAAACAAAATAGGGGGAGGGGTTTCTTCAGCATTTCAGTCCACGAGTAACAGTATCCTAACAGGCAAAGTGTTCTCTCACTGTCAACATAGGATGAACTGCTGCTGGAGGTCAACTTGGGTTTTAATTTGCATTAGCACTTACATGCATAGTAGTCCAAGTTGTTGACCTCATGACTTTAAAAAGTAACTCTAAAAAAGTAAAATGGCCCTTCTTGGAAGACTAAAGAAAGACATCCAGCCACAGTTGTAAAAAGTCTCATCAAAACAATATACCCTTTTATGAATTACACCTCAATTAAAAAAAAAAGTAGCCCCAAGTAAGAAGCAGCTCTGAAAAAGAAAATATAACTTAAGATATTTGAAAAAATACTTGCAGCTTGATCTGCACTGACAATGATTGTCGAAGCCTAGAATTCAACATTTACAAATTCTCATTCACACACACAAAACACACTATTATCACACGACTTGTGTCTTGAGAGAATCTTCCGCTTTTTAAATCTTTGGCCTCCCAGTCAATCCCAAGTTCAACCAGCTTTAACTAAAACTGCACTCAGAATTTCACCAAGCTTTTCACCCACACATTAATGCTTGTCATATCTTTCATCAACTGTCAAAATCTGAAGCCTGCTCAGAGATCGCCAGGTAAAAGAAAATAAATGAAATACACAGAGGTTATTTCAAAACAGAACATAACCATCATCCAAAAAAAAAAAAAAAAAAAAAAAAAAAAGTCACGATTCCCAATTGGGATCATCTTTTGTTTCCCACGTTGGACTATTTCACACTCCGGCATTGGCCAAAGGACACAAGAGCTGGTTCTGGAGCATACAGTTTCTCACACAGATGTCCCCAGAGGAACACCAGAGACAAAGTCACGTGAGGCCTCTCCCATACAGAGACTGTCCCACAGGGGCAGTGAGGGAGGACACCCACTAGTTTGTGGAGATCGCTGAGAGAGTATGATTCTTAAAATCTGGACTTTACATAATTCACATCAGCCCTGTTCAGGTACTTACTGGAAGAAAGATGCAGCTGTTTGCCAGAACTCAGCACTCCACTCTAGATCTCTGCTGCCTTAGTCTCCGTCGCGGATTTCTGAGTTCTGGTAGTTACCTGGACCACTGAGGCATTGCCACAAGACTTCTTCTCTTTTGAAACATCCTTTTTCTCTAGATATTAGGATAGCTACACCAGCTTGTTTCTTAGGTCCATTTGCTTGGAAAGCCTTTTCCCAGCCCTTTACTCGGAGGTAGTGTCTATCTTTGAAGTTAAGGTGTGTTTCTTGTATGCAGCAGATGGATGGGTTCTGTTTTCTTATCCATTCTGTTAGCCTATGTCTTTTTATAGGTGAGTTGAGACTATTGATATTGATGGATATTAATGACCAGTGATTGTTAATTCCTGTTGTTTTTTGTGGTTGTGTTGTGTTGTGTTGTGTTGTGTTGTCCTTCTGTGGTGTATGTTGGTGTGGGATTATCTATTGCTTGATTTTTCATGGATGTGTTTAGCTTCTTTGGGTTGAATTTTCCCTTCTAGTGCTTTCTGTAGGGCTGGGTTTGTAGACAGGTATTGATTAAATCTGGTTTTATCCTGGAATATTTTGTTTACTCCGCCTATGGTGATTAAGAGTTTTGCTGGGTATAATAGTCTGGGTTGGCATCCGTGGTCTCTTAGTGTCTGCATGAGATTTGTCCATGACCTTCTAGCTTTCATAGTCTCTATTGAGTAGTCTGGTGTTATTCTGATGGGTTTACCTTTATATGTTACTTGGTCTTTTTCCTTTGCAGCTCTTAATATTTTTTCTTTGTTCTGTGTGTTTAGTGTTTTAATTATTATGTGGCGAGGGGACTTTTTTTTTTGGATCCAGCCTATTCGGTGTTCTGTAAGCTTCTTGTATCTTCATAGGTATTTCTTTCTTTAGGTTAGGAAAGTTTTCTTCTATGATTTTGTTGAATATATTTTCTGTGCCTTTGAGTTGGTATTCTTCTCCTTCTTCTATCCCTATTATTCTTAGGTTTGGTCTTTTCATGGTGTCCCAAATTTCCTGGACGTTTTGTGTTAGGACTTTTTTGTCTTTAGTGTTTTCTTTGACTGACGAATCTATTTTCTCTATCGTGTCTTCAGTATCAGAGATTCTCTGTTCCATCTCTTGCAATCGGTTGGTTATGCTTGTTTCTGTAGTTCCTGTTCGTTTTGTCAGAATTTCTATTTCCAACATTCCCTCAGCATGTGTTTTCTTTATTGTCTCAAATTCATTTTTCAGATCTTGGAATGTTTCTTTCATCTGTTTAATTGCTTTTTCTTGGCTTGATTTGATTTCTTCCCATTTTTTGTTCGTTTTTTCTTCCATTTCTTTAAGGGAGTTTTTTATGTCCTCTTTAATGGAGTTTTTCATTTCCTCTTTAAGGGAAGTTTTTATTTCCTCTTTAAGAGAGTTTTTCATTTCCTCTTTAAGGAAAGTTTTTATTTCCTCTTTAAGGTAGTTTTTCATTTCCTCTTTAAGGAAAGTTTTTATTTCCTCATTGAGGGAATGTTTTATTTCTTCTTTAAGGGCCTCTATCATCTTCTTAAAGTCATTTTTAGGGTTGATTTCTTCTGTTTCTTCTGTCATGGTATGTTTAGGTCTTGCAGGTGTAGAATCACTAGGTTCTGATGTTGCCATATAGGTCTTTATGTTACTGCCTGTATTTTTGCGCTGGCGTCTACTCATCTTTTCCTCTGTGCGGTTCAGGTAGTGTCTGTGTCTGAGAGTGCCTCTCGTTCTAATTCTTAGTCTTGGTTTAGTAGGGGTTCTTGGTTAAATTGGTGCTATTGGGCTGTTTCTTCAGGGACAGCTGATTTCAGTCGGTGAATTATATACTTATGATTCTGGTGATCTGGTTTAGTGGCTGGGTAGCGCCTTCTTCTGTGTTCCCAGGTCACGTTTTGTTCATTTGTCAACTCCTCAGCTGATCTTGTTTCTTCAGACTTCCAACTGTAGGCATCTGAATCCTCTCCCAGATGGGTTTCAGCTGAGCAGGGTAGTCTCACCAACACCTCCAAGTTGTTGGGTTTCACAGGATCAGCATTTGGGCCTTGGGTTGTCCCCAGACAGAGTGCCCAGACTCGCCCTGGTTCCGACCCATGGAGACAGCCTCTTCCCCAGGTGTTGGGGCCAGGGGCGTCCCCGCTCCAAGCTGCGTCCGCCCCTCTCCGTCCCCGGGCCTGTCCACTCCTGCGGCCTGCCGCCACCGGCCCACCTGTGTCCACTTGTCTCAACCGCCGGGCCTGTATGTCCCTGTCAGTTGCCGCTGGGTCTGTCTGCCTCTGCGGGCCACCAACGGGCCTATATGTCCCTGCTGGCTGCCACCGCGGGCCTACCTACCTCTGCTTGTCACTGCTGCCAGGGGCCCATCCACCTCTGCGGGCCGCCACCGGGCCTGTATGTCTCTGCCGGTTGCCGCTAGGCCTGTATGTCCCTGTCGGCTGCTGCCACTGGGCCCGTCCACCTCCTCAGGTCGCCGACCTGCGCCCGCCCGTCTCTGCCGCGTGGCCCGTCCACCTCTGTGGGCCGCCGCCGGGCCTGAATGTCTCTGTCGACTGCCACCGCCGGGCCTGTCCACCTCCGTCTGCTTATCTCTGCCACAGGGCCTGTCCACCTCTGTGGGCCGCTGCTGGGTCTGAATGTCTCCGCCAGCTGTCGCCGGGCCTGAATGTCCCCTTCGGCCGCCGCCGGGCCCGTCCACCTCCACGGGCCGCCACCACAGGCCTACCTGCGTCTGCTTGTCTCCGCCATCTTGAATCGCATTGCTTTCTTTTATGTTGCATTTGTTTAACTCTGTGAAACTGTGATACTTTGCCTGTCTAAAACACCTGATTGATCTAATGAAGAGTTAAATGGTCAATAGCTAGGCAGGAGAAGGATAGGCAGAGCTGCCAGACAGAAAGAATAAATAAAAGGAGAAATCTGGGAACAGAGGATCAAGGATCAAGAAGAAGAGAAGGAGAGGAAGATTCCAGGAGCCAGCCACCCAGCTATACAGCAAGCCAGCACGGAGTAAAAAGTAAAGAAAGCTATATAGAATAGAGAAAGGTAAAAGTCTAAAGACAAAAGATAGACAAGATAATTTAAGAAAAGCTGTCTAGAAACAAGCCAAGCTAAGGCCATGCATTCATAAGAAAGAATAAGTCTCTATGTATTATTTGGGAGCGGGGTGGTAGGCCCCCAAAGAGTTTTTAAAAAACAACAACAACAACAACAACAACATTCATTACTGTAGTCTGTTGTAGGTTTGATATCTGGGGTGAGTGGATGTGTGTGGTGTGTGTGTGTGTGTGTTGTATCTCCCTGTGAAAAGTCTTTCTCACACACCCTAGTAACTGTTTGAAGTTAATAATGGTCCTTTTCTTTTTAATCATATAGAGACTTGATTCATACATGGCATCTTACGATGCAACCATTTATTCATTCAACAAAAATTTCTATTACATATTGAGAATGTTCTGGGCACATCCTCTTCTCAATGAAAAAAAAACAGACAAAAAATGCCAGTGGCCATGTCACAGGAGCAGCAGGTAGCAATTGACTTCAGGATGTCAGCCCACCAGGAGAAAAATCCCTGATAGATGAATCTCGGATAAGCAAGGTCCCGAGATCACAGACTCCAGAATGTCTTTTGTTTCTGCTGTGCCTTCACATGTTTGCTGCTGCCCTCTTTCTCTGGTATCTGATATGGTGTGAATTGGTGTGGGGAGATCCTCACTGCCTGTAATGTAGCATGTTTATCTCATGGAAATATTCCATTCTACTGGGTATTTTTACCTGTGGGCTATTATGAAGGTAATTTCTTCCTAAGTTATACTATCTAATGATTATAATAATAGTGTTAGTTTAAACAGAGTTTTGATGATAAAAAATAAAACAAGGAAGTGTTACATAGCTAGAACACTTAAGTTTCTATTGAAGAGTCATATGGACTGTGGCTTAGGTTAATGATTAAGAAAGAGAATTGAGTATCAGTAGCCCAGCTAGCTTAAATTCTTCTAATCTTAATGTTGGGAGATGTGTTCACAGGTTTCAGAGTGCATCATACAGAAACAAAGCTTTGAAAATAACTTAAAGTTAAACTAAGATGTTTTTGTCAAATAGCTTTGAGGTGAAAAACCCAAGAAGACAATCTAAAGTTTTCGAAAGGCACTTAGTTGAATGAGGAACTCATTAAAGTCTGGGAACAAATGCAAAGCAGCCCAATTATTACTAGCTGATGTGTTTATCTTGTTAGGTTTGGTTGATGATCAAAGGTGATGATTAACTCCTTATACCCATTTTTACCCTCAATCTCCTGCTATAAAAAACTATTGATGAGTGAGTATGAACCCTAAAGATTTACAGTAGAGCTGGCTGATTCTTCTTCGTATATAAAAGTTTAGATTAGTGATTCCTTTAAAACTCCTTATAAGATTATCTTTCAAGATAAGTAATAAAGTAATTGGTCTTTTCTTTGTAACCACAAAATGAAGCCTTCCAGTTAAAGAAGATCTTGCTTACTTACACACTGTTAATCTACAAGTTGCTTGGGTGTGAATGGATGTGGGTTCTTGGGATAATTTGTTTTTCACAGGTAATACATAAAATGTTTAATCCCATAAGGGATATGGAAAACATGCTGTTTTTTACTTGTATTTATTGTAACCATTCACTTGGAAAACAGAATATAACCACATTGTCATTTTTATATTGCCTGAAAGATTTTACTGGAGTATATAAGCTGCAAGGGAAAGAACAGAGTTAAAATGAGTAAGAAGGAAAGCATCAAGAATGAGATTTAAAGGGAAAACATCAAGAATAAAGATAGAGCTAGAAGGAAAATATCTAGAATGAGAGAATAAGAAAGAATAAAGAGAAAGGAGAAGAAAAACATCACGAGAGATAGAAGGAACATTTCTGGATAGAGGTTAAAAAAGGAGACTATAGAACACAGAATAAAGAATACAGAAGAATAAAGAAGGAAATCATTAAAAGAGTGTATGAGTGTCTTTTTTCCCTTAACCCCTTTCAGATAAAAAGTCCCAGTGTGTGCCTGCAACACCATGGATCCCCTTCAAGCTCTGTGCTGCTGGAGGCTGATCTCCCAGGCAGTGGTACAAAAATGCCCTCAGTTGGGCCTGTGTGCGGAAAAGGTCTTTGAGAAACTATCCCTTCATTTTAGAGCAGAGCTCAGGTCAGGCTTCATCAGGAAGAGGGAAGGGAAGGGTCCCCACAGACTTCTGGGTTAAGGTATTCCTGTTAATGTGGACACCATGGTGGTTGTATGAGACAGTCACAGGAGAGAAAGGGCAGGAGAGTGGGATAGCAAAGCTAACAGTAAAAATGAGATTCTTCTTTTCCTTATTTCATGGTATTTGGAAAACCACAGCAAGGGGAGATTGACATATCATGTGGTAAGAAGATGAATATATGGCTTTAGCATCCAGTTCTCTCTTTTCCTCCTTAGGAGAGCTAGGCCAAATGACATTTCTCTCAGCTCCCACGGGAGTGTTAAATGAATGGATCAACAATTCTAAAACTACTCAGTCTTGGGAAATCTAGAGATTTTAAAATCTCTAAAGAAGTGAATGAGAAAAGGAGTGGATATTCTCAAGCACGTGGCAAGGAGTGTGAAGCCTTATTTTTCTTGAGTTTCTCTGTCTTTTCCCCTTTATCAATCTTGTTTTGCCACCCAAAAGTGTGAATAAGAAATGCTGGAGCTTTATTGATTCCAATTTGAAGGCCGTGTCTATTTTGGAAAAGGCAATGTAATTGTCACTTTTGATGTTTTCTTTCTATTTATCACAACTCACAGGCTCTTGGAAAGTTAGAAAAGTATGAAGAGCCCTGTGATTTTAGTCATAATCTTTAGCATCGTGTATGGGTGAAAAGTGAAGAGAAAGACAGAAGACAAAGTTGTTATCTCATGATATTATTTCCTTGATCTCTCCTTAAGGGTGTGTTCCAGTTTGATCTCTCTTGCTGGGATAAAGCACTCTAACCAAAAGCAAATTTGGAGAGGAAGGGATTTATTTGCCTTATGTATCCAAGTCATGATTTATCACCGAGGAAGTAACAAGAATGAAGGAGGAAAGCTGCTTGCTGGCCTGTACATTGGATCATACTTTGCTTTTTTTTTTCCCAAAGCCCAAGACCAACTACTTAGGGGGTGGTAATTTCCCCAATGGGCTGATACCTGCATCAATTCACACTCAAAACAATCTCCCTGAGACATGCCCCAAGCCAACTGATTAAGGTAAACTTTCAATTGAAATTCCTTTCTCAGATTGCCTAAGAAAGAAGGTTAAGATCTTAAATTGTGTGTTTCTTCTGAAAATTCAACTCTCAAATACAGCCTAGCATCTGACCCAGGTACAGTATAAGCTGTTCTGAACACATAACTCAAGAGGTTTAAAAATAGTAAATGGATACTGGAGGGGATAGTTCAAGAGTAGAGTGCTCACACTGTAAGCACAAATATCTGGGTTTGGTCATTTAAAAATACCATTTAAAAGCTGGGCCCTGGGGCACCTACTTGTCATCTCAGCACTGGGAAGGTAGAGAAAAGTGGATTCCTGGGGCTTGCTGGCCAGCCAGCCTAGCCTACTTGGCATGCTTCAGGCCAGCAAGAGACCCCATTTCAAAATCAAAGTAGATAGCACCTGTGGTTGTCTTGTGACCTACACACATATATGTGTGTGCGCACACACACATAAACACAAATGCACACAAGGTAACATTCTAGGTTTGCCTTCTACTGAAAAGAGAGATTATTTTGAGTATACTTTTTCACTGTTTTTTAATAGCACTTCTGAGAAAATACTTGGTTTGAATTTATGTGAGTCAAAATAAGCAAGGTTCCACTCCAGTGCCCAGTGTCCCCAACCTTCATGGTTTAACTCAGATGTCAGCAAATACCCTGCATAGCTTCCAGGCCACTGGTAGAGTAAGACAAATTCAGTTTCATCCATTCAGATAGGCAGGGAGGGCCTTTCATAAAGGGAAAGGGGCTCTTTGCTTTTCTTTTTTTAATGACCCTAAAAGCACCAAGACAGGAAGAAAAAGTGGTGATTAATCTTTCTGGTCAATGTGACAGAATCTAGAATTATCTTGGAGACAAGCCTCTGGGCATTCCCAAGAGGGATTGTATAATTTAAATTAACTGCAGCAGGAAAACCCACCTCAACTCTAGACTACAGTATTCCACAGGCTGGGGTCCTAGAATAAATAAAAGAGCACATGATAGAAGGTAAATTCCTATTGCTGAAGACATCTTACACTTCAGACTCAGGGTCCAGAGGCCCCTGAGCTGGTCTGACCTGAAAGCCTCCTCCCTGAGAATTAGCATTCATGTTACCAGAAGACACCACAAAAGCTTCTAAAAGACAAGCAACCAACAGTCCATCCAACTATGATGTCTATGAACCATAACAATGACCAGCATAGAAGAATAACCTAAGGGTTCACTAGTGGTATGCCTATCATAGTGGTAACCAATAGCTCTCTAGTTGGACTTAAAGATCTCTGATTAGACTGCTCAACAAAAGGGAAAACATGCATGGTACTGGAAAAGTAGTTAACTACCCAGAGCTAGTGAGGTCATGGATCTTGGAGGAGAACCTACAACCACCACTTAACTAAACCAATATAATTCATAACTACACTCTATATTTGTGCTTATACATACAGATTAGTGCCATCCTCACCCTTTGCCAAGGAAACTTCTCTTTATAACAGACAAAGACCTTTATAGAAAACCATATCCAATCAAAATGCAGAGTTATACAGCCCAGTTCCAGTAACTACATCTGCGAAACAATTTCTGTACCTATGGCTTAAGGGTCATTGCATAAGAGGGGGTGGAATGATTTTAAGAACCAGAGGATCAGGCCTGTGCTATGAGATTGTGTCTCCTAGGAATGTCAGACACTATACCCATCAAGTCTCACCAGCATGACTGCCTAAACATGAGCTGAACAAGCACATCAGGAATAAACACGCTAAAGTGGACAAGTGAAAGCCCAAGAGGCTTCAGCCCTACACAGAGAACTACAGAAAACTCAGGAATGCTGAGAGCAGGAGAAATAGTATTCCCCAGGGGAGAGCACACTAAGTGGTTATTCAATATCAAATGATCAGCTTTGAAAATATGCATGCAAGTAACATGTACAGACTGAGAGGATTTAGGATTTAGGAGACAGAGAGAGAGAGAGAGAGAGAGAGAGAGAGAGAGAGAGAGAGAGAGAGAGAGAGAGAGAGAGAACAATTAGCAAAAAAAAGGTGCTATGAATTTAAAAGAGAACAAAGAAGGGTATGGGGGAGTTTCAAAGGAGAAAAGCAAATGGGTAAATGATGCAATTATATTATAATCCCAGAAATAAAATAATGATTTTAAAAAAGAGAGAACATAAGTTGGGCACCCACACCCATGTCACCATTCTCTAATCATGGATGCAATGTGACCAGCTACCTAAAATACTGTCTGCCATGACTTCCCCATCACGGTAGACTACATCCAGGAACTAGGAGCCAAGATAAACCCTTCCTCAAATTGTATTTGTCAGGGTATTTCATCAAATCAACAGGACAAATAGTGAACATGGAGAAAATGTACAGGGTCACACTCTGCCTCTCATAGCTTCCCTTGCAAGTAGTTCATATCTCTTCTCACATTTCACAGACAAAGCTACATGGAGTCACATGACTGTGGCTCACATCCCAGTCTGGAAAAAATTGTGAGGGACAATTTTTCAGCCTTCCCAAAATTGCAAAGAACTTAACTTGAATACCTTTCTGCCATCTTTACACCGGTTATCCATTCTGGCCTTCTGGATTATTTGGCTTTCTGTTGGATGACATGACTTCAAAGGTTCTATTAAACCTTAACGTGAGTTGAATTCAACTAATCAAAGGGGCAATGAAGTCCCTGAGTGGCCGGAAATCACTTAGTAGAAAGTTGTTATCCAAATTTTCCCAAAGACCTGGAATAATATAGCAGAAGAGATCCACAGTTCCTACATAGTTCCAGTCTCTCTGGGTCCCAACCTACCTCAGAGAGAGCTGGACTCTGTCACTAAGTTTTAGGAAGAACTTTACTACCCACTTTCACTGGCCCGGAAGTCCCAGTTGTGCAGAATAATAGCACACAAATGACACCTTTCAAAAAACTCTCTGAGAGGTAGAGTAAGTCACAAAAGCTATCAGCATCAACTAATTAATGAGAAGTGGTCATCTTTGTCCTTGGAACCCGTGTGTTTTCTCCTTTTGTCTAACTTTGTTAAATGTTGTTCATGGATTCTTGGGCAGCATGCCCATGTACCTGCCACTTCCCACAGGTCACAGCCATCAAAGTCACCTACGTTTTCTCATACCCTAACTCCAGTCCCAAAGAGAACCTGAGTTAAATTAAGCCAATGTATTGTACCTTTTTCTCTGGCCACGGGGACACTCAGGAGGTTGTGAGGCACAATTTTCATCAGTGAGTCAGTGGGAAACTCCTGATGGGGGTTTCAGGATGAAGGCCCCCCTGCGGTTCTGAAGGAGCCATCCTGACCAACCAATTAGCCCCTCCAGACAGTCTGAAGGGAGTGTGGGAGTTCTGGGACCCTTCTACCTCCCCACTGCTTCCATGAGTCATCCTGATGGCTGCCCTGAGAGGAGGACAGGGTTGAAAAGCCTGCGGAGAGCTCACCTACAGCAAAGCCCCATCCACTGGAAAAACCATTCGTTTCCATTTTACTAATTAGTGCATTTGTTTGTTTGGTTTGGGGTTTTTTTTTTGTTTGTTTGTTTCTTTGTTTGTTTTGATTTGCCCAGTTTGTTTGTCATTTGGAACATTTTTTTTTCTAAAGAGTGGCATTATCACACACAAAATGGGCTATAAGTGAGAAGATAATAATCAAGTTAGTCCAGGGAGTGGTACCAAGAGGCACTCGAAGCTTAGCTGAGAGCTTAGCTAGCTATGAGAAGGACAGCCAGAAGTAGCATGGGACCAGGAGACCTAGGTTAGATTCCCAGCTCTGTCAGATCTCTCCCCACAGTCAAATATAACTTTAGGGGAATTTTAATCTATAAAAGAAGGGCATTGTATTGGTTAGTTTCACAGGTCCTGTGCTGGCTTTTCATTACATGAGTCTATTCATGGCATAAGAAGTATAATAATTCAAAAGGACCATTCACAATAAGTGTAAATATTCACTAAGTACATGTACATCTGCCCACAGTGCACACATCAAAACTATAATTGTACTTGCCATCAAGTCACAAGTAAAGTTCAAATAATCCACAGCTTCTGTTGATTGTCATAATGTATTTTAGAAAGTCCTTCACATAAGTTATTTAAAAATCAAAAGCTAAAGCCAGAAGTTACAGACACCTGTGCTTTAAGAGAGCCATGAATGTTGTAATCACAAAGAAGAGGAACAAAATGTAAAATGCAAAGGTAAGTGGTCAAATGAACTTCGCCATTTCTGAACTATGAAAACGAATAGCAAGAAACCTGTGGCTGGTGGGGACTTCCAGGAGATGAAGAGTAAGGTGCAAGGAGACAGGAACTGAAGTTTTTTCAGGCTGATGAGTCCTAGAAGTAAGACGTGGCAGTGGCTTGTTCCTTTGTCTCTCTGATATTCAGGCAAATTCTATTAGTGTCCACAATATATCACCACAGAAGAGAAAAGAGAGAGGTGAACAAGTTTGATGAGGGAGGTATGAGCTCCTGATTTGTTCAGGAGACAATCCATTCCAGCCAACGTAAAGATTGTTAGTCACCCTAACAAAGCAGGAGCTCACGTTTGTGTGAACTCTATGTATATGGGGTGGTGTGTGTATGCATGTGTGTGTGGGGGGGGGGTTGTACATTCACATGTGAACAGTTGAGTGTAGAGTCCAGCAACTGACATCATATGCCATCAATCAAGCTCCAGGTATCTTTGGAGAAAGACCTGACAGCCTGTAACAAGCCAACTCTGCTTGACTGTCTGAATGGGCTCAAGAAATCTTCCCCTCCTTCCCTCCCCAGAGCTGGGATATAAGCATGGGCCACGACACCTAGATTTTCAATATAGGTGCTGGAGATAGAACCCGAGTCCCAATGCCTGTATGGCAAGAATTGCCAGATCTCTGGCCTTGGTAGCTCAAAAATATTTTAGTGGAAATGTTTAAGCATTTCCTTTCTAATGACGAAAATAATTCTCGAATATGTGAAGGATCATGAGGCCTCTGAAGGCTAATGTTGACTTCTATACAGTGGTGGTGGTGTGGAGTCAGTGGAGAGTGATGTCTATGGGCCCCTGCCAACATACTTGCCTTTTTTTTCCCCAATATATGCCAAGAAAAGATGCCACAGAGCCCATTGAAAGTCAGTCTTCCTTACATGCTGTTACAACCATTTGGATGGTTCTACAGATAAAGCAGGAGCTTCAATAGTTTCTTTGTATGTTCTTTTCCTCTAAAAGTCTAGTGCAGTCTATGTTACAAGGCAAGAAAAAAAAGAGTAACAAGGCAATGAAAAGCCCTCAGAAAAATCCCTCTCCCTGCTTATCAGCACTATAGGGACCATCAAAAACAGGAGAATGTGCCCCAAAAATGAACACAACCATCCTGTCTTGGATGTTCATTACAACCCAAGAGGACGAGGCCTTTCCCAAGAGTGGCTAAATAGGAACCATTGGGGCAAGACCCTAGAATTCTGCTATTTTTGCTCAATTCTAAATGAAATGACCTTCTGTAAGGTTTAGTCTGCTGCTGAAGACTTTCCTCCAGGAACTGTGCATCCTGACAGCAAGAGATTGTTCAAAGGAATGACCTTAGACCTCACCCCTAATATCTGTGACTACAACACAGGGATCAGTGTTGTAAAACTACTGAGTTTTACTATTTTTATATACTTACTTTTTGAGAGAGAGAGAGAGAGAGAGAGAGAGAGAGAGAGAGAGAGAGAGAGAGAGAGAGAGAGAGAGAGAGAGAGAAAGTACCCATGGAGGCCAGCAGAAGGGGACAGATCCCCTGGAACTGGAGTTGCAAGCAACCATTAGCTGCCTGCTGGGGGTGCTGAAAACCAAACTCTGGTCCTCGGCAAGAGCAGCAAGTCTCTTAATGATGGAGCCAGCTCCACTACATGATTTTAAGATAAGTTGGTGCTCCTTGTGAAACTCCCCATTCTTAACAGTTTAAAATACTTCCAGTCAAGCCATGCTTCTAACACATAAAATCCCAGCCAGATTCACTTAACTTGATACCAACTTATAAATGCTGGACTGAATTTAACTCCAAGAAAGTTCTCATTTTTTGTAGATGTGTCATTAATCTCCTTCTACCCCAGACAGCTAGGTCTCCTCTGCTACCCTGGTCCACTTTAAATCCATGTGTTTGTAGACAGGCTTTCCCATCTCCCACGATGCTGAGAAGGACAGACCTGACAAAGGAGAGAAATTATACTTGCTGATTAATCTATGCCACCTTCAACCACTGACCACTGACCTATGATTAGGCTTAGATGCCTTTTGAGAATATCATGTTTATTTAAAGGACCATGGATTAATATTAGAAACATAAGATCATTTTTACAGAACAATTTTTACAAGGGAAAAATGTTAATTTTATGGAAGGTAGAACTCATCTAAATTTAAAATTACATATTATACAGAAAATATATGGAAGAAAACAGAGCAAATGTAAATCATAGCTCTCTCTTGGTTGGGGTATTATAAGTGAATTTAATCTTCTAAATCACACTTTCTTTTAAACACTTATTTTCTAAAACTTTAAATAATAATAAGTGAATGCTTTATACAAGAGAACTAATACGAAGTACTGCTGGCTTTAGGTCATTCTCTAATATATGTGATTTTATTTGGGAACAAATGCTGCATGCTGTCATTCATACATGGAAACTAAAATGTCGATTTCAAAGAAGTAAAGAATTAATAACAGTTACCAGAGCCTGGGAAGAAAAAAAATGGGTGGAGAGATGTGGAGAGTGTGGCTAGAGGCCTCAAGGGTCAAATTGGGCTTCTTATGTTTTGAGGAACAATAAAATAAATATTGTTGATAACTACTTAAGTATTTCAAAACAGCCAGTAGAGAGAATTTTTGATGTTCCGAATGCAAAGAAATAATAAATGTGGGAGGGGGAAACTGGTGGATATGGCACTTATTCTGACCTGAGGTTGCACATTACATACAAACTTTGAGGGGTGTGTGTGTGTGTGTGTGTGTGTGTGTGTGTGTGTGTGTGTGTATGTGTGTGTGTGTGTAAGTGTTTTGCCTCCATGTGTGTATGTGTAACATATGAGTGCCTGGTGCCTGAGGAAGCCAAAAAACATCACTAAATCTCCTGAGACTTGGATTGTGGAGGGTTGTAAGCAATAATATGGTTTCTGGGAACTGAATCTGGAACCTCTGCAAGTGTGGTAAGTTCTCTTCAGTTCTGAGCCATCTCTCGGTCCCCTATATCCATGCTTTGAAATGTCATATTACATCTCTTAAATACAGGCAAATATTATTGATCCATTAAAAACAAAATGTACACTTTTAAATCTTAATGTTAAATCTTCCCTGAATAATTATAGTCTCCATAGACCCTGATAAAGTTTCTGGATTATACATGACATATTGTCCTCTCCAAAATACCTTTTTTTTTTTTTTTTGGACTGGAGGGATGATCCCATGGACAAGAGTGCTTACTGAGAAAGCATGAATATCTGAATTGGGGTGCCCAGCTCCCACATTGAAAACCAAGCATCAGCCAGGCACCTGTAACCCCAGTGCCATCGAGGAGGAAGACAAGAGGATGGCTGGGACCTGAGTATAGCCAAAGCAGGTCCAGGTTCAGTGAGAGACTATATCTCAAGGGCATAATGTAGAGAGTGATTGTGCAGGACACCTGACACCCTCCTCTGGCCTCTGAATCTGCACTCTGGTGCGCGCGCACACACACACACACACACACACACACACACACACACACACACACACACACACCTCTTATTCATCTGTCTGAGGTAGCATTCCTTTTTCTATAGCAAACTACATCTATAAAAGCAATAGCTTTCCAAGTGTTACCTATTCTAAATACTGTTGGCAGTCTATACCCATGAGGTGTTCACAGTAAGCCTGCAGATACCAAGTTTTCTTGGATAAATGGCATACATTCACACATGCTGCTGTGTACTTTAAACCTTCTCCAGGCTACTAATAACACCAAACACAAAAGGAAAAGCTAAGTAAATGATCCATAAACTCTGTTATTTAAAGAACAGTGACAACGGTTTAAAAACATCTGCTCAGTTCAGTACATTTTCTGAATTTTTTCAACCCCAGTCAATTGAACCAACAAATATGGAAGGCTGATTGTAGACATTTAACTGGTTGAGTACTTGCCCACTGATCATGAGCCTTTGGGTTCCCCAGATAATATACAAGAAAGAAGCCTGAGGGTGTGGCTCAGAGGCAAAGAGCTTGCTTAGCATGAACAAACTCTGGATTCAGTCCTCAGAACCAAAAGGTATTGAAAGAGGAATTACCAGCCTAACAATAAGAACAAAACGGACTTCTCTGGTCTTAGGATTTCTTCTAGAATTATAGGAGTAACTAGTCTTATGACTGCACAAAATTGGGTCCATCAGTATTTCATCAGGGAGGGCTCATGAGGCCCCACCACTCCCAAAAGGACTATTGTCAGTTACTTACTGTTGAAGGTGGGGTATCACTTTTTCAGGGGTGTAGCCACAAATAAGTTGCCCTTGCTCAACTGAATAATGTCGCACCCTCGCTAAGGTAACAAACTAGTTAAACTCGTTGGGCCACTGGCACAAAGAAGACATGGAAGTAAGAGGGAGACTCATTGAGAAGGGGGCCAATGGGAGTGGGAAGGGGATAAGTGCGAGCAGGGGTTAAAAATTAGTAAAATTCATGATAGCACTGCATAAAACTGTCAACATTTTTAAAGTGGAAGAAAAAAGAATTCATATTATATCTCACTTTCAAAAGCCAATAGGCATGTGGAATTTCAAAATGACATCTGATTTAAAGAATAATCAGGATAATTCTCCCAAAAATATGAAATTCTGATGTCAGCTGTGTTGGATGTATCTGTGTCTTCCTAATAAGGGATTATCACACCTGTCAACCTTCCTTCCCAATGTGGTACCCATCAGAGCAGGGCCAGCCTGTTCTTGTCAAGGCAGCTCTCATCCATGCATGAGGGAACAGCACATGAAAACCAAATCCCCAACTTATAAATATGTATTTATTCTACGTGTGTGTGTGCGCGCGCGCACGCGCACACGCGCACACGCGCGTGCGCGAGCACCTGTGCGAATTTCTGGGTAAAATGTGCATGCATTGCTCACTTAGGCAAGAAGAGGATGGTTGTGAGAAAACAATGTGGATACCGGGCCCAGAACTCCAGTCACGTGGAAGAGTAAAGTGCATTCTTAACTGCTGAGCCATTTCTCTAGCCCCCTTACCCTTTTCTTGAGAGAAGCTGCTGGTTTCACCTATGAAATGTGAAATTATTTGTATAAGCCTTTGTTCCAAGACACAAGAATCCAGAGATCTCAGCAAATGTCCTCTGAACTCTGATCCCTGTCTATAGCACTACCTTGTTCAAAGATTTGGTAATAACTGTGTCATAGTTACTGTTCTATTGCTATGAAGAGACACCATGGCAACTCCTTTAAATTAAAGCACTTAATTTGGGAACTTACTTACAGTTTTAGAGAGTTAGTCCATGATCATCATGGTAGGAGGCAGACAGGCATAGTGCTGGAGCAGTAACTGAGAGCTTTACATCGTGGTCCATAAGCAGCAGGCAAAGGAAGAGAGATTGGGCCTGGCATAGCCTTTTGAAATCTCAAAATTTGCTCCCTAGTGGCACACCTACTCCAACAAGGCCACACCCTCTAATTCTTCTCAAATAGTTCAACTCCCAAGTGACTAAGCATTCAAATATATGAACCTATGGGGCCATTCTCATTCACACCACTACAGTTGCCTATGCCTAGCAAGAAACTTATCCTTCACCTACAAAGAGTGTTAGTCCTAGAGGTTAGAGATTGATTGTCTTGTCATCACTCCATGTCTCTACCCTGCTGGGCCATATAGCCTGGTGCCCTGCAGATCACAATGCTCTTATTTTCTTTATCTTCCAGTTACCCAAGAAGAAACTGCAGTTAAAACATAGCATCTTGTTAGCACTCACTCCTGTGTCTGTAGATCTAAAAGCAGTGCCTGATAAGTGCCACATTTGTGAACTGCATCGACTAGTGACCACTACCAGTTCTCTTTTGGATTCTAACTTTTTTTTTTTGAAACAGAGAATTGTAATGAGTCCTGTAATATACTCTGTAGACCAGGCTGGCCTTAAACTCACAGAGATCCACCTGCCTCTGTCTCCTGAATGATGGGACTAAAGGCGTGCGCCACCTCACCTGGCAATCTAACATTTCTATCTCATTTAAATTAGTGTTGTGAGGCTCTTCCTGTGTAGATGTGAACAAACACCTATTTACTCCAGGTAGGACACCAACAACACACCCAAAAACTGAGTCCATCCAACTTTAGTTGATTAACCAGTGAGTTTATTGGGGTTACTTACCCCAGCATATGTGGCTTTAAGGCAATTGCATTACTGAAAAGGCTACCCAGCGTAAGTGAACACTCTAGAAAACTGTATCCCCTGGATCTATGATCCAACTTCCTAGCAGCTCTAGCAGAAAGCCTCCTACCCCGTGATACACACTGAGGAGGAGCCTCATGAACAGTGTAAACTTCCTTTGCTTTTCAAACCTTGTGAATTTATGATTCTGAGTCTGATGAGCTTCCCTCCTCCCTCCCTTCTCCCTCTCTCCTCCCTCCCTCCTCCCAAAAGTGAGTACTATTTTGGTTCAGAAGCAACACACACACATGAAAAAATGCATTGTCTCAGATGGAAGAGTTACTCTCACTGGCTTGAGACAACTGCTATGTGAATGCTACCAAATATGGAGATGTATTTGCCAATCAAGTTCATCTTGTCACATTTTGCACCTTCTATTCAGAGACTTGAAAACTGTACCCCACGACCTACTCCACCACCACTAAATTAGCTATTTCTTAACCAAATTAATCTTTGTGCCTTTCTTCTTCCTCCTCTGACCAGCAACATATGCACAAAACTCCTGAGTTATAAACTTTTATAAAACAGAAAAAAAAAAAAACAAGAATGTTCTGCCTTTCCCCATGTCAGACACAATAGCTGCTACCAACCATAAGCTAAACCTTAATAATAAGACATCTTCTTGGTGATGGAGATGGTATACTAGTCACTGTTTCTGTTGCTGTGATGAGACACCATGACCATGGCAACTCTTACAAAGGGAAGCATTTAGTTGAGGGTCTGCTTACAGCTTGGTTCATTATCATTATGGTGGAGAATATGGCAGGAGGCAGGCAGGCATGGTGCTAGAGAAGTAGTTAATAGCTACATCCAGACCCACAGGCAGCAGGAAGAGAGTGACATCGGGCCTAATCAGGGCTTTCAAAACCTCATTGCCCACCCTGAGTGACATATTTCCTCCCACAAAGCCTCATCTACTCCAACAAAACCACACCCGCTAATCCTTCTAATCCTTTCAAATAGTACCACTGCCTGCTGACTACACATTCAAATATATGAGCCTGTCGGGGGCAATTTTTACTCAAACTACCAGAGACACAGATGGCTATAGGATGTGAAGACATTTTCACCAAAAAGTAAATGCCTGGACTAGTGAAACTGGGAGAGGCATGATGCAACTCAAAGATCACTTTATACTAATTCCTGATTAAAGCCCCAGAAAAGGGAAGCCAGAGAAGATTCTAGATCCCTGTGCCCTTTAGTACAACTCACTTTGATTATGTTTGAATTAGGTCACCACGGCATTGAGTTGCTGCCTCACTAATACTTATTAACAGTTAACAGGGAGTTATTTTTACCTTCAGCTCCTCTCAGGAACTTATTCATACCAGGCTTTGCAAAATGCAATTCTGGGGAAGGAACTGCAGATACTGAGGGACAGGAAATGTTAGCTAATGAATAAAGCTGCTGCTAAATTCTCTCTCGTTATCAGTTGGATTCTTTTTCAGGTGTCTAAAGAAATCTCTACCACCACAGAATCTAACCACAAATGCAAAAATACTTCATTATAGATCTTTTTTTTTCAAAATTTTCCTTATAAGACAATTAATTTTAAATAAAGCCTTGTTGAAATGGTATTAAAGAAAACTGTAAATGGAAGCCACCTTTTAGATCTACTCCAAAGCCAACTGCACATCAGGATACAGCAAAGTCTGAGTGACCCTGTTTCCTCTGAAACACTGGCTCTCATCATAAATGCAATGCCAAATGTAAATGTAAGCATTCTCTCCATCTTAGAATGATTCCAGGAAATTAAACCAATCATCTGCAGCCAAATCAGCTCAAACAGCACGACTTTCTGTACAAAGAATGCTAATTCACAATAACCAATCCTGAGAAAGGTCAAAAAACACTTCCTCCTTTATGCTGTTCAAGCTGTGCTGTGACTCCTGTGAACTGAATGCCATATCATTATGAGGGGTGTGTATGTGTGTGTGTGTGTGTGCATATGTGTGCATGTGTGTCTGTATATGCCTATGTGTGCATATATGTTCACAAATGTTGTGTGTCTATGTATGCACGTGTGTATGCATACATGCATTTGTGTGTGTGTGTGTGTGTGTGTGTGTGTGTGTGTGTGTGTGTGTGTGTGTGTGTGTGTGTGTGTTGGCTACAGGTCAGTTTAGAGTGTCTTCCTCAGTTGCTTTCTCTCATTTTTTGGAGACAGTCTCTCAGCACACCTGGAGCTCACCAATTTGGCAAAATTAGCCAGTCAACAAGCTTCGAGGATCCTCCTGTCTCTGCCTCTCTGCCTCTTTAGCATGAGGATTACAGGAATGTGCCACCACATCTGGCTTTTATGTGGATAGTAAGAATTTGAAGTCAGGTCCCCATGCTTGCGCCAAAAGTGCTTTACTAACCGCACCGTCTCCCCAGCCCTCAGATGCCAATTGGGTTTCTTTCATTTGGCTGACTTGTTCTTTTGTCCACACAACAAATCTACATCTTTTTTAGCAGGTTAATGTGATTTTATCTGTGACAGTTTGAGCAAGATATGCCTTATTACAACAGGAGAATTACCTGTAACTATAGGCTGGGGTGTAAGTCACATGAATAACTTGAATTCAGTCCAACTGATTCCTGCCTGGGATATTTCTCCAGAAACATGGCAAAGATCAATAGATGAGTGTCCATTGGGCACTCCTGCGAGCAGAGCAATAGACTTGATCTAGTCAGGGAAAGACAAATGCCAAGCAAGTGGATGTATGTAGATGAATACAAAGAACATGGTGAATTGGGTTAGAGATGCAACAGGACTTTTGTAAAAGTGAGGAAATGAATAAGGCCTAATGGTTTTGATATACAGCTCCCAGCCTTCAACAAGCTGGAGACACACACAAAGAAACAGGACCCCACAATAATAACACTGAGACCTGAGTCAAAGAAGTACATTTATCTGAAATGTTATACCTACTGTATAAACTATTTACACTCTAGTCAAATTTCAACAGCACCTTTATCAAAGTTCAACATCAACCTCCACTACTTCCTAAAGCATCCAATCTGCCCAACTTACGTTTACTGACCTCAATGCAGAAAATCATCCAAACATCGCAAACCTCCAAATCAAAATGGCAAAAAGCAGCCGGCACCCTGGTAAAGAAGGAAGCATTTGTTTTCCCAGAGTGCAACAGGCTCAATTCTCTGAACACAGTCAATACAGTCCATTACTTTAATAAGTCAAGGAGAAAAAAATCAGTATCCTCAGTTTTTTGCAGCTTTAAATAATTACAAAACAAAGGTATGTCTTTGATATGCTAAATAAGATCAGAACACAGAAGAGCAATTAAAGAGGTATTTAATGGTGACAGACCTGACTTTCCCTTTTGAAGTAAAAAAGAAGCACAGATATCGACCTAAATGCAGCAGAATTGTGTAGTAATGTCCCAGAACTTTAGATGGAGTGGGTGCCTGTGTGTACAACACTTTGGATCCCACCCCAGGCATGGCATAAATAAGGACTGGCAGTGAACATCTGCAAGCCCAGCACCTGAGAGAAGGGAAATTTAATGCTCAAAGGCCCTCCTCTGCTACATAGAGTTCAAGGCTAGCCTGAGCTACATGAGACCCCATCTCAATACCAATATATATATAATATATATATATATATTACATTTATTTAATTAAGTACAGATTCAATAGTCAAGTTGATTGACTAAAGGTAAAAGTAGCACTATTTTAAACCTGCCTGCCTGCCTTGATTACTCATTCAACCATCATAGGACAAACCCTGGAATCAGTAAGTATTGTGGAGGAGGAATCTGCTTATAAAATAAAGATGGGAAAATACGCAAAAATCAGATGCACATAAATCAGCAATTTTAAGTTCTAACCAATGTAGTTTCCAGCAAAATCAACATGCTTTAAAAGAAAAAATTAGCCATTATTTGTAACTGTGACAAATTAAGGCTGTGCCTTGGGTGTTTCTAGAGTGTAGCCTGGGCATCTACACACATAAGCCACGTGTCTAGAAGTGTTTGTTAAATGCCATGTCATCATTTACATCTGATCTTATCTTGGTCTTGGGACACCACTCTTGATGATGACAGACAGTTGGTAACAATCTTGGTAACCAGCATTAGAAACTGACCTCCCTTAAATCTACTATGCACTCCATATTTTAAGGTTTTGTTTAAGTTGGTCTTGTACATTGAGTGTGCCACCCCTATTCCCTGACCTTCCTTTTTCTTACTCTCCCACCTTCCCTTAGTCCTCTCTGTATTCCTAGGTAGTTTGTTTCTGTTCTCATGATTATATATATATATATATATATACATACACACACATATATATATATTACTATGTATATATCAATATCAATATATATGTGTGTGTGCAAGATTTTATGCATCAGCATAATCTAGGAACCACATGTAATAAAACATACATTTGTTTTTTCCTGAGACTGGTTTAATTCACTTACTATGATTTAGGGCAAATACTCAAAATGTAATCTCCTCAGATCCATTTCTCTTCCTTCCATAGGGTTTCTTCTCCCTGCCTCTGCCCCCTCTTCTTGAAGAATATTTATTTCATTTTGTTTTGCTTTGCTTTTTTAAGACAGGGTTTCTCTGTGCAGCTTTGGCTCTCCTGGAACTCACTCTGTAGACCAGGCTGGCCTCGAACTCACAGATCCACCTGCCTCTGTCTCCCGAGTGCTGGGACTAAAGATGTGCCATCTCTCCAGCCCTTGTGTATCCCCGTCTCGATGCATGGAAGATGCGCTGGATCCACCTACGCAGGGAGCAGGCTGGAGACAGTTTGCCCTTCTATGGATGTTGGTGGGCCTGTGCCCTGTGATGTTTGCTCTGGTCTTCAATAGTCTGTGCTAGAACCTGTTAAGTACAGCTAGTCTCTCCTACTTCTCTCTTTACAGTGTCTCTCACATAATACTTTCTCATCTTCATGGCACACCTTCAGAGACACATGAATATGCCTCTTCCATCTTCCACAATGAATTTCCAAACAAGCCTAGGAGGCTCTCCTTGAAGTGTTATAAAGCAATGGAAAGACTCTGAACCTGGGGTTTATCGAACATCTCCCTGTGAAGAAAAGCTTTATCTCAGTGGAGAAGTAAGCAGCATCCATACTCCAGGACTCCCATCTGGTCTATCAGACTCCACAGAGGCTGATACCAATACAAAGTAACTTGGGTGTGTGCACAACTGTGTCAATCTTGTACCATCTAGTAGAAAGGCAATCAAGACTGACTCAGCCAGCCATTTGTTTTATGCAAGATCTTATCTGATATCTGTCTCCTCCCAGTTAAAGTGTTTCCCTTAATTGTTCTAATATCAATAAAAACTCAGGAGTCAGAAATTGAGATAAAAACCTGATAAATCCAAAGAACAGCAGAGGAACGATTGACTGACCCAACTCTCCCTGGTTCCCCATCCTAAAGCCCCCCAAACTTTTCCAAGCCCCTCCTTCTTCCTCTCTGTGTCTGTATCTCCTCTTGAGTCTGCCAGAAAACTCCACTCTGGCCTTATGAACGTGTACTCCGCCCTCTGAATAAAGGTCCGCCTCCATTGGCGGTCTCAGAGCAACAACACAAACAAATCTGCTGCAATGCCCAGTCGTTCGTCTTGCAACATTCTCTAGTAGGAAACCCAGTTTTATCTCCATTTTCACGTTCACTTCAATATTGCGGTTTTATAAATTTGTCTGTTCTTTGAATTCACTTTTGAACCAGTTTTTAACACCTTCTTACTTCCCTCATTAGGTATTGACTTACAACTTGCTTAAAAAAATGTGTATGTAGCATATGTGCAGGTGTTTATGGGCTACCGGGGTGTGTCCATGTGTGTATGTGTGCACATGAGTGTGGAGGGCAGAGCTTGATTCCTGCTGTCTTCCTTGGTTGTTCTATACCTGACTCCTTGAGACAGAGTCTCTCACTCAGTCTGGAACTTACCACTGGGAGAGACTGGTTGGCCAGCAACTTCAGGAATTCGCCTGTCTTGGCCCTAGCCCTGGCACTAGGGTTATCCATGCGTACCACCACACCTGGCCATTGTACTCAGGGTCTGAAGTCAGCTCCTCATGCTTGCACAGCAGGGACCTTACCAATTAAGCCATCCCCCAGCCCCTGTGCTCATTTTTTTATCTCTATACAACAGCCATGATTTTACAACGATAACTTGAAAAGCATCATCTACCACCATTTCAATAGTATTTGCCATTCTCCTTTATCATCTCAGAGACAGGGCCACCAGGACTGAGGGCTCAGACAACTGAATTCATCCTGCAGACGAGATCTGTAAGACTATGTGTATTATCCTGACCTGAAAGATCTGTGGAGGGCTCAGGGAAACAATTTCTCCACTGAATTCTGTGTTAATATTTACTATGGTGACTAATACACCCAATGGTTGAACTTGGTTTATCTTTTTTTTTTTCTTTTTGGTTTTTTTCGAGACAAGGTTTCTCTGTGTAGCTTTGCACCTTTCCTGGATCTCGCTCTGTAGACTAGCCTGGCCTGAAACTCAAAGAGATCCACCCGCCTCTGCCTCCCGAGTGCTGAGATTAAAGGTGTGTGCCGCCGCCGCCGCCACCTGGCGAACTTGGCTTATCTTAACAGAGTTCATTCTCTAGCAGATAAAGGAATTTGCAGTGAGCAGGGCCTTCAAGGCAGACCTCAAAATAAATATTTTGGCCAACAGGAGCTAGATGGCAAAACTTCCATGTCAGTGACAATATGATGGATTAAATTATGCAACCAAGAGAACATTGGCTCCTCAATCCTGAGAGCTGTTGATGTCCTCGAGGCATTTTATTCTTTCCATGGCAGCACAGCACATCATAAAAGGACTAGTATTTATTGTCCAAAGAAAGGTGATCAGAATTTCTGTCCAACAATCTGTCAAGAGAGCTTCCTTATTGAATAGAACTCTGCCTTGTCCTGACCCATGGTTATTGACAGAGAGGCCCTGAGTTAATAAATTAATCCTTTCTAATCAGCTTGGAAAACATAGTTCTACTACCTCCAATGGAAAGATAGATATTAAGAGGTAAGCATGCCTGTTATAAAATACTCTTTGCCTTCAGAGGTGATTTCCTGCACCAAATACTAGATCTAAGTGAGTCCCAAGGGTCACAGCATCTGGTGGGTTTATGTTGGGAAGATGCAAGAATCTATCATGCAAAGAACAGTGGTCAATTTATCTGATACATCATCAAGTCACTGAGGACCCAATGTGACACCTAGGTTTTATTGAATGGAAGTAGACGTTTAATACCCACCCACTGTATTGGGAGTAAGTCTTCACTGAACTGATTTGGGAGCAGCTTAGACCCCCACAAACCTGAGAAAGTTTTCAAAGAC
This sequence comes from Peromyscus maniculatus bairdii, assembly GCF_049852395.1. Lineage (NCBI taxonomy): Eukaryota > Metazoa > Chordata > Mammalia > Rodentia > Cricetidae > Peromyscus > Peromyscus maniculatus. Next base: position 103,361,626 of record NC_134854.1, read on the forward strand.
ACTGTCAATGTGTAGCAGGGAAGGGTGTTGCAGTAGCGTGTATTAGGGACTATCTGAAATGTCAAGCATGCAGCAGGATCTAGCAGAACACTGGCAATATCAAAGTAAATGCCAAAAAAGACGGCAACCTGAACCCTGCTGCAGATTCACAGGTAGAGATAAATCCTTAGAACCACACACCTGCCAGGGGCCGGTAGCCAGAATTTATAAAGAACATAGATAGTTCACGAGAAGAAAAAAAATTATTCAATTAAAATGGGAAATGCACCTAAAAAGACATTTCTCAAAGAGAGACTGACAAATGGCAAACAAGTTCCTGGCAGCATGTTCAACACCAATCATCATCAGGAAATTATCAGCCAAACCCACACTGAGCTATCACTCCCTCTAATTAGATATTAACAAACAAAAAAGACAAGATGAAGAACTCAACAAAGAGGGGGAGTGGAGGGGGAAACTTAGGTCCCGTGGGTGCTGGTTTGAACTAAGTTTTCTTTAGCTTTTGTTTTCCTCCTTTTAAAATTTAGCTCCATGTTTTTATAAATTTTTATATTTATGTGTATATGCATGTGTTTGAGTATTAGCGGGTGCCCATGGAGGCTAGAAAGCATTAAGATTCCCCCGGAAGCTGGTGTTACATGTGGTTGTGAACTATCTGAAGTAGGTGCTGAGAACTGAGATGGGAGGGTGTGGTGGTTTGAAAGAAAATGGCCCCCAAAGAAGTGGCCCTACTAGGAGGTGTGGCTTTGTTGGAATGGTGGGGCCTTGTTAGAGGAAGTGTGTCACTGTGGGGGCATGCTTTGAGGTCTCATATGTGCTCAAGCCACACCCAGTGAGATAGACTACTTTCTGTTGCCTGCAAGATGTGTAACTATCAGCTACGTTTCCAGCATCATGCCTGCCTGCAGGCCACCATGCCACACCATGATGGTAATGGACTAAACCTCTGAAAATATAAGCCACTGCAGTTAAATATCTCAGTCAGGAGAGCATGAGACTTTCAATCTCAGGATTATGGATTCATGCCCCATGTTGGGATCCAAAATGTAGCAGAAAATTCTCTGGTCCCACCTGGCCCCATGGTCCCATAACTGCTTATAAAATAATCACTCAGAGACTTGTTACTTACCAACTGTATGGCCTATTGTGGAGGCCCATAAAGATTTCCTAGTGTGATCTGAGCTTGCTTTACCCAGCAGGGCTGCATTAGAGGATTGTTTGACCATGTGCATGGTTACCAGGTGATTAGAAGGGTCTGGACTTGGCTGAGCTAGGGGGAGGTCTTTTGCTCTACCCCTTGGCATTCCTATAAATAGCTTTTTAAAAGAGACGAAGGGACTGGTGGATAATGATCCAGGCCCTCCCAAGGCTATCCTATGTTTCTATCTGTTTCTCTCCCCTCTATCCTTCTATCTAATATCTCTTATCCCTCTCTTCTCAATAGTGCCCTGTTGTAAAATGTGGGAGCCAGTATCTCAGCTGGGCTCCCATAGCCTATGACAGGCTTCTTGCTAACTAGCTCTTTTTTATCTTAAATTAACCCATTTCTATTTATCTATGTATTACCACATACTGCGTGGCTTTACCTGCATCCCATTACATGTTGCTCCTTGGACAGCAGTTTGGTGTCTCCCCCCATTCTCTTTTCTCCTCTCATTATCTCTCTTGGATTTTCCCACCTGGCTCCATCCTGCCCTGTCATAGGCCAAATGCAGCTTTAGTTACTCACTAATGGGAACAGCATATATCCACAGCATACAGAAAGATATCCCACCGCAGTTAAATGTTTTCCCTTTATAAGAGTTGCTGTGGTCATGGTATCTTTTCACAGCAATAGAAATCCTAACTATGACAGAAGTTGATACCAGGGAGTGGGGTATTGCTATGACAAGCTGGACCCCGTTTTTTGTTTGGAATATGAACTTCGGGAGTTTGGGTTAGGAAACCAGTAGAATGGTTTAAGTACTGCTTAATGGACCGTATTAGTAGGATCATGGAAGACAATGGTGCTGTGTATGATTTGAACTGTGGGTACATGGATCAAGGGGTTTCAAAGGAGGAGAATTTTCATGTTTCCTAGAAATTATTGTTGTGATATTTTGGTGAATCTTTTTGCCTTTCTCTAAAAAGTTTGCCTGAGGCTAAAGTGAAGAGTTTTGGATTAATTCCCTTGGCAGAGGGTATCTCAAAACAGCCTAGTATAGACTCTGTCTGTGGTATTACTGTTAACTCCAATGAAGATTTATAATGAAAAAGAGTGTGTTAAGCAAGGAAAAATATGAAATGTGCAGACTGAGAAATGGAGCACCGGAAAGTGGAATAAAGGGAAGTCCTATATTCAAGGAGATAAAGAGATTAAGAAATGGAATAAAGGGAGTGGTGACCTCAGGGCACCCAGCTAAATCTCCAACTTGTGAAAAGGAATTACAGAAAAGCTTAGAGCTGAGTGTGGTGGTACACACCTTTAATTATAGCACTGGAAGGCAGAAGCTGGTGGATCTCTGAGTTTGAGGACAGCCTGGTCTACAGATCCGGTTTCAGGACAGCCAAGCTTAGGAAGTGAAGGAGAGAAAGCTGGTGAAGGTGTAATTGAGCAAGGGGATCATGTTACAGCCCTGACAAGCAACAGAACTTGGCAGCTTCGGCCACTCCGTTCTTGCTTTACAGTAACTAAGAAAAGCCACTGAGGCTTATGTCAGGGGTGTCCCTGAATGAAGATCTAGAGAGGACATAGCATGAAACTATGAACCTGAAGTCTGGATTGCCTTGGAGACCTCAAGATGTTGGAGATGCCAGAGCCATGGGATACTTCCTGAAGAAAGCTGCTAACAGGGAGTGGAACCAGCCCAACAGAAAGAAGTATGTTGCAATCAAAAATCTGAAACCCCATCCAAGGACTGAGGAATCTGGATGCAGACAACCACGGCTAGGCCCCTGGGTGGAGCGCTGGGAGTCTAATTAGTGAGAAAGAGGAGGGTTTATATGAGCGAGAATTGTTGAAACCAAGGTTGGATAAAGTACAGGGACAAATAACCAAATGAATGGAAGCACATGAACTATGAACCAAAGGCTGAGGGGCCCCCAACTGGATCAGGCCCTCTGAATAGGTGAGACAGTTGATTGGCTTGATCTGTTTGGGAGGCATCTAGGCAGTGGTACCAGATCCTGGGCTTGTTGCATGAGTTAGCTGTTTGAAACCTGGGACTTATGCAGGGACGCTTGGCTCAATCTGGAAAGAGGGGACTGGACCTGCCTGGACTGAGTCTATCAGGTCGATCCCAGTCCTCGGGGGAGACCTTGATCTGGAGGAGGTGGGAATGGGGGGTGGGCTGAGGGGAAAGGGAGGGGGGCAGGAAGGGAGAGAACAAGGGAATCTGTGGCTATTATGTAGAACTGAATAGTATTGTAAAATAAAAGAAAAAAAGAATATCAAACAAGAAAAAAAATTTTAATAAAATCTTCTTGTAGACAAATTTCTAAATGGTCTTAATAATAATAAAATAAATAAAAACCACGGAGCCAGAAATTTGGGTTAAAGCCCAAGAGAAAGATCAGAGGAATAGGACAAGCCATGAGCTAACCTCACCTCACCAACTCCACAGCTTCCAAAAAAAGTGACTTCCTGTCTACCCAGGCTTATATGCCTTGCTGTTCTGCCATCTGATTTGCTCTCTGCCTTGCTACATCACTTCCTCTTCCTGGCCAGCTCTGTCACTTCCTGTCTGTACAGGCCTTCAGGTCTCTGTGGTTGGTACTGGGATTAAAGGCATGTGTCACCACACTTGGCTCTGTTCCTTAGTATGGCCTTGAACACACAGAGATCCTGCCTGCTAAGTGATTCCCCTGCCTGACTTTTGTGTTAATGGCTTGCTGTTTCCTCTGATCTCCAGGCAAACTTTCTTTATTAAAGCACAAATAAAATATCGCCGCACTTCAGCACAAATAAATTATCACCACATCTTCTAGGCTCAGATGAAGGGACAAGCGACAAGTTGTGCCTAGATGGGCTCCATGGGACCAGGACAGAAGTTCTAGTTCATGAAGGCTTGGACAGAAGTTCAGCTCAGAGAAAACTGAAGGGGGGCGGGGGAGTTGCCTCTCTGTTGATAATTTCTTCTCCAAGTTTCTTGTGGGAGAATCGGACCTGCTAGGGCAACTCCCCATGTCCTCCTAGAACAAAGGTTCTCAACCTCTCCTAATGCTGCAACCCTTTAATACAGTCCCTCATGTTATGGTGATCCCAAACATAAAATTGTTTCATTGATACTTCATAACTTACTGTTATGAATCGCAATGTAAATACCTGATATGCAGAATATCTGGTATGTGACCTCCACAGGGATCACAGCCCATCATTTGAGAAACTCTGACCTAAGAATAGCATACCTTCATAGCAGTGTTAGGCTTTCACTCCCCTGCTGTCCCCCAGGGAACTATGGCAAAGTCAGCTAGTAGACCACTGTCCCATGTGCTGTTATTCACTTGCTCCACTGAACATGTATCATAATGTGCTTTGGCAAGCTGTATCATGTGCATTCTCAGAAGCTGACAGTGCCACTGATACTATATGTGCCATGAAAAAAAAAAGGTTGAAAAACATCGACACATCCAGCAGCTTGACCAGAACACATGGTGATAAAGACAAGTCAGAGGCAAGGAGAGGGAAGCCACACAATGAGGAACTGGAACCATGGTGTTGGGGATGAATCTAGAGTCCCTCTTCTTTACTCCACCCATCCAGTATGTGCTGTGAGAAAGAGCAGCAAGAATTCAAGGCTAGGACCAAGAGGAAAGAAAAAGCTTATCACAGCAAAATATCACACAGTAAAATCTCTTCATTGTGTTAAGCCAATCCGTGTGCCATAAAAGTGGGTGTCTGGTGAGAGCGGAAGACGGTGTTAAACTGTGTCGTTAAAGCAGAGATGGAATTGTCAGAGCCTTAAGTTTGCCTATTAAATGAGAGGGAAATGTCTCTTGAAAGGCTTTAGCAAAGTTTATAAGACTGTTAAAAAGTCTGAAGGATGGCTGGAGAGATAGATCAGTTGTTGAGAGCACTCGCTGCTCTTCCAGGGGACCAAGAGTTCAGTTGCCAGAACCCATGTGAAGCAGGTCACAACCACCTATGACTCCAGTTCCAAAGGATCCAACACCCTATTCTGGCCTCTATGGGCATTGCACTCATACACACACACACACACACACACACACACACACACACACACACGCACGCACGCACGCACACATAAATAAATAAAAGTAAATCATTTTTAAAGCCTGAAAGAATATAAGCATAAAGAGAACTGTCAGTAAATAAATATTCATTTATTTAGTAAATACATCCACATCCCTGAGCTAGGGACCATAATACAGCAATGGGGAAACCCAGAATCACTTAAAGCTGGTGGTTTAGTGGAGGAAAGAGACATGAAATAAGCATTCCTGTAAACGACTGTTAGAGAAACTAGGTTGTGTAAGACAAAAGAATAACATTTGTGGCTGGGGAGATGATTCAGGGTAAAGGCGCTTGCCACCAAGTCCAGTGATATGAGTTGGATCCCCAGAATCCACACAATAGAAGGAGAGAACCAGCTCCTGCAAGCTATTCTCTAAGCTCCACATGCACACTGGGACACACACACACATTCAATTTTGCCCCCACTGTCACCTTAACCAGTATTACTTTTATTCCAACTTTCACAGATAGAAAGCCTGAAATACAGAGAGGTTAAGTACTTGGCCCAGGGTCAAAAGGCTAATAAACTGTAAATCCAGCTTAAATCCACCCTGCCCCAGAGTTCATAGGGTTGACCAGGGACTGATCTGATAGAGTGTGACTGGAAGACTAACTCAGCAAGTGCTAGAAGCTTTAAGAAAGTGGCACTGAGCAGTGTCTTTTAAAGCTGAGACCGAAGGAATGGGAGGGAAGGAAGGAAGGAAGGAAGGAAGGAAGGAAGGAAGGAAGGAAGGAAGGAAGGAAGGAAGGAAGGAACAGACTACTTCCTTCCATAAGAACAGCAGGGAGCCAGGGATGTTCCAGGGAGAGGAGAGATTGTACATCAGGCTACAGTCTGGGGGACAGAGACAAGGCCTCATGGGAGAGTGAGGCAGTGAGGTCAAGTGAGGCTGATATTGAACCTGAGATCAGATACAGAAATAGCCACAAGGCTAGAGCTATAATTTTATCATAAGGCAAAAAAAAAAAATTGAGCAGAACACTTACCCAAATTACCCAGCCCTTCTGAACCTCTAAGTTGCTCATCCCAACCTGGTTAAGATCAATACATTACAATTAGAAGCCTTCAGTGTTCTGTTTAGGAAGTTGCTCCTGTGCCAATGTGGTCAAGGCTGTTTCCCACTTTTTCTTCTATTGGATTCAGTGTGTCTGGTTTTATGTCAGGTCTTTGATCCACTTGGACTGGAGTTTCGTGCAGGGTGATAAATATGGATCTATTTACATTCTTCCACAGACCTCCATTTAGACCAGCACCATGTCATTGAAGATGCTTTCTTTTCTGCATTTGTGTTTCTGACTTCTTTATCAAACATCATCAGGTGTCCATAGGTATGTGAGTTTATGTCTAGGTCTTCATTCAATTCCATTGACCAACATGTCTGGGTTTGGGTTTTTTTGTTTGTTTTTTGGTTTTTTGTTTGTTTGTTTGGTTGGTCGGTCGGTTGGTTGGTTGGTTGGTTTTGTTTTGTTTTTGCCAAAATACCATATTACTGTTACTCTGTAGTACGGCTTGAAATCAGGGATGGCAAGACCTCCAGAAGTTCTTTTATTGTACAAGATTGTTTTAGCTATCCTCTTTTTCCATAGGAAAATGAGTATTATCCTTTCAAGTTCTGTAAAAAATTGTGTTGGAATTTTGATGGGGATTATGTAGAATCTGTAGATAGCTTTTTGTATAGGGTGGCCAGTTTTACTATGTTAATCTTACTGATCCATGAATATGGGAGATCTTTCCACCTTCTGATGTCTTCTCCAAGATATTTATATTGTTTGAGGCTATTGTGAAGGGTGTTGTTTCCCTGATTTCTTTCTCAATCCATTTGCCATTTGTATATAGGAAGGCTACTGATTTTTTTCTTTTAATTAATCTTATATCCTGCCACTTCACTAAAGGTGATTATCAGCTACATGAGTTCCCAGGTAGAATTTTTGGGGTCTTATGTATACTATCATATCATCTGCAAATAGTGATACTTTGACTTCTTTTCCAATTTGTATCTACTTGATCTCCTTTTGTTGTCTTATTGCTCTAGCTAGAACTTCAAGTACCATACTCAATAATTAGGGAGAGTGGACAACCTTGTCTTGTTTCTGATTTTAGTGGAGTTGCTTTGAATTTCTCTCCATTTAATTTGGTATTGGCTATGGGCTTGTTGTAAATTGCCTTTGTTATATTTAGGTATGTCCCTTGTATCCCTGGTCTTTCCAAGACTTTTATCATGAAGGGGTGTTGAATTTTTGTCAAAGGCTTTTTCAGCATCTAATGAGATGATCATTTGATTTTCTTTCAGTTTGTTTATGTGGTGGATTACATTGACTGATTTTTGTGTGTTGAGCCATCCCTGCGTCTCTGGGATGAAGCCTACTTGATTAGGGTGAATGATCTTTTTGATGAGTCCCTGGATTCAATTTGTGAGTCTTTTGTTGAGAATTTTTGCATCAATGTCCATAAGGGAATTGTAGGACTGGAACAACAACCCAGCCACCCAACCCAAACCAACCTTTGAACCACAACCTGTCTTGCCTGCCTGCAAGATGTGCTAAGGCAATAGTGGCTAGGAACTTGTGGGAGTGGCCAACCAAGGACTGGTCTAACTTGAGGCCCACACCAGGAGAGGAAACTCATGCCCAACACTGCTTATATGGTTAGGAACCTGAAGCTAGATGGCTCAGAAACCTATGGTAAAACCAAGCACAACTAGCCAAAACCAACCAAACAAACAAAAAAAGTCAATGAAATGATTTCTAATGATATTCTGCTATACTCATAGATCAGTGCCTAGCCCAATCAGCAGCAGGGAGGCTTCCTCCAACAGCTGATGGGAGCAGATACAGAGACCCACAGCCAAACATTAGGCAGAGCTCCAGGAACTCTGCAGAAGAGGGGAGAAAGGATTGTAGGAGCCTGAGGGGTTGAGGTCATTAGAACAGGGTCCACAGAATCAACTAAGAAAGGCACCAAAGGGCTCACAGAGACTGAAGTGGCAATCACAGAGGAATAGTGGGTCTGGGGTAGATGGAAGGTGGGGAGAGACTGAGAAGAGTAGACAGAGGGGAGGCTGTGGTCAGGATTGTATGAGAGAAGAATAAATAAAAAGAAATGCCTTGACTTCCCCCAGATGAAGAATGAAGAACAAATTTCTCTCCACCTTTCACAACACACAGTTTCTTTGGCAATTAAACTGGGTAGGATGATATTGTGAGTCCTCAAAACATGCTTTCTAAACCCAAACTCGAATAGAAACCTCACAGGCTAAGCACACACAGTAGACAGGACTCGATTAGTAATGCACATTTGAAAATCAAAAACTAAATCATTGGAAATAGCTGGAAAGTTTATAGAGGAACACCACCAAGCTGGAGCTTGGGAATCTGTAAATATACTTAAGTCTGGTTAAAGGCAAATAAACAACCAGTGGTGCACCTCCCAAAGTGAAATGCAGTCAACAACCGCTAACATCTTAGCAAAAAGAAAATACAAGTATACGTAAAGTCATATCTATGGAGATGACTGAAAGTTATCTAGTCCCAACAAGATGGCTCCCTGAGTAAAGGTGCTTACAGCCAACCCTATGGACCTGTGTTCAATCCCTAGGACCAACCCAGATGGTACAAGGAGAAAAAAAGCTTCTACAAGTTGCCTTCTTACTTACATAGAAAGAGAGGGAGAGGGAGAGGGAGGGGGGGGACTAAATAAATAAATGTTTTAAAATTTTTCAAAAAAATTGTTAATATTACTAACAACTGATTCATCATTGTATTTTTTAAATGACAAAAGATGTACAAAACAGCATGAGTTCATTTTGTTTAGTGCTTATTATATTTTTGAAAACATTATAAAGGAATTTCATTAAGCAAAATAAACTCATCCATTTGCATAAAACATCAATGCCAATTATCTCTGGATAATATCTTCTTTTTGTTAATTTCTTATTTCTAATATTCTTTGAGTGACAAATTTCTTATGTCATAAGGAAACTGAACTTTAGCAACATACTTGATGTAAACGTTTTAACTCACAGTTGAGGAAAAGGCAGCCACAGTAAATGTGCTTTGGAAATTCAGGTCAATGCTAGTTTAATTTAGAGCTTTAACTGAAAGTTAAAATTTTATAATTAAAAAAAACAAGATCCTTCACTTTATCCCTCTTTTTCTTTCTCCCGTGTGTGTGTGTGTGTGTGTGTGTGTGTGTGTGTGTGTGTGTGTGTGTGTGTGTGTATGTGTGTGTGTTGGTGTTTGTTGGTGTGTGTGTGTATGTGTGTGTTGTCATTTAAATGTGACTGTCCTCCCACAGACTCCAGGTTTGAGCAAGTTGTTCCCAGTGGGTGGTACACACTAGGAGTGTGGTGGAAGCCTTCAGGAGCTGGAGCCTCACTGGCAGCAGCAGGTTCCTAGGGGAGACCCTTGTTGTTTTACCACTGGGCCCTACTTCCTGTTCACTCTCTGCTTCATGAATGTAAATAAGGTGTGATGAGTCCACCGCTCCTGCCAGTGTGCCTTCCACACAACTATGGACTGAATCTCCCTGAAACTATAAACTAAAAAAAAAAATCCTTCTCTTTTAAAATGTTCACATTGGGTTATAACTAAACAGTGCTATGAGTGAGTACATGCCTGCACACATGCACACACACAAACACACGTTTCGAAGTTTGTGAATATTCATAAATTGAATTCAACAGCATGGTATTGGTAACACTCTCATGAATGGGACTTGTGCTCTTATAAAAATAGGCCCCTGAGAAAGCCTTTTATCCCATCACATGATGTCATGATGAAAATAAGGCCACCTGTGAAATTTCTGTTGTGTATAATATACCTAGTCTGTTGATCTTCATTGTAGCATCCCAAACAGAATAGAGTACAGATACTTGCTGGTAAGTCCTGGGAAATGTCAGCTATCTGACTGTTTAATTCACTGTCAAAACTGAGCTTTCATACAAGATGCTGTGGGATTTTTGTTGCAGTTCAACCTTTCCCACACATTTTCCTGATCAGCTCGCCGGGTGGCTCAGCTGGGTGTGTACTCTTTACCCAGAAATAGATTTCATTTGAGTATAAATATTGCACAAAGATGAAGCAAAAATCTCATTGTTTCTGCTCTGGTCTTTTCTAGAAATTTCTGGTACCCTAAGAAATAACCCCTGAGCAGCACTGTGAGTGTACATATTTTACTAACTGGATTGTAGTGGCAAGTGCTTATGGCTAGTCTGCCTTCTCCACTCTCCTACGGAAACACAATCCCAAAAACACATTTCCCCTCTGACTCCATGTGCCCTCAGGCAGTGGCTAACAGAGCTGGCTTTGTCCTTTATGTTGAGTTGAATAATGCATGGCAGTAAAACACTAGGCTGCCAGCACTGCCATTGAAGGCAGCCAATTGATCAGACTTGACTGATGGGAGCCTGATGCAAACACAGCGTGAGGAGAGATCCCTTGTCAGGGGCCGGCTCCACTGATGCATGGCACCAGCTTCTCACTGCTTCCTAACTGCAAGTCAGAAGCATGTCTGCTTGTGTGGACTTCACCTCCACGCCCTGTGCTGAACAGCAACTTCCATTTGGGATGCACTTACTATGCAGGGTAAAAAAAAAAAAAAAAAAAAAAAAAGGTTTGTTTGTTCATATATTTGTGTATTTGTTTAAGTAAGTGAGTTAATTTCAACTAAGCGTCCTTATTATCTGATCTGTGACAGTAAATTTAACTTCTTTTTTAAAAAATATTTTTATTAATTTATGTTTATGTGTGTGTGTAGGTCACATATAGGAAGGTACCCTAAGAGGCTAGAAAAGGACACATCCCCTCAGCTGGAGATGCATGTGGTTGAGAGCTACCCCTATGTGGACTCTGAAAATTGAACTCAGGTCCTCTAGGGGAAAAAAGTATGATAATTTAAGTAATAAATGTCCCCATAATCTCAGGCATTTAAATACTTGGTTCCCAGTTGGTGACATTGTCTAGGGCAGTCTAGAATTTGTGACCTTGCTGGAGGAAGTGGGAGTGGCCACTTGCTTCCAGATCCCTCTTTTTCTCCTTCTATTTATTCTCTCTGCCTGCCAGCCCTGCCTATCCATTCTCCTGCCTTGCAATTGGCCATTCATCTCTTTATTAGACCAATCAGGTGTTTTAGACAGGCAAAGTAACACATTTTCACAGAGTTAAACAAATGCAGCATAAAAGAATGCAACACATCTTTGCATCATTAAACAAATATTCCACAGCATCAACAAATGTAACACATCTTTAATATTCAACAACAGGCTTCTGTCTCATTTGCTCTCTCTCTCTCTTTCTCAATCACTGGCTTGAATGGAAGCCAGTTGTGTAGCACGAATCTTAAAAGGTCTTATTAATAAAATCAAACCTGAAGGTAGGTATTGGGGTGAATGCCGGGAGATCAGAGAAGCAGAACAAGCCACAACCACCTCACCTTGCCAATTCCTCAGAAGATCCTATTTCCTCAAGCTAGAAGCCTCTGAGTCCTCATCCAGAATGAATCTCAGCTGAACTTCTGCTCAAAAGCCTAAAACCTTAACCAGGCTCTAGTTCCTGGTCCTCATGCCTTATATACCTTTTTGCTTCCTGCCATCACTTCCTGGGATTAAAGGCGTGAGTCACCATGCCTGGCTGTTTCCAGTGTGGCCTTTGGATCTCTGCCTTTGGAATGCTAAGATTAAAGGTGTGTGTGCCACAATTTTCTGGCCTCTATATCTAGTGGCTGTTCTCTTCTCTGACCCCAGATAAGTTTATTAGGATGCGCAATATATTGGGGAACACAATATCACCACACAGTTGCCACACTGTGAGCTCTCTAGGGAACCACCCATGTGGCAAGGAGCTAAAAGAGAGCACCAACTAACTGCCAGTAAGGGTCTGAGGCTCTCTGTCCAACAGTCCATGAAAACTAAGTCTTACCAACAACCACATGGGTGTACCTGATGTGGGTCCTTCCTCAGTGAAACCTTCAGATGAGATCATAGTCCCAGTCTGTAGGTCTCTGCAACCTGGACAGGGCTTTAACCAGAAACACCCCAGATTCCTGACACAGGAGCTGTGTCTTCCTACATAGGCAGTGGAAAAATGAATATGTGCAGTCATTCAGAGAGAAAAGCACTCGTGTATCGTACTTTCTTCATCTAATCCAGCAACATACCCCCACCCCCACCCCCAGCAAGCTCTGCTACTATGAGATGCTCTTTCCATACACTGTGAATATGAATATGCGTTGCTACTATTCGTTAATAAAGAAGCTGTTTGGGCCTATGGTAAGGCAGGATAAGAGTCAGGCAGGAAATCCAAGAGAGCTACAGGGAGGAGGAGCAGAATTGGGACAGATGCTAAGAGCCACCATGAGAAGCAAGATGTAATGGGACACAGGGAAAGCCATGGAACACATGGCAATATATAGATGAATAGAAATGGGTTAATTTAAGATCAAAGAGCCAGCTAAGAAGAAGCCTGAGCCATACAAACAGTTTGTAGTTAATATATACCTCTGTGTGTTTATTTTATAAGCTGCTGTGGGACCAGAGTGAGACAGAGAAAAGTATCTAGCTATACTCTGCCATAAAATTCTCTGAGGCATCTCAGGAGACTGCAAACCAGGATGCCACCAAAGGTGTTTTGGAGACAAGGACCTGGAAGCAACCTAGATGGCCATGATCCAGTGACCAGGTCGAGGAAACATGATGGCTGAGGACTTTCTGGTACTATGCAATTTCTTTGCAACAGTTCTGAGAGACAACACAGCAATGTGGATAGATACTTTCAAAGAGTATTGCTGGAGAAATGAGGTATGGTAGCATGTGTCAATAACCTCAGCCCTTGGAACCAAAGACAGTAGGGTCAGAAGTTCAAAGTCATCCTGGGCTAAATGGAGACTTTAAGGTTAGCTTGGGACATATGAAACCCTACTTCAAAAAACAGAGTATCAGTAGGCATCAGAACAGCCACTAGATATAGAGACCAGAAAAGTAATATCATGAAATTATAGCATGATCATATTCAAGAAAGATACAAGTATTTATTAAATAGCATATTTTCAAAGCTTCATATATCTGAATATACACAGCAACACGTTAGGCTTGGTAAAGCAGTGCAGATGTATTTTAAAATGAGAGTATAAACTGAAAGAATGAATTGCAATACCGTGCCATCAAATTGGGGAAGTTCAGGTTTGCTCTTCACACATCAAGGGACAAGCAAATGAGCAGTGTGACTCCTTTTGTTTAGTTCAGATTTAAAATTCAGATCCATTCTTTCCAAGCCCCCACATCATGACTTCCCTCCCAGCCAATTGCTGCAAACGCAGAGTTTACTGGGGTCATGGGGTACCGTCTCTTTGCTTTCCTTTGTTCTAAAGTTTCACTCACAGGAAATGAAAAACTAGCCCAATGTCAGGCTGCCCAAAGTCACATCTAAAGCAAGTGAGCCTTGAGGGCTGAAGAAATTCTGGCAAAAGGTACAGATGAGAATAAACTGATGAATTCATGAAAATGTGGCAGGACTATTCATTCTTTAATGTGGGAATGTGGAAATATCAGGTTTATCAAGCGTTTCAACACATTCCCATTGGTCAGCCCAGATCAACAAATATCTATTAAATAACCATCAATTTGTACACTGTCCTTCCCCCTCAGACACTTGAAGAAACAGGAAGGAAATCCAAATCTAATCCCTACCCTACAATAACTTGGTAGCTGAAGCAGGAAATAACAACACAAACACAGAAACAGGGTGAAAGACAGAATTAAATAGATAATGAGTTGCAAAACATCCTGAAATGAGAAACCAAATTTTATCCCATGAAAAAAGACCCCAGGATGGATTAAAAGGGACTCACCAATAATAAGACCAGTAATCCTATTCATGGCTGACAGTGTCACTGAATTTGATAAGTAAGCCAACAGGAGCCCTAGATGAGAAGATCTCTGTCAGACCAACTTACACCAGGAAATTCTAACTTAATTCCCAGCTTTAGCCACCAGATAGAACTTCTTTTTATCAACTTTACTTTCTCTAGAGCTTTTTCTGTCAAAAGATAAGAAGTTCTTTGACCAATGGGTGGCATTGAATGGAGCAAAAGAAAATAACTGTGCAATCGGATCAGAAAGGACTCATTGTGTTGGGTAATAACATCCCATTGGGAGATTTGGTCTCTTCAAGAAAAAGACTTTAAAGCCTCATCATGTATGCATCTTCTTCCCTTCTCCAACCACTCAGTGGCTTACAGACTTGGTTGTTCCGAACAAACAGCAATTACCAAGTGTCCCCAAGGTATTGGGGCTCTTCTTTAAATAAAAAAGAAGAGATAAAAATGAAGAGTATTACTTTAATAACATTAGCATAAACCATGAAAGAGTTCTGTTCTGAAGGAAATAAATTAGAAAAATAATGTGTTTTTTAGCCTGTCTTGCAGTATAAAGAACAGGATAAATCTTGGGAAACTGTTCTCTTCCCTAAACACAAATAACGGTAGCCACAGCTTCTGAATCCAGGGGCTCCTGATCCAGCTCTCTCATTTCCTCCACTTCTCTTTTTGACTCTTTATCTTCAATTTTTAACTTATGAACTTTAATTTTTTATATACAATATATTTTGATTATAGTCTTTCTCCTCCTAGAACTGGACTCCGATTTTCCTCACCTCTCTACCCACCCAGAGAGAGTCTCCTGTAGCCCAAGTTGGCCTTGCACTCACTAGGTACTGCATGTAGCTGAGGATGACTTTGAACTTGTACTATCACTGCCTCTACTACTGGAGTTCTGGGATCACAAACATGTACCCACCACACCCAGGTTTTGTGGTGCTGGGGACTGAACCCATGACCTCTTACATGCCAGGCAAGCACTCTCCTAATGAAGCTACACGCCCAGCCCTTCTAGTTCTCCTTATTATGTTGTTAAAAATGAGAGAGAGAGAGAGAGAGAGAGAGAGAGAGAGAGAGAGAGAGAGAGAGAGAGAGAACAAACTTTAAGAAAAGAAGTAAAATCTGGGGTAAGACCAGACAGAATTAGTTGGTAAGCTCTCCAGATGTCTGACTTGTGTTCATCTTTAGCACACTGAGACAATGATCTCCAATGGGATGGTGCAGCCAACACTTACCATAATTTGTTTACCAAATGTTTTTAAAGCTATGTGATACCCTAGTCCAGTGTTGCTGTTCTGCCTTCTAAGGGCCCTTCACCTCTTCGAAGATGCTTTGCCATTTTCATTACAGACAGTGGCCTCAAGCATTCTGATTCCAGATAAACAACAGGAAAGCCTGCTTGTCTTTCTTCTTTAAGAAGGATATATTTGAACCACCATCTATGCTAATGGAGCTATTTTCACTTAAATACTTTATTTTTATAACTATGAAACTGTATTCATAAAATTCAGGATTATATTCACCTATCAACTACATATATTATCCACATAAACTACCTACATTTACATACACTGGAATGTTTTGTTCTGTTTAATCTTCAGTAACATAATGGAGTCGTCAACCGAAAATACCACTAGCCACTGTTTCTACTGTGTGTATGTGTGTGTGCGTATGTGTTTGTGTGTATATCTATGTGTGTTGTGTGTTTTTCTGAGTGTCTGTGTGTTTATGTGTATGTCTGTATGCCTATGTGTGTCTTAGTGTCTCTGTGTATTTGTATGTGTATCTGTATGTGTGTTTGTATGTGTGAGTCTGTGTCTATCTGCAAATGGGTGTCTGTGTTTTTAATCCGTGTATGTTTGTAAATGTGTGTATCAGTTTGTGTAGCTGTGTGTCTGTGTAGGTATGTGTGTACATGTGTGTATGTATCTCTGTGTGTGTCTGTGTATCTGTGTATATCTTGTGTGTATCTGTATAGATGTGTGTGTGTATGTGTGTATGTTTCTGTGTATGCACATGTGTGTATCTGTGTCTGCCTGTGTCTTTGTATGTGTATGTATATATCTGTGTGCATGTGCGCGCGCGTGCATGCATGTGTGTGTGTGTGTGTGTGTGTGTGTGTGTGTGTGTGTGTGTACATCTGTATATGTGTCTGGGGCAAAGATCAAAGCTCTTTGGTCAGGCCAGTTCTCCAAATTGAGTGTCCATGTTCACACACCAAAGAATATGTTTACTGCTGCTTTTGTGTCTCTTAATGTCCTCGAGAAGGAACTTGGCATTTACAGGAATGCTCCCTGAGGCAGGTCGCTCAGAAACAAGCTGCAGTACCTACTTAAGAATTGTTCTTAACTAAATAGCTATGAGTTTAGCTGTGGTATTTTCATCACTGCTGGGCTGCTAATTACTGTGTTCGATTATTAATTCTAAGCTGAATGTCTGAAGGTGGTGTAGCCTGCTGGGACAAAACAGGCTAATCTAATGGCAGCATCAAGGTCATTAAAGGGCATCCGCTGCTAACAAGAATGAGCATGTGAATTAGCCCAGGAAAGGACACTTGTGAATAAGTGGGTCTGATAATCAAATCGGACTTATTTACATTTCCAGCCTACAAATGGGCTTTATTCCAGGAGTTCATAGGCAGGTTAGTCACTGGTTAAGAACCCAGAATACAGAGAAACAATGCAATTAACCGGTTCTTAAAATCAGACTCAGCTACAAAACCTAATTCACCAACACTGGCATAATGACCATGGCCTCTAGTTGGAATGTACACAAAAGTAACATTGCTATAGTGTTCAGAAAGGAACAAAATAGAGAACACACAATGGATAAAATGCAGAATGGAGAGTGTGTGCTTGTGTGCATGTGTGTGTGTATGTATGTGCACATGGATGTGGATATGCTCATGGAATCTACATGTATGTATGTGTATATGTGTGTGAGAGAGAGTCTTTATGTGTGTGTGTGTATATGAAAGAAAGAGAGTCTCTCTCTCTCTCTCTCTCTCTCTCTCTCTCTGTGTGTGTGTGTGTGTGTGTGTGTGTGTGTGTGTGTATACACAGGGATTAGTAATATACAATACCTCACCTTGGACCTTAACCACATCTCTTTAATCCTAACATTAAAATAATTGTTTAAAACGCATCCCTTGGAACCAAGTATGGTATAACACTCCTGTAATCTCAATACTCAGGAGGTCAAGGTAAAAAAGACCCTGAGTTAAAGTCTAGCCTTGGGTACTTAGTGGAACCTTGTTTCAAAAACAAGATAAAATAAAGCAGCAGAAAGGTTACCATTCACTCCTTTCAGAAGAATTCACCTCTTAACAGAGAGGCCGAAAGCCAGTGTCTTGGTGTTGATGGTCCCTCCTCCTCTTTTCCCATCTCTTCACCTTCCCCAAATGTCCTCAGTTACCCTCAGACACTGAAGACAGAGATCAGCTGTTCCTCCACTTGACCCTCCTCACATGTCTTAGGAAGGGAACATGGACCCTAGGCAAATCTCTACTTGATGTGATCCTTCAAATCTAGACTCTGAGAGAGTCCATTTTATAATTATAAAAATCGATTCTAAAACAAAATTAATCTCAGACTCCTCCATGATTTTCAATTAGCTATAGATATTAAAATCTGCACACTACCAAAACTTCATAAGGTTGTGAAATGGAGGATTCCTTAAAAGTTAAGTGTGTTCACCATCTTCTGTCTTCACACTTGTCGCTTCTAGACTTAAAGCCAGGTCTCCCTTGGCAATAGGCAAACAATAGTAATGATTGCAACTGTCACAAACCACCACCTGCGAGAATGGAATTCAGGCTCCTGGGGGGTCAATTGCTCCCTTTATGATAGGAGCATCTCTAAAGAAAAGGGACAGGAGAATTTGTCTAATCTCCTTGTCATCCAGGATTTTGGATGATTAAACTTGTGATGGTTTCTAAGAGAAAGCTCCTCATCTGCAGAACACCATTTGTAGGGAGTCCACAGCTAACGGTACTGGTCATATATGAGAGGTCCCTTAAGGATCTCATAGTGGAGCCAGCAAGACGGCTCCGTGGGTAAAGGTGCTTGTCACTGAGGCTGACAACCTGAGTTCTGTCTCCAAGACCCACACGGCGGAAGGAGAGAACAGACTTGCACATCTTGTCCTCTGACCTCCTCGGTGCACTCATGTAGACTTGCTGACATGCAGGAACTCCTAAGTGAACAGACAAATAAGAACTCTATCATTGGCTACACAATTGCTGGAGTATAAACTAGTAGTGTTTTATCTACTACATGAAAACTCTTGGAGAACCCATGTATCATTCCAGCTAAGGTGTGTGTGTGTGTGTGGTCTGAAAAGGGGCCAGGAGCTGCACTCGAGGACTCCTACCTCTCTTTGCTTCACTTATCTGCCTGAGGTTATTTGTGAAATGCAGTAGCAGGTTAAATCTCTGCTCTGGGTTGGTGGGATTAAATGATAGAATTCTGTATTGCTTCATCGAGCCACAAACTCAGCTCTGCAACCATGTGAGTTTCTTCATTTAGTTCAGGCAGTGTATAGTTTTAACTTCCATACCAAATTTTTTGGTTCATCCAGAAAATTCATAGCTTAACTTCAGTCATTTCAGGACCTCTCTCTTCCCTCTTCTAAGGTTGGATAAATTGTGAGAGGTTCACAAAGGATCAAGATACTGCAGAAGAAAGTAAGGGACAAGACACTAGCATTGTGCGGTGGCATTTTGTCATCCATCCCCTGTTTCCTTTGCTAGCTCTGTACCATTTTTCAAGCCCATCTCTTGTTCCTTCTCTCTGCACTCATGGTGCAGCCATTTTCCCCTCACATTTCCATGTAACGCACGTATTGGTAAACCGTCATGAGTTAGTTGTGTTCTCTGAGAAGCTGGTTCTGGAAGCACGGTTGCCCTGCCTCATTTCAGAACCAAGCACGTTTTGTCTCAAAGTGTCCTTCAAGGCCCCTTGTCCCCCTGATACTGTGGCAGGGAGAGGAGAGAACATCAAAATACCAAGAGAAAAAACACCACGCCCATAAGAACAGTTTAAAGATAAAATAGGTGCCACCACTATGTTTTATCCTGTGATATAAAGGTGCCCACGATGCAAAAGAGAAGCCAGGAGTTCAGCCACACTCTGAAAGCTGACCATCTCAGTTTCTTGGGTTATTTAGTGTCTCTTTTGCTGAAATTATCTCTATCTGTTCTATTACTTAGAAGCTTCACCCAAGGGGACACTTTACTCTGCCCAAGACTCTCTCTTTTGGGAACTCCAGCTGGCTGCTTTCACAAGATTTCTTCAGTCAGTTTCTACTGGATATTTTGAGTACCTGATTTCGTAACTTTGCTCTCTGTCTATTTGTCTATATGTGTATGTATGTATGCATGCATGCATGTGCACACACATGCATCTATCTATCTAGCTATCTATCTAGCTATCTATCTACCTACCTACCCACCTACCTACCTACCTATTCCTTGATATCTATTCTTGCACTTTGGCTCTCTATATACTAAACATGCTCACTCATTCAAAATGGAAGCACAGCTATGGCAGATGGTTCTCTGGACTCTACAGTATGTCCACAGAGTTACCTCTCAAATCCATTCCCTTTGTTTTTGTAGCCTCCACAGCTTCTCAGAATCTGACTCCTCTGTCTTTTTCATGCAGGCCCAGCCTTAATTTCTATTGTTATGACAAATTATGATGTGCATTGCAGATTAAAACAGCATAAATCTATTGTTGTACAGCTCTGCTGGTCAAGAGTCCAGCACAAGCCAGATGGCATGAGGTCTGTATCTTAATAGAGATTCTAGAATATATTTCATTTGTTTGTTTGGTTGGTTTTTTAAAAGAATTTAGAGGGCACTCACATTTTGAAGCTTGTGGCCTGTCTAACTTCTTTTATAGTTGTTTTTGGGTTAGTTTAGTTTTCTGGGACAGGTCTCATGCAGTCTAGGCTAGCCTTAAGCTCACTATATAATAATGTCTTTAAGTTCTTTATGCTTCTGCTTCTACCTCCCAACCACTGGAGTTCCAGGCTTCTGTCACTATGCCTAGCTCTTTGTCCATCACCTTTAAAGCCAGAAATTGCTCTCTCTAAACACAGTGGGATAATACATCCACCATTCAAAGAATCCTACTGGTTACAGCCAATCTGAGATAAATGCTCATCTCAAGGTCCTTAACTTGAATTACATTTTCATAATGTCTTTGCCATGTTTGACTACATGGCCATAGGTTCTGATGATTAGAATGTGTGCCTCTTTGGAGAGTCCCCATTCTACCTGATAGAGGAACCTAGAACATGCTTCACAGGCTTAAAGGTTTATAAAACTGATACTGTCACCATATTCTGAAATGCTCTGAATACAAAGTGTTTTTAGAATATTTATTATTGTATGTGTATAAATTTTTGTATAAAATTTACGTGTGTGTGTGTGTGTGTGTGTGTGTGTGTGTGTGTGTGTGTGTGTGTGTGTGCCAGTGCCCTCAGAGGCCAGAAAGGAGTGTTAGATGCCTTGGAATTGGAAGTACAAACAGTTGTTAACCATCATGTGAGTACTGACAGTCAAGCCCAGGTCCTCTTGAAAAACAGCCAGTGCTGTTAATCACTTAGCCATCTCCCAGCCCCTGGATATACAATTGTAAATGACCACTTGAATAAACCATCATTTAGCAACTGTATGAAATTTCTTCTTTTATGAAATTTCTATTTTTTCTGGAAATTTCCCATTTTGGGTTGTTATAAACCATGACATGAAACAATTTTCTGTATGTAAATCACTGAATATGCATTCTTAAATTATTGTCACAAAATACATCCTAGAAGTAAAGTAACTCACTTGTCACTCAAAAACATTTTCCCACTTTGTTGGGATTTGTGGTCCTGTCTCCCGTTGGGGGCCTTGGAAAGGACCTGCAATTTTACCCCCTTGGAGGAGCAGAAGCTTTAGAGACAGCCACTCACTCCTGGGAGGGAGTCCCTGAGGAAAGCTTGGAAATTAGCCCTAAAGGATATTGCAGCCTTTCCCCAGTTAAACATTTACTCAGACTTCTCTTTTTACCACTCACCTTTTCTGTAAATGGCCTTTCAAACTGCTCAAATAGGGTACATATTATTAATTTTTAAATGCAAATTTCGAAGCCGCCCATCATCCCACCAATCACTATTTGAATTTTTAATATACATTCTTTTATTCTTCTGTACACTGTTGAATGTACACATGTATACATACATATAGCTGATGTAAAATGCATTATTTATGTTAGTTTTATGTGTAAGGTAAGGTTTCCACAAATGTAATGTTCTAATCAAATGAGATCATTTTCTTCATATGCTTATTTCCCTCAGGTAATATTCAGGTGGAGTGTTGCTAAAATGTGTGTGTTTAAGTGAATAGACACTACCAAATTAGTTGTACTAATTAACTCCCTGCCCAAAAGATGAAGGGAAAGCTCTCTTCCCTCCATAGTTGACTACAGTGTGCATTGTTTTAAATATGTCCCATTTTTATGCAACTTTAGTGTACGTCAGTAACATTTTGTCTTCTCTAGTTCCTCAAGAAATTGAAAAATCAAACATTCATATGATCCAGCAACTATAATATTGGATATACAACCCAAGGAAACAAAAGAAATAAGTCACAGAAATAGCTGCACTCCCATGATTAATTCACCAGTATTCTCAATAGCCAAACCATGGGATAAATCTAGAGTAACGAGTGAATGAATGAAGGAATGAGTGAATGAATGAAATGTAACACACACACACACACACACACACACACACACACACACAGGAACACCATTAAAGAGATCCTATCATTTGCACCAACATGGACAGACCTGCAAAATATATGAGCTGAAAGAAGTCAGTTACAGAAAGATAAACACTGCATGTGCTCCCCAATATGCAGCACCAAAGAATGCTGATTCATAGAAATGGTTGCACAGTTGATATAAGAGCATCTGGAAAGGGAGCATTGGGGGAAGGGAGGTGTTTTAGCCAAGATGTAAAGAATTTCAGTTAGAAGAGCCTAGATGCCTTCAAGAGCCCCACTGAAAAGCACAGTGACCACAAATGACAGTGACTCACAGCGTCACATTCTAAATCTTACAGACAAATCTCCTAAGCCATAATGAGTGCCTTCTGCTTTCATCCTTGCATTCCAGAGGCCAAGCAAGTTCCCCTCTAGTTCCTTTGCTCTTCCTATTGCCTGCTGCAGCTGCTGTCTGAATGGACCCTTGGCTCTGCTCACCAATTTCAATAAAAGGTGGTGCTCTGCGGTAATGGAAATTGAGCAGTTTCCTTGTTCAAAAGTTGCAATGAATTGCAGTAGACAAGCACAGAGCACTGACCTGCGTGTGAGGCTTCTAAGCAATGGAGCCACGTGGGGCGGCCCAGGTCTGGCCCCCCTGGAGCTGGTCCAAGCCCAGCTGCAACTAACAGATCAGAGATACTTGACCCAAAGGCCACAGATCTGGGCTGGCCTGTCCCCAGGACATCTGATCTGAAAAGACCTCCATAAAGCGCCCAGGACTCACAATGAGTAGAATCAGTCAGGCAGATGGTTTTGAAGAGTTGAACATTGGGAGAGAGGAGGAGAGAAAGCAATATGGAGGCGTGTACCTACTTGGCATTTCACCATTGTGGTGAAAACAGCTCTCCTCCACACTCTGGTCTACCAGGTACTTATTTCCTACACGTACATTATTTGGCTATCTTCCTGAATTTTTAATTCTAACTGCTCTAAACAGAGTCCTTCATCCTTCCCTGCCTTGAATACTAGCTTCCAAATACTTTAATTTGTTCTCTGATAATCTCATACATGTACACAATATATTGAGATGACATCCACTCTCAACTCCCCACCCCAAATCCCCTCAACCCCCTTCCAGAAAATTGCCCTCATAACTTCAACTTCATATTCTCTTCTTTATTGTTTTCGATAACCCGCCGAGTCCTGTTAGTACTGCCCTTGTGTGCATAATGTGAGGCTATCCACCAGAGCATGGGCTACTTACCAGTGTCCACACCACCAAAGAAAGATAACCATCTATCCCCCAGTAGCTACTGACTGCTCCTCCACTAAGGGTGGAGCCTCGTCAGCTGCTCCTGTACTGGAATTTTGACTGTCTTGATCTTGTGCAGGTCTTGCGTGGATAACTGTACAGTTGCTATGAGTTCATGAAGGCAATGGCCATGTCCTGTTACAAAGCCAGTACTTCACGGCTCTCCTCGCCATCCTTTCTTCCTTCCATCTGTCTCACCTCTTCTTCCGGGATGTCCCTGAGTCTCAGGGTGGGGGTAGTGCTCTAGGGTTGAGTACTCATTGATGTGAGTACTCTTGATGTTTTGTTGTCCTTTGCTCAAGGAGAACTGCCATCTTTTTGGACTGCGACAGGTAGGTGGTGATATAGTTAAGAGATGGAGAATATTTGCCAAACAACAAAAAAAAAAAGTCAAAGTTTCTACATTGGTGATGTCTGACAGGAGGAGGTCAGGGTAGGAATTACTAGATATGACAATCATCTATGTATAAACAGTGTTTACATCTGGGACTTGATGGACACACAGTCTATAGAGCAGACCAGCAATGGTACCTGAACCCTTGGAGTTGAGACAACAGCTGGAGAGAGCCTCAGTTAAAAAGGAATTTGTGCCACAAGCATGAGGACCTGAGTTTAGATACCCACCTCACATATAAGAAGTTGGTATGGCTGGGCGTAAGGGGAGGGTGTGGGAGGGGGGAGAATAGGGGAACCCATGGCTGACATGTAGAACTGAATGATATTGTAAAATAAAATTAAAAAAAAAAGTTGGTATGGTGGCACACACCTGTAATGCCAACACTGGTTAGGGAGAGGGGTCATTACATGGGGGCTCCCTGAAGTTTGAGAGATAGCCAGTATAGTTGAATCAGTGAGCTCCAGGTTCAGTGAGAGATTCTGTCCCCAAAAATAAAACAGCAAGTGATTGTGAAAGACACAAGATGCTATTGATGCTGTGTAGCAATTCAGTCTGCAGTAAACTATCCCCAGTCTTGGAGAAGGACTCATTAACACAGGATGTTTGAAGGGAAGGTGAAACACTCGATCCTCTAGTGAAGCTTGTGGAGCTCAGGAAGCCCCCAGAAAGTCCCTGAAACTGGCCATAGCCACCTGACCTCCTCTCTCCTCCAGAATACACAAGCAGTAATGACTGCTGAGAGACACCCTTAGAAAAGCAGAAATATCTTGAAGAGGTAGATGACATAAGCTGACTGGGAAAAGCTGAGATGAGCCAGACTACCTGAAAAGGCTGCGACCAACTGAGCCACCTGCCAAGGACCCTCTATTCCATTGAGCTACCTGCAGGCTGTGCAGCGTGCTCCAGATTTTCAGCTTTTGTGATCTGTCACCCATGCTGGGGTGGACTTTGCTGATACAGCTGACTATGAGTCATTTCTGCTCCTATAAGTCACCCCTAGCTCATATTCCTATAAGTAACCCAATAGAACTCATTGGTTTGCCATGTTGGACTTCATTGGTACCCTTAAAATGGTCTGTCGTCAGTTTCCCATCTAGGATAAACGGACATTTGTTCATGTCTCACCAGGAATAGTGTCATACAATAACTATCTGGCTTCCCCATATCTGGCACACACACACACACACACACACACACACACACACACACAAAGAATTGAGACCGGTAGTGGCTAGGTTGTGTAATTTTTCACATTCTTTTCTTCTTGCAGTTCTTTATATTCTACTTATTTTTTTAAGCATGAATAGGGATTTTACTTAAAGCTATAAAAAGTAATTAAACATTGAAGGCCATTTTCTTTTGGCTTTTATAGATCTGAGGAAGACCTAGCTTTAAGTATTCAGTTATTAATTAAAATAGGAATGGTGAGCCCTTAATACTTATACATTAACTGCACCTCAATAAAAATGCAAATGTACGAACTTATAATTGGTGAGGATTGTTCTTGTACAGATATTATCATTTCTATTGCTCTGAGAACAGGACAGAGCACATTAAATGATACAAAAGTAGTTTGTAACTATTATATGCTCTTAGCACTCTTCTGGGTGTTTTTACCCTCTTTCCTAAAAGGAAAAAAAAACCCTTCTTTAACACAGCACCTTGTCCTTCCCCTAAGCCTATCATAAGAGAGAGACATAGAAAAGTGCAAACATGCTTTAAAGGAAAGTGTCATTACCAAGACTCAAAGTTGCTTCAAGGAACCATCAGCCCTTCTTCAGGACAGTTGCGTGCAGCCCCCATCATCAGTTCATTGATCGAGCAGTAATTACAAGGCAGGCGCACTCCTTCACCTCCTCAAGTGAGTCTGGTGATGGCGGCAGATGCTAAACAAAAAAGCAAACTGATACAAAATAAAAAGAGGTTTGAAAAGTAGAACAACCGAAGGGAGCAGAGATACCGTGGAGGGGAGACATGGAAGCTAAGGCCAGAAGGATAAACAAGACAGTGAGATAAATAATGACACCTCAACAGGACTGTTCCATCCAGTCAATAATACCCAGTGTACTAGCTTTTGGTTGCTATAGCAAAATACTTGGGGTGATAGGCTTCAAGAGGAAAGAAGTTTTGCTTTGGTTTATGACTTCTGTGGTTCCAGTCCACGGTCCTTTGACCACATTGCTGGAATTTTCACTGGCTTGATCTTCTATTCTCTGAAATATGTTGGTGGATGTTGAGGCCCAGAGTGTAGTCCAACTCAATTCTTTTTGAACTTGAAAGAGGTATGTTTTCTGCTATCAAATCATCCAAATAATGACCAGCAAGATGGCTGCAGAAGCCTGACAACCGGAGTTCCTTCCTGGGAACCCACAGGGTGTAAGGAGAGAACTGAATGCTATGCACTGACCTCTGCATGTGCACTCCATGGCAAGACGGCATTGCAGACACATGCATCTGTGCAAACACACAAATAGATAAATGTGACTATAATGTTTAAGCTTTAAAAAGTTAAAGGGGCAGAGCAGGATAAACTATGTTAACACTAATGTAAAGGAAAGGAAATAGCTTTGTTGAATATATTAGCTGGAATGACTCACAAACCAACTGCCCTATATATTGAGGATAATGTAAACAAATTGGTACTTTTACATTCATGTACACACATGTGTACACACACGTGTTCACACACACGCACACACACACACACCAAAACAAACAAACAAACAAACAAACCACTACTCAACACATGGCTTAACTCAGCCATGATACCAGGGTATGCTGTAAAGAGTGATACTAGAATTCTTAATATTTTCCTAGGAGTTTTATCAAATAGTGTAGCAGGCCTTCTTTTGGGCCACCAACCAGCTCCCAAACAATGGCATGGAGACTTGTTATTGATTATGAATGCTCGGCCTTAGCTTATGCTCATTTCTGGCTAGTTTTTTTTCTTTAAATTAGATTAACCTGTTTCGCTTTATTTAGGTTTTGTCTTGGGGCTCTTTACCTTTTTTTCCATTCTGTATGCCCTATTCCATGTCTGGCTGGCTGGCCCCAGGTGTTTCCCATTCCTTCTCTCTCATTCTCTTCTCCTGAGCCTAGATTCGTCTTCCTACTTATTCTCTCTGTCCGCCAGCCACATCTATCCCTCGTCTGCCTAACTATTGGTCACTTAGATTTTTATTAGACCAATCAGGTGCCTTAGGCAGGCAAGGGAAAACAGCAACACATCTTTACATAATGAAGCATAAACAAATGTAACACACCTTTACATAATTAAGCAAATGCAACATAAACAAATGCAACACACTTTTAGATAGTTAAATATTCAGCAACAGCAGGTGTTCAGACCCTGGCAGCGCATCCACAGAAAATTGGAAGATGATATTGGAGAGGACTTGAAGAAGCATTGCAGGTTCAGCTTGAGGCAAAGACAGGTAGCCCAGGTTTGGGAGGGCCTTCATAGGAGCTCAGTCTTTGGTGAGCTGGGGCAGTGTGACACATGCAAGAAGATGACACATCTGTTCCAGCAACTGAGAGCTCAGCATCAGCATGTCCAGCAGTCTTAAACACATGACCCAAAGCAACAGCACAGTCTATTGGGGAACTCGGGCTTGTGGATACCAATCCGTGTCAGCTTCAGCAAAAAAAGCTCCTTGAAGTCCTTGCATGGCCATTGTTTGATTCCGCTTGTGAATCTGGACAGCTTTTATTATTAGGAGACATCTAGAGAAACATGGATCTAAATGCCATCTATTAATAAAAAACCACTTCCGGGTTCTGCATTCCATTTTACTCCTCCCCCAGATAGAAACCTGCATGGGTCCCCATGTCCACTTAAGGCAGCCCACAAATTAATCACATGCTGACAACTTAAATGTCTAGACTTTTGAAAGAAATTCATGTTACATTAGCAAGGTGGATGATGAATGTGATTTCCCTGTGGCCGACAATGCGGTGCTGAGCTCAGCTTTCATGAGACCTCTTATCCAGGCTGCATCCACGCTTCTCCCCACCACAGCAGAGACAGAGCAGAGACCCAACATTGCTACCTTTTAGTATGCTATTGACCCAGGGATATTGATGGCGACAGGACTAGTCATTATGCCACAATTAAAAGCTTCCTTCAGTGTGAGAAGAAAAATCACCCCAAATATCAATTTTAAGATGCAGCATTAAATATTTATGAGAAATGCCCCCAAGATGCTGAGCAGAGCAGTTGCATAATGAAAAAGCCACATATTTTAGAGAAGGATTATTCCCCACTGCTGCACAATCAAGGAATTTTTAAGTGACCTATAAGTAAAAGAAAATAAAAGGAGGGGGGCAATTGCAAATTAATAAAGCACATACTACCATTTGATTACAAAGCACTGCAGTGTGAAATGAGTTGGTTTCAGTCCAGCTGTGCTTACTGATAGTCGTCATCAACTTCCCTCCATGGGTACCTGATGGCTTGGTCCCAACAGGAGTGGTCTGAGGAGGAGGTGGGGGAGTGGGCGAGGAGAAGCAGGTCAGAGCTCTGTGTGGGAGCAAAGAGCGGAGTTTCCACCGAGGCTCTGGTCAGCCTGCGGGCTCTCAGCTTAGAAAGACTTCCTGAGAACGCAGTGTTCTCCTGAAGCCCAAGCATTCATTCGATTGAGTCCATGAAATGGTGTTGCAAGGACCTACCTTGGAAAACATCTGCTCGAGTGGCTTTCTGGGATTGTTATGTGGCCACAGATTTCTAAATTCAGCCCTGCTGAGGCAGGACTTTTGATAATGGGGCTGAGGAGTGTGACTTCAAAAAAAAAATCCCCAGTTCCTACAGCTAGGCAATCCTTTATCCGAGTTCTTATCATGACCTCGATGTGTATAAATTATATCCTGCATTCTTCATCTTTGGCCAGTTTGTGAGACATCTATGGGAAGAAAGTGACAAGGACATTGAATTATTTCAAATCTGTGCCTTTTAGGAAGTCCTTGGTGGTTCTGTCCAATGTTCATGTCTCTACTATTGACCTGGAAAGAGCTTTCACAGAGACTCAAAGAAATAAGGGAATGACTACATGTGGGGTCTGTGGAACTGAACCTTCAGAGTTTCCAGTGTGTGCAAACACACACACACACACACACACACACACACATACACACACACACACACACACACACACACACACACACACACACACACACACACGCTCTTGCACGTGGAAGTAAAGCTGCCCCCCTCTATGACTTAGATCAATAACCCCAGCTGACCTTAAGACTTCTGAACCAGCCCAGGGACACCAACACCACCCTCTTGTCTTCATGCAATCAGTAACTGGTGATCTTACTGCTTTGTACAGTGTAAACTTCTTGCCATCATTGTGAACTGTGGTGTGAATGATATGGATAACCACACCCAGAAAGTACAAGAACCCCTGTCACTCGGGTTTGGAAGCTGAAACCTAGTACTCAGATAAGTGTACTACAAACTCCTGGGCTGAGCCCAGACACATGTAAGTGTTTTTTTTTAGAATAAAGTTTTATTGAAATATGATAGTACCCATTCATTTGCCTATTGTGTACAGCTGCTTTTTTTTGCTACAAAGGCAGTTTGCTGAGTCCCAATCAAGTTCAAAGTCCTGGATTTTAATGCGAGAAAATTTGGACTGAGCAAGAACTAGTGTTTGCCAGCACGAACAATGCACAGAAACCCAGATTCTTTAAGAACTCTGGGCTTGGCAATCTTAAGGCAACATTCTCTTGTTGTTGTTGTTGTTGTTGTTGTGGTGGTGGTGGTGGTGGTGGTGGTGGTGGTGGTGGTGGTGGTGGTGGTGGTGGCGACAGCGGTGGCTGCAGTTGATGTTGTTGCTTTCCCGATGACATATTTAACAAACTTTGAAAATCATTGTCAATGGACATGGAACAAGTATTTTAACTTTCCTCTCCTTGCTGCTCTTCTTCCATTCTCAAAATCTGTTCAAAACAAGTTCTTGATTTAAAAAAATTAACAACAATAACAACAAAAAACTATTAAAGGGAAGGTATTCTGTGCCCTTTTCTCTGGGCTGTTCTCATTGTTAGAAAGGACTTGATGGGACTGGAGAGATGCTCAGCAGCAAAGAGCATCTGTTGCTCTTGCAGTGGACACCGGCTCCTTTCCTATGGTAACTCACAGCGGTCCGTGACTCTGGTTCCAGGGGATACAGTGTCCTCTTCTGGACTCTGTGGGCACCAGGCACACAGGTGATACACAGACATACATGCTGACAAGCACACATGCACATAAAATAATTTTTAAATGGTTTTTAATAGATAAAAAGGGAGGGTGGGGTAAATGGGCAAGGGAAAATACACCTCAGCATACGATATGTACCTGTGTGAAAACTTTAAAAGTGAATAAAGAAGATGAAATAAAAAGATTTAAGGTCATTCATCTGATGACCTGAGAGAGGGTGACTATGTGATTAGGAATGAAAAATCAAAATTTAATCAGAGAATCTAGAGTCATGTCTACGCATATGTAGACACTGGGTGGATACTTGTCTCCTTGTAGGAGGTCTTCATTGTGGGATTAATCTTCAATGTCTGTTAATCTCTTTAAAGAAGTCAGAGGGCTGAACTAAATTAGGCACTGAATTATAGAAATCCAGATAATGCCTACCTCACCCCACAAACCGCCCCCACTTCTCAATAGGTTAGAGTTCCAGATTAGATACAGGAAACGAGAGCTGAGCACCAGCATCCCATTCTCTTCCCCCTCACTGCAGACCCGGTGTGGCCGGTGGCCTCACCACCCTGTCACTGTGTGATTGCCTGCCCTTATGGACCACATCCTCAAACTGTGAGCAAAACATTAACCCTTTCCTCATGGTGTTGCTTTTGTTGGTGACTTTGTCACAACGACACCAGCAGTATACCACCCTCCTGACCTAGCAACCATAATATAATATTCTGTGATGAGATATGATACCTCACATTCTGTTGCCAGAGCTGTGCCTTCAAATTTCCATTCCCCATGGAGATGACCATAATGCATTTCACTGACAACATCCATGTCTTAGGGTTTTTATTGCTATGAAGAGACACCATGGCCATGGCAACTCTTAAAGAAAACAAGTAATTGGGGTGGTGCACTTATAGTTTCAGAGGTTCAGTTCATTATCATCATGGCAGGGAGCATGGAGGCATGCAGGCAGATGTGGTGCTGGAGCTAAGAGAGCTATCTTGGCCAAAAAGCAATAGGAAGTCAACTGACTGACACACTGAGTGAAGTTTGAGCAAAAGAGACCTCAAAGCCCACCCCCCACAGTGACACACTTTCTCCAACAAGGTCACATCTCCCAATAGTGCCACTCCCTTTGGGGGTCATTTTCTTTCAAACCACCACAGTCCATTGCCATTGCATGAGTAGTAACCCATCCAGTCCCCACAATGTGACAATGAGCACAATACATTTCATGTGCAGACACTTCAGGTGTTGCTAGCTTATTTAAAGAATTGATAGAATTAAAGAAAATATACAAGAGCTATCAACTGTGGAAAACGGACTGCCTGGGCCTTTGCTGTGGATGCTTCCCAGTCAACATCTCCCTCTTCTACAGCATCTACCCTGTTCTCACTAAAAGACACTGATGGCTAGAACATTCTTAGTAGTTGTCTTGCAGGCAAATCTCTCTAGAGAATCTAGTTTCCAGGTTTCCTGATTTCCAGTAATCTACTCCATGTCCTACTCTGACTCAAAATGTCAGAGATTGCTAACAATTAACTCAAGAAGACTCCCATTCACTTAACTTTTCTCCAGATTATTGAATCTGAGAATTTGGAAATGACAAGTGGCTTCAGAAATCAAGTAGGCCAGTAGTTCCCACAGGGAAAAAAATAAAGACGAGTGGCCATTTCTAGTCTTCTTAC
The DNA here is from genome assembly GCF_049852395.1 of Peromyscus maniculatus bairdii. NCBI lineage: Eukaryota > Metazoa > Chordata > Mammalia > Rodentia > Cricetidae > Peromyscus > Peromyscus maniculatus. Next base: position 103,393,071 of record NC_134854.1, read on the forward strand.
CTAACAATTTCCAACCTTATAACAATGAATAGCTACTATGATGCATCTTATTTTATAAAGCATTTACACTATAAACCAATATTTGTATTAGTGTATCTTCATATTAATATAACACCTTATCTTTTAAAGTTCACAACTGTTATTTACTTTTCTCATTATTATGACAAAATATCTGACCAAATCTACTTGTGAAGGAAGGGCTGACTTTGACTGACAGTTCCAGGATGAAGTCTGTCAGAGTGGGGAAAGAATGTCAACAGCATAAAGTGGCTGATGGCTTTGGGTAAAGAATTAGAATGAAAAGAGAGATGAATTTGGCTTCTTACCTTTCTCAGTCTAGGACCGAAATACTTGGAATGGCCCTGTCTACATTTAGGGTCACTAAATCTAGAAACTCTCACACAGACATTCTGAGAGGTTTGTCTCCATGGTTACTCTAAACCCATCAAGTTGACAGTGAATAGTAACCACCACACAGTTATGCTACGAACAAAACAATTACAAAGCCATTGTATGGCTAATAACATTGAGCTTGAAGGAGTTTAAGCATCATGTTCTTTGACTTAGATATCTGATGGAGAAGCTAAGAAATAAAATTAAGTTCCCCCAGTTTTCATTGCTGTTCTCTTTTTCCTAATTCACAGTAGTCTCTGAGTGCAGGCATTTCTTAACTTGTAAAGAACTGGAATACAAGCCCAGGAGGAAAGAAGAGATTTACAGAAAAAAGCGAGTGCAGAGAAGTCAATATTTAAAGCTGACTAGAGATGGCATTCCATTTACTAATACAAATCTTTGCCTGACTTCAGAGTGTAATTATAACTCTCAGCTTGAGAACTGTGCTTCTACATGCGGTAAGGGGTTGAAGCTCCTTGAATTATTAGACGCTACAATTAACATTTAGGAATAATCTTTATAGTGCTTTATCCCAAGAGCATCTTTAGGGAACTTTCTGGTAGTATCCATGTGGGAATGAGCATTTTGTTACTACTACCTCAAGACTCTATTTAAATAGAAAACTACTATACCTGTAGATTAGCATAGCTCTACACTTCCTCAGAGGAGTCGCTTCATGTAGTGGATGGCAGTTAACAGAAATTCATAACTGGTCCAGGTTGTGGACCATATGTATCACACTCTGTCCCTCCAAATCTCAGTTACCATATAGAAATAGGTTGTAAGAACCAGAAGTTGGGAAAGACTAGAGAAACAGTGTCCTCTGGACATGGTAAGACTTCTACACTCATGACCTCACAGCAGCTGTGGTTGCCCACATGAGATCAGCATCTCAGCATCAGGGGGCGCAGCTCATGAGCCTATACTTCCAGCTAAGGAGCCATGGGTAGTTGGTGGCTTCTATGGAACAGTGAGTTTTCTTTTAGGTCATGGCCCTGGTAGATCAACTCCTCTCCAGTGGATGGCCCCATATCCACGCTTGCACTGGCAACACAGACTGAACTCGGTGTGCTATTTTAAAAAAGAACATGAAGTTGGAATAGGCTGGGGGTGGATCTGGGAGCAGTTAGAGGGAGGAGCAGGAGAGAAGATGATTAAAATACGTTGTATGTATATATGAAATGCTCAAAAACTGAATGAAAATGTGACATTAAAATTTCTCAAGAAACAAGGCCAGATCTGAATATTATATAGAAGCAAAGGAGAGTGCAACTCAGGTGAACAGTTCTGAAGAATGTAACTAAGATGCAGGAAATGCTGATGGAAGGAAGTCAGTGAGAAGCATACTTCCTGCTCCTGAGAGAGCTGAATGAGAACCAGGAAGCAGAGTGAATACTCAGAGTCGTGGTGACAATGATTTCATGGTTATATTGTTTTGAAGATTTCTTTCTTATCTGTAAACAGTGAATACAATGGATGATAAATAAGGCAGCATCTGGAGTTCACCTTGGACTGATCATGGGAGGGAGAGATAAAAGCTCTGTGAATCAGTATTGACTTTGGCTTTGCAGCTGCATGCCCAGGGCACAGTATACACCGGGGCTTCTTAGACCATTTTCCTACATTTTAACAGCAATAAGTTCAATAAAAACCAAGTCTAGTAGAACCCAAGGTTCAAACATACACAAAAAATGTTAGGGAAATGATGGTTAATATGTGAGTAAGTGTTCCTCATACATGATCATGTAGTCAGAATATATCAAGGAAACTACTAACATGTCTCATTGAATAAAAGTAAATTTGAAAATAATCTGTATTTATCTAGATTTGTGAACAGGCAAAATACTTATATGCAGGCTTCAAAAGTATTTATGAGTGAGTCAGTCTGTAAATTAGTCACCATTCAAGCATGAGAATCAGAATTCAGATCCCCAGCACCCACATAAAAATCCGTATGCCTATAATTCTAATGGTGGAGGGACAGAGACAGGAGGATCTTCAAGGCTTGCTGGCCAGCCAAATGGGTAAATGCCAGACTCCAGGCTCAAGGATGGACCCTGTCTCATAATGTGGAGATCAAATGAGGAAGACTGTAGATGTAACCAATCGTCTTATTAAAATAAGAAACACAGAGCCAATGTAAAAGAGAAAGCCGAGAGGTCAGAGCTCAGAGCTAAAATCTTACCTCCTGCAGTGCTCCTAGCTTCCCCGAGAGAGCTTCTTCTTGTTTGTCTGTCTTTAAATAGTCTTTCTGTTCTGCCTTCTCATTGGTTGTAAACCCAACCACATGACTGCCTCGTCACTGCCTGTAAGTACTGCCCTCCAGGTCTTAAAGGCGTATGTCTCCAATACTGGCTGTATCCCAGAACACACAGAAATCTACCTAGCTCTTCTAACCACCACGCTCTTGCTATGGCTCTAATAGCTCTGACCCCAGGGCAACTTCATTTATTAACATAAAATTAAAATCACATTTCAGTACAAATAAAATATCACCATAGAAGACATTATACATCAACCTTTAGCCTACTTACACACACACACACACACACACATGCACACACACACACACACACACACACACATACACACACACACACACACACACACACACACACACACACACACACAAATGGACCAAATAAAGGAGCTATGCTAATTTGTAAATAAAGTATAAAACCAATAGAGTGCAACTTAATCTTTTGTGTATTTCTTCACTCACTTTGCTAAGAGCTGGACCATCACAGGCTCTTGAGTCAGAGCTCCAAGTAGACAAAAATCATAATTCTTCATACTTCAGCTGTTTGTGTCAACAAGATTTGGTTGGTTGGTTGGTTTTTTTATCTTTTCCTTTGACAAAATAACCAAGAAAATTTCGAGGGAAGTGTCTCTTTTGGTTTATGGTTTCAGCTGTGACATGGTAGACAGGTAAGAGGAGAACAGCTCACATCAAGGCTGTCAGGAAGCAGAGAGAAAAAGAATGTCTGTGTTGCCGAGGATCCCCTCTTTTCCTCGTCTATTCCCATGTGGACCTTGCAGCTGTGGAATGCTGCCCTCCCTACTCATGTTTTCTCTTTAGATAACTCTCTCTCTGGCAATGCCCTGAGATACACTTCACTAGACTCCTAGCTGTTCACCAATCAAATTGATAATCAAAAGTAACCCATCAATGACATGACTTAGGGATGTAATTTCTCATTCATGTGCAATAAATGAGAAACAGAGAAACATGCCAAAACTGATCTAGTTGAGTTGGAAAGCAGGCACTCAAAAAGAATACCTCAGTTTTTATTCCTCTACCCCAAGAGGTAACTGAGAAATAATGAGAAGGAACAAACCCCAAATGAAGCTGTATTTTTCTCATTCATGGGGTGACAATTATTTATTTTATTTAGTGTGATTATTCCATAACTTCAAGTGATACATTGAATTGCTTTTATAATCCAAAACTGAAAATTAAAATATAAGAGTGAAAAACTGGAAAATAATATTCATTCCAATTATTGCTTTCTCCTAAACAACACAATATATTTTCCTTGAAAGACCTTTAATTTTCAGGTTAAAAGGTAATGATTTTAAGGAGTTTATTTTGGAAAATTCTGGAAGTAAGAATGCATGGAGTGAGTGGGGATTTTTGTTGAAATTGAAAGCATTATTATTTTCCATTCATCAAGGAGTCGCAAAGTGAGTTATCGTGGAGGCAGACTGAAAGGGGAGCATGACATCTGGAGTGGACACGGCTCACACTGGATAGAGTGGCACATAAAAAAAAACTAGAAATATATTGCTGAGCTGGAGAGAGATGTGAGTGAGAAGGATGAGGTGAGAATGGGGGAGCCAGGGAGGGAGTAGAACAGGGGAGCAGGCAGCCTAGCACAGAGAATGTAGGCTCACATATGCCTGGTTATGCACAATGCCAAGATTTACAAATTGCCAGGGCCTCCAAATAATAGAACATTTAAGACCTCTCTGCTTTATTTATTTGCTTTTGCTAACACTGCTCTTGTTCATCAAAGCAGGAAGAAAACCAATAAGCACTTGGGTTTGCCGACATAACTCAAAACACACCGAGTTTTCAGGCCCACAAATCTTTCTAAGAAACATAATTTTCTCGTCACCATCTTCTGCACAAGAAGTAAAAAAAACATAATTTTATTTGCAAAGAATCTTCTTTTGTTTTTGATAGAAAGGGAACGCTGGAAATAATTCTTTTGGGCTTTGGTTGGAAATTGGGAAAATTTAAATTTTCTATGTGTTGCCTAATGAGATTTGTGTGAGTATTTGGTTTTACCTAGGACCACAAGGTCTGTTCCTAACATGAGGGTAGTTGTAATGCACAGGGAGGCAGAAGGCACACGCTTTAGAGCTGGGCTGCCAAGGCTGTTTCTAATACTAAACTTACACAGCCTTCCTTCTAGGGTAGTCATTTTCGTCTGTAAAACCAGCAGTATCAATATAAGCAAAGCTATAGTTTGGGGTACACACTTAATCCAATGAAGGAAAACTGGTTAGTTGGGTTTTATAAATTCTCATTCAGTATAAAAATATTCAAACTAAGCTAATTCTCACTGTCAATTTCATCATTCTATTTTTAATTAAAACTCAGGAAATGTGCTGGAGATGTGACTAGTGGCTAAGAATGTTTACTGCTCTTCCAAAAGGCACAAATTTTGATCCCGGCAGCCACATAGCACTTCACAACTGCCTGTAACTCTAGTTCCAGGGAATCTAATGCCCTCTTCTGGATTCAATCGGTACTGTGTATACATAGTTCACATACTCATGCACACACACATACACATAAAATAAATAAATATTTAAAAACTAACAAGAAATGGGATGATGACTATTTTCTGTCTTTACAACTTTTATCTATCTAGCTAAGATTTTTTAAGCAGAGTCCACATATTTTTAGCTAAGATGTCACTATTTCTATTCATAACTGTGAATAATAGTTACCTTTTTCTTTTTTTACATAGTATATTTTATATACTAACCACCGTTCCCTCTCCCATACCCCCTCCTGTTCTCCCCTAGCTTTTTCCCCATCCCCCACCCCCATCCACTCCTCCAAAAGGGTAAGGCCTCCCACAGGGAGTCAACAAAGCCTGGTACATTCAGTTGAGACAGGTCTAAGCCCCTTGCCTCTGCATCAAGGCTGAGCAAGAAATCCCACCATAGGTAATGGGCTCCAAAAAACTAGCTCATGCACCAGGGATAGATCCTGATCCCACTGCCAGGGAGTCTCTTAAGCAGACCAAGCTACACAACTGTCTCCCACATACAAGGGCCTAGTCCAGTCCCAGGCAGGCTCCACAGCTGTCAGTCATGAAAAAAAAAAAGACAATGCTAGGTGTCTGTCTAAATAAATAAATAAATAAATAAATAAATAAACAAACAAACAAGCAAAGAAACAGAATCACACAAAATGATGATATACCCAAAGCCTGGAAAAACAGCAAGTATCTGGGTTTTTATTCTTTTTTTTTAAGATTTATTTATTTTATGTCTATGATACCTACATGCATATCTGTGCACCATGTGAATACATGGTATCTGTGGAAGTCAGAAGAGGTAATTGGATCTCTTTGAGCTGGAATTATGGACGGTTTTAGCTGGTGTATGGGTGCTTGGAATAGAACCTAGGTCCTTTGCCACAACCATGAGTGCTCTTAATTGCTTAGACATCTCTCCAGTCCAAGGGTGTGTATTTTTGATTGGCAACTTCTTCCTTTCAATTTTCTAAACTTGAACCACAGAAAAGCCTGGATAGAAGGAAGCACAGATATTAAGTCAGGGAGCCCAGACTGTTGTATTCACAAGGGGTGAGTCTGAGCTGGTTAACAAGGACTTAATAAGTCCCTTGGGCAAAGTCACAAAGTGTGGGGAAGGCTGGAACTAGGACAGTACTGGAAAGTCCATGCAGTGCCCATGCTTACCTATGACTGACTGTAATAAAGCAGTCAGAGCAACCAGTCTAGGAAAAACAGCCTTGAAAAAATGACTTGGTGATACACAGCCGGGCTGGCTTTTGAGAGACAAAGGGTTGGTGTCTGAATTGGGTCACAGCATGTGTGCTGCTGGAAATCAGAGAGGAGGAGCGGAAGACAGAGGCTAGGAACCAGCCAAACCTGGAATGCATGTGCTCTGGTAGTTGTTCTAGTATGAAGTGGACACTGTGGGTGGAGATAGTGCAGCCACAGGGAAGGTTTTGCTTTCTACTTTGTTGGATTCTCTGAAGCAAACCAGCCCTCTCCATCAAATGCTCTGCGGTGCATTTGTGTTTGGGGTGTAGAATGTGAGTTTTTTAAGCTAAAAAAAAATCATCCCGTTGACATGACATACCTGATGTAATATCCACAACTCCTCCCAGCAAATCCACCTTCTGTGTCCTCGTCCATAGCTTGCAAGGCTTCAGGCAAATCTTCAACCAATGGTCCCTATGCTCTCCACTTAGCACTGCTATGTGTATTTAGGAATCCGCATGGAATTTGTTACAATAGCACCAAAAATAATTAAATTAAAAAATAGTAAGAACAAAAGGCTTCAGGCAAGATGTAATAGCACCTCCATAAACCCGAAGGTAGAAAACAGTGCAGAAAGTGCCCCCCAAAAGCTGGTGGTGGAGCTGTTCTCTAGAATCTCCTAGAGAACAGCAAACTGGCTACTCATACGTTGTTAAAAGAGAGAAATGGAAAGTTAGTTTGCACCCTCATTGTCCATCTGGCCTTCCTATTCCTTATCTATCAATTAAATAATACACAATAATAAAACACTATACATTAATAGTGGTTAAAATAGGAATGATCAAGAGGAGCTGCTTTCTGAAACCGGAGGGAAGTGGTTACTTGTTGCCTTACCACTAGATCAGCTGGTGCTTCAACAGTTTTCTTTTTTCCTATGTCACTGAACTAGGGGGAAGGGTCGGTAAGGTGCTTGCCCGACAACCCTGAGGTACAACCCCACCACCCATATTTTACAAAAAGAAGATATATAAAAGAAAAGTTGGCCTTAGTAGCATGCATTGTTTACAGAGATGGAGACAGAAAGACCCCGAGGCTCATGGGCCAGCCAGCTTCGTCTACTTGGCAAGGTCTTGGCTAATGAGAAACACTATCTCAAAAACCAAAGTGAATAATGTCCAAGGAATGACAGATGAGGTTGACTTGGCTCTACATGAACACATATGTACACTGTATACAAACATTCACATGGAGAGATATAATAAAATAATAAATTAAAATGGGGGTACTGATAGGCAAATCAATAGAAATGAAGGTCTTAAGAAAAATATAAATTAATGTGTTCACAATGCAAAGAATGTGTGAGGAGAATCTGACAACACAACATTGTGAGGACTGTGATTCTCATAGATAGATGAGCTGTGAAAAACAAATGAACTTCAGAGGACTGTAAGTTCTCAATTTTTCCAGATGAATAAAATAAGCAACTCTATGTAGTGGTGCCATTATGTAGTAAATGAAAGGTCCCTGGACTCTGAAATCTTATTAGGAGGTGAGCTTGTTTGCTTGTTTGTCTGTTTGTGGTATTGATAAAGTGCCTTGGGGATTATATAAAGCAATAATGAATAATCAACTTGAAATGGGTATTAAGCCAGAGATAGTATGGCTCAATGTGCTACAGGCTTCTCTGAGGTCTTACAGCACACAATGCTTGAAAAGGTTAAATTATTTGTGGTGTGCTCTATTACAGCTCAAAGTATGGTTATAAATAAGACCAAACAGCTATATTTATTTGTGGCGCTGAGTTGAATTTTGATGTGACCAAAAGGCATCGAGGCAGGGTGCCTGTTGTAAGAATAATAACAAGAAATAACTTGGTTATTAGTGTTAGGAAATGTGTACATTGGACTATTCAAAACTTGTAGTTAAAGCTATATAGAAAAGTGTACCATGGTCAGTGCTACCCAAGCTTACTTCAAAGTAGGAACATGTTACTAAGATGCAAAACATTAGCCTGACTGTTCACCAGTCACTAGGGAGATGCTTGTGCTTAAACTTGAGATTGCTGTTACCATTTGGAGTCTGAATCATGGGGAAGATGATAATTGGTTTCATGAGTCAGGTGCCACACTATTGGAAAGCAGCAGGCTGAACAGTGCCATGGAGATGAGGAGACATTTAACTATTCATAGAAATCTTGGTGCTAGAGTGATGACCCAGTGCTTAAGAGTGTATACTGCTCTTCCAGCGGACCAGAGTTCAGTTCACAGCACCCACATCAGGGAGCTCACATTGAGCATCAACAGCTCTAAAACTGAATGGAAGACCTTCTCAGGAATTCAAGCTCATCTCATAACCTCTTCAACTGGCTGCCCATTTTGATTCCGCATGGTCTGTGGATGCAGCCCACTGTATTCACAAGAGCTCTTGAATCTGACTTCCTTCTGGCCTTATTCTCTTGGTTTAGTTCTTGATTGTTCTCTTGCAAGGACTTTGCAAGAGTTCCTGTGACAGACATCTTGCCTTCAAATTATTTAGTATCATAGGTACAGTAACACAGAGGAAATCGTTGGTGTGCAGAACTCCACTCTGCTCACACACTGACAGAGCTCATGCTACTTTTGACAACTCACAACATGCTCTGCAGATTGCCAGAGTCCGATGGTTCTTCCATGCTCTTTCAGCTCTAAGGCCTGATATTGCTCACTCTGTGTGTGTGTGTGTGTGTATCTGTGTGTATGTATTCATTCATATATATATATATATATATATATATATATATATATATATATATGTGTGTGTGTGTGTGTGTGTCATATATATATATATATATATATATATATATGTGTGTGTGTGTCATATATATATATATGACACCAGAAGTTAATATTGGATGTCTTCATCAGTCACACTCCATCTTACTTCTTGAGGTGAGAACCCTCCTCTGTGAACCTAAACACTGTGACTCAGCAGCACTGACCAATGAACCCCGGGGATCCCCCAGTCTCTGCCTCCAGCACTGTGATTACAAGCCTGTGCCACCACACCCAGCTATTACTGCTCTGTTGAAGATCTCAACTCAGGTCCTCATTCTGTGCAACAAGCACCTTACTGACTAAGCTATTTCCTCAGTACCCTAAAATAAAATCCTATCTCCATTTCTTAGTTATTTAACATTTATAAGTCTCCTTTTATACAGTTAGTACAGACTGTTGCTAACTCTGATGATGTGAGTCAGGAGTCACACAGAAGGGTAGTATATATACTTCCCCTTTCTCTCCCTTTGTCCTCTGCAGAAGACAAAAAGAGAAAGAGAAGGAAAAGGAGGACAAAAAGAAGATGAAAAGGGGGAGGAGGAGGAAGAGGAGGAGAAGGAAGAAGAGGAAGAGGAGAAGGAGGAGGAAGAAGACCATATGGATTTTTAGGGCAGTGGAACTATTCTTTTGGGATACATCATCTGTCCAAAACCATAGAATGGACAACACCAAGAATGGATGCTAATGATGGATTAGTGGGGCTACATCAGCTCTAAGAAACACACTCTACTCTCCTGGTAGATGTAGATATAGATGCCCTGAAAGGCTGTTCTTGCATAGAAGAAGAGGTACTAGGAAAGCTGCGTATCTTTAGTTACACTATAAAATTGAAACTACTCTTAAAAATAAATTGATATTTTTTAAAGGTGGAAGTGAAGAAATTACCATTTGGGAAAAGATTCCTCTGATTCATTTCTGTATCTCTTATTTATATCAGTCTTTAATATGGATCCCACCAAGCTGCAACATTACCTCTAGTGCAACATTTAAAGCCATGGGATGTCAAGTTGAGGGGAATATGCAAGAGCCACATGAACTTAAAATCTCACTATTTTTGGCACACTTTTTATTTCAGGTTTAGAAAATATTATGATAGCTGACTCACTCAGAGTGTTTTCAGACCTCATTTTGGCAGGGGAAAATGGGTTTGAAAAAGAGATTTCATGAACTGAGCTTCACAGTTGTACCACACGCTTGACAGAATCCAAAGAACGTGATTTCTTATGGGCGGGTGAGAGTGCTGCCTTCTATAGTGGAAATGAAATTTTCCGTCAGACAAAAAATGTGTCTCAGCACCTTAGCACACAGTCTGAAGTTCTCTCCAATGTGTGACAAAGGGGCCTGGAGTCAGTGTATGACTCAGAGTTGAATTGTTGACATCTCGGTCATAATATGAAGATCTTTTGAGTCTAACTTACAAGAAGACCTACATGAGATTTGACAAACTAAAAGATTTTATCTATTATATTAGGCTTAGAACATAGAATCATAACTGTTAGCCCATGCACCCAATCTATCCTGGCACCATTTTTAATCTTCATGTATCCCAGGTTAGTCTTGAACTCACCATGTAGCTGAGGATGATTTTGAACTTCTGACCCTCTTTCCCTCACCTCTCTCATCCTGGTAGTATAGACAAGTGCCACTGTGCCTGGTGGATGCTGTCGTGGAGATCCATTCCAGGACTTCATACATGCTAGACAGGCACAAGCTACCAACTGAACATGTACCCCAACCCTCTAGCATCTGTTTTTGTAAATAAAGCTTTGCTAGAATCCAACTCACTCATTCATTAACATCCTGTTTTATAGCGATTTTATTCGAAAATGACAGAGTGGAGTCTTTGCAAGAAAGATCACCTGACATACCAGGCAGAAAATAGTCACCATCCATCACATCCCACAGACTCTTGCTATACCACATAGTGGAATAAAATAGTTCCTGACAATCTAGAGAAGACCACTTCTTCACTCAACCATCATTAATCAGATTCCAGTGATGTGTTGGGGGCTCTGACAGATACTGAATCAATACAGCAAGGAAAAAAAACATAGATATGATCTGCTGCTGCAAAACAGCCTAATTGAAAGCACATGCTTGGTCAGAGAAACTTTTTTATGCAGTGGATGGAAGTTAATGCAGAGACTCATAACCAGTTACAGTCTGGGGAGTGGTTTTTGAGTGCTCAGCCCTAAAGAGGGCAACTCTATCAACCGCCCTCCTCTAATTTCGCTTCTGTCACTGTGATAAAACATCACTGGCCAAAGCAACTTGAGAAGAGAGGGGAGTGTTTGACTTACACTTCCATAGCACAGTCCATCATCGGGGAAACCAAGGCAGGAACCTGGAGGCTGGAACTGAAGCAGAAAGCATAGGGAGTGGGACTTACTGATTTACTCAGCCTATATTCTTATACAACCCAGGACCACCGGTCAGGGGTGACAGGGATCTGGATCCTCCCACAGCTGTCACTAATCAAGAAAAAGGGAGACATAGTAGGCTTCTGTGACATCACCCAAGGCCCAAAACTTAACAACCTAGACAGGAAGCCACTGCAGAAAAGTCTTTAAAATTGTGGTAAGGATGCTGAACTGTAGCTCTCCACAGCAAATGGCTACCGGTGGGGGTAGAAAGGACTCACTTTTCTTTAAGGAGCTGGCCACCTAGAGTTTGACCATGCTATATGGTGACTATATGGACAACACAAACTGGACTTTTTTCTTTTATTGATATTTTGATGGGAGCAGCACAAGAACAGAGGGTGGACCTGGGAAAACTGGGAAGTAAGGGTGATCAGGGTGCGGTGTGAAATTCCCTAATAGTCAATAAAAGAAATCATATTTTTAAAAAAAAAAGAAAGGAAAATGTAGCTAGAGTTTTCCTGCCTTGCCCACAGTCAGGACAAATCTTTGTCACCCGTCAGTCCCACAGCCTCTCAGACCCAACCAAGTAAACACAGAGACTTATATTGGTTACAAACTGTATGGCCATGGCAGGCTTCTTGCTAACTGTTCTTATAGCTTAAATTAATCCATTTCCACAAATCTATACCCTGCCACGTGGCTCGTGGCTTACTGGCATCTTTACATGCTGCTTGTCAGGGCAGTGACTCCTTCTGCCTTCCTGTTCTTTTATTTCTCCTCTCTGTTAGTCCCGCCTATACTTCCTGCCTAGCCACTGGCCAGTCAGTGTTTTATTTATTGACCAATCAGAGCAATTTGACATACAGACCATCCCACAGCACAGCCAAATGCAGACCATCTCGGACACCTGCACTCAGGCCCGTGGTCCTAATCATCCTCTATGCAGACCTGCTGGGTAAAGCCACAAGGAACCCAAGAACGGGCTTCCACAGGACATACAGAACATCCCACAGCAGGAAAATGCCCCATGGGCTTGCATACAAGCCAATCTGATGGAGACAATATCTCTGTTGGGATTCCTTCTTTCCAGATGACCCTAGCTTGTGTTAACAACAATAACAAAAAAAAAATTAACGAAGAAATTTCCCAAGATTCAACTAACATCACAGAAAGAAAGTAAAATCCAGAGGATGAGCAGGAGTGCTCTGGGATATTTCTTGTATATATGACATGACCATGGTATTTCTGATCTCACAGGCACTGTGGTCACCAGTTCAAAACTTCACAGACATACACAAAAGAACACATAGGCATAGGATTGAGTCTACAGGAAGAAGAAATGGGTCACAAAGTAAAAGTGTGAGAAAAGAGAGAGTAACAGGGGTGAATATGATCATAACATAATGCATATATGTGTGAAATTGTCAAAGATTTTTTAAAAAATCTAGGTATATGAGCATGGAGGTGGTGGCCAGCAAGAAGCTGTTTTCAGCTTAAGACAGTATCTGCAGGCAGATCTTTTTTTTTTTTTTTAAGAGAAATGAAAGCACTGGTCAGCCACACTGTCCTGGAGGTGAAAGGGGGAAGGAGGGTGGACGGGCCCAGCAAGCACCAAATCCCCCTCCCTGTGAATTAAGTCAGTGGGCTGGCAGCAGGCCGGAGACACAATGAAGTATTCTGCTGGAGAACAGGTGAGTTAAAAATCATGCACTTGCAGGAGGTGAGGTTTTTAAAGTATTCCCATGGCTGCTTTCAGGAAGGTCCTCATTAGGCTTGATGTGAGTTCCCTCTGATGCTGCCCTTTCCCCTGACTTGGAGAACTGCGGCTTGAAAGAGGCAGTTCAGTCCCCACTGTGGCTCAGTCCTTGGCCTAATTTAGGTAGTACAATAATTCTCTCCAACTGTGCAGATGATGAGATGGGGCCTCTGCGAATTCTTGTTTGAGAATTGGTGTCCGGAATCTACAAGAAAAGCATCCAGGTGCTGTCTTTTGGACTCTGCTGCAGCTGAGCTGATGTCCTGTTGATAAAATAAGCTCACAATACGGCCCCAAAGCAGCCTGCTTGTGCCGCCCCACGCCTGCCTATTTCAGAGGCTCAGATGTCAGAATCTGAAAGGTCTGATCGACCATCTGACCTGAGCCTAACATTATGTTTTACAGTTTAAAAGGAAAATGATATACAAAAAAAAAGGATAAAATAGTTTCCATTGAACAAATGTTACAATGTGAAGAGACCTGAGATCTCTGAACAGCCTGATTCATTAAGGTGCAGAACTTATTTGAAAGCTTAGGATCTTCCAAACATCAAGTGTAATATTTTAAGGTTCACAGAAAAGTGCTTCCTGAGGCTTGCACAGTCTTTCATAGCTTTAAACCCATGTAGGTCATAATTGGCAAGCCACCTCACAAACAGCATTTTTATCTTAGTGGAGAGTATTTCACCCACAGCCCCAGCCACCTGTGTTGAGAGGATACCCTCTGAAACCTTTCCTGTGGTCAGGTTATTGAAGAAACACCAATGCCAGTTCCACACCAAAACACCAAACATGAGCTGTTTAAGCCCAGCAAACCCAGAGTATTCTTTGTGCTCTTGGACTTAAATTAGTTTTTAAAAATAAATTTAATGAGGACAGTATCTGGTCATTTGTTCTTTTCCTCTCTAAAATCTGACTGGGTGGGGATTATATATTCAGTCATTTGCAGAAATTTAAAATCTTGTGTGATGTTTTTTCCTATAGCTAGTCTTTGGTATTTACACACTGAGAAAGATAAGTATTTTAAAGTTGGAAGATAGGTAGATAGATGATAGATAGATAGATAGATAGATAGATAGATAGATAGATAGATCAATAGATAGATAAACAGATGATAGATACATAGATGATAGATAGATAGATAAATAGATAGATAGAATAGATAATAAGTATGATTTTAGTTACTTTTCTGTTGTAATAAAATACTATGACAAAAGTAAATTTTAAAAGGATTTATTGAGCTTCCAGTTTCGGAGGGATTGAGTTCACTGTGGCATGAAGGCATGGCATAGCCACAGGAGCAAAAAGCAGGCTCAAAACATGTCATCTACCCACAGGAAGCAGAGAAAAGGGAGAGAAGACAAGGCTATAAACCCTCAAAGCCTGCCCCCCACTGATGTACTTCCTCCAGCAAAGTTCCACCTCCCAAAGGTTCAATAACCCTCTCAACTAGCACCATCTACTCAAGACCAGGTGTTCAAACACATGAGCCTATGGGGGACATCTCTCCCTCAAACTGCAACTGATAGTTAGATAATAGGGGAATAGAGACAGATAGGTCACAGATAATAATTGTTTGATAAACAGACGGTTAATAGAAAAGAGATTGATAATAGATAAAGATGATGGATAATATATAGCTAGATAATAGATAAATGCAGAGATGAAGAGTGGATATGATATGTTATAAGTAGATGACAAACAAAATAGATGATTGTGAGAAGATAGATAGATAGATAGATAGATAGATAGATAGATAGATAGATAGATAGAAGATAGGTAGGTGGGTGGGTGGGTGGATGAATGGATGGATAGATGGAGGGATAGATGATAGATAGATAGATAGATAGATAGATAGATAGATAGATAGATAGATAGATAAAATATGCAGGGGCAAAAGAAAGAGAAGGAAATAAAGGACAGAAGGCCAAATAATCCAATAGTTCAGATTGATTTAGAACTCTTCAATGTGAGGTCTACAAATATAAGTTTTATTTAAGTCATAGTGTTTATTGCTTGTAGGCAGGTCTCCCTTTTACTTTAATGACAACTTTGTTTCTGTGCATTTCAAAGTTCTAGTTCTTGAATTTGTCCAGTCTAGTGGAAAGTTTTAATCTCGCCTATGAGACAGCTCTCCCTAGTGTCCAGTACAGAGTAGGCAATGGCAGGGATTGAGGAGGACAGATATGATTGTTGTTATGCATAGGATGTAACTTCATGGTGTTCCACCCGGAAATGTGATTGGGAGCTTGTCCTCAAGCTGACACTGCTGATGATTGTCACAGTACACATAAGATGGAGAAAGAGGTTCCTTAGGTCATGTCCCTTTGTAGATATGCTCTTAGAAGCAATTCTCCTACAAGGCCTGGGGTTCTCACAAGAAAGTTTATATAGAAGGAGCAAGCCTGACTCCACCCAGCTATGTTTGTTTCCTGGCTCAAGATGTGAGTAGAACAGGCCCCAACAGACACTCCTGCCACAGGCCATCCACCCGCCAGAACTCAGCACATGCAGGTGCCATGCCCTAGCACATCCAAAACCAGGATGAGCTTCCTTTCCTTTGTAGGTAGCTTATCAAATCTTTCATTCTATTAACGAAGCTGACATAGTTGTTCATGATACTATTCCAACTCCTTCATCCAAACAGTATCCCACTGTAGTGAGAAAGGGACGTGAAGGAAACAGGACAATCTCTTGTGATGGGCATGAGAGAAGGAAATGTGTTGCTGATGTCCTCTATTTCTGTGTTTACCGTAGAGTGCTGCCAGCATGTCCTTCTGTGCTGATTTGAATGTTTTCATTAGGGTGATCTTTAATGCCACCCCAGCTTTATCTTTCTTTGAACACATTTTCATAGGATCTTGAAGACATTTTCCTTCAGGTGGGCTTCATGAACACACAGACACCTGTCCTCTCTGGGGTAGAGACCATCACTATTTCCCTGAGAATCCATCTCCAGTGCCTCATGCATCAAGCCACCTTTTCCCATCTCCATGGTCCATCCCAGAAGCTCAATGGAACTATTGTGTCTCTGCTCTACACCATGACCACCATAAGGGTGGAGTCTAGAACATCAGTGGTTTTAAGCCTTAAGAGTTCTCATTTTAGGTCTTTCTTGCCAAGCTAGTTGTTAGGCCAGCAGTAGATATCAGCATCAATCTCTACAGTGACATCCTTAGACTTTAAGTTAGAGGCTCATGGCAGTCTCTGTGAGGAGCCATGTCAGCCACTCTATAATGACCAGGGCAGCACTGAGCATACCCCTGGCCATCTATACAAGAGCATTTGTTAGACATAATTGCCAGTATCCACATGGGGCAATACCATCAGCCTGATTCCATCAGAATCCTTTTCACTTGCTTCAGAAAGACCATACAACACATTGCAGCCCTATGCTCTGCATTCAGCTAACGTTCCCCATGTCTGCAAGCCTCACACCACCCTGTTCTCACATTTCCCCTCTGAGGACTAGGTTGGGGTGGCAGGGTGGTGGCTAAGAACACAAGGCATGTACCTCACCTCTCAGGGAAGCCACGAAAGTAGTTTCTGGTGGCTTGACAGGTCAAGATTAGTACTATTGTTTGGTATTTTCTGTCTACAACACAGGAAGTCCCAAGGCCATGATGAGATTCAAGAATTTGCTGCAAGGACTCACGTACCTCATCAAAGCTGTTGTAATTGTGTTTATAGCATATATCACAGATGGGATAAAGGTTAGAATTAGAACATGAGAGCTACAGAGACAGCCAAGGCAGTAAAGAGCTCACTGAGCAAATATGAGAACCTGAATTTGAACCCCCAACTTATGTGAAAAAGCTGAGTGCTGTGACTGCATTCCCAGAGCTGGGAAGGTGGAGACAGGAGGACTTCTGGGGTTTGCTGGCCAGCCAAGCCAGGTTCGGTGAGAGACTATCTCAAAAACAGTTACAAAAGACACCCAATGTTGATATCTGGCCTAAACAAACACACACAGAGAGAAATTAACAATAGGAAGAGGCTCAGGGGGTGGGGGCCAGAAAGTTCCAGGCATAAACTTCTTGTTATTCCTTTGTGCAAAGTTCTGTAGACAGTGCTTACTATTCAGTTGTGCAGCAATAGTACACAATAAATACACCCAAGAGTTGGTGGCCAAGATTTTGATAGAGGGCTGATCATGGCAACATGGATGATTTTCACCTCCAAAAACTCCAGAAGTCAAGAGGCCACATTTCCAACCATCAATCACACTGATTACCCAGGCACATGTGTGTGTACACTGTACACATAGATAGGAATCCAGAGGTTGATGTTAAGTGCCTTCCTTCATTGAGCTCCATTTTAGTTTTTCAGACAGATTCTTTTACTGAACCTGGAGCTCACCATTCCCATAATATCGGCTGGCTAGTGAGCTTTTAGGAAAGGGATCCTCCTTTCTCCACTTGCCCCGCACTGGGATTATCAGTGCTCACCACCATGCCTGGCATAAGCACTTCCCTGATGGAGACATTCCACGTCTGCATCCATGGAATTCTTATTATAAGATTTGGAAGAAACTAAAAGTTTTCCATTCAGAACGAAGCTTAGCCCATTAAGAGGCTCTGCAGTGGCGCTCCGTCCATTCCTGTGTCAGATAAAAGCATCTGCTTGCAATGTCACCAATAAGGAAAAGAGAATCCTCTTCAGCCCTTAGACAGCCCAGACTGAGACATAAACACTGATACAAGAAGAAAAAGACAAGATGTGCTATCCTGGTGACTGGAGCATCATGTAGGTGCCCCCAAAACCTTGTGCATGCAGCAAAGCAGAACATGTTTGTTTTTCCCTAGGAGATGGGTACCTGGGGCACTTACCGGGGGCCTGACATTGAACTAGCTGATAAGTAGATGCAAAGAGCAAGCATGTTATAGTCTCTGCCCTTGGGGTGTGCTTGGAATTATAAACCACAGAAGAGATAAGAGGAATAAGAAAACAAATTCATGTTCTAGACAAATATTCCAAAAGAAGTTTGGGGAAATCAGTACCACCAGAGGCAACAATATCTCAGAGGCAGTGATCCTGTTTTCTGCTTCTCATTTTCCTGTGCTACAAGGAATAAGCACAGACTTTCTTCTCCACCGTTCAAAATTGACAAATGCCCAGAATCCTCCAACAACTAATCCTTTTCTATTTTAAATTCACTTAACTCTACCCCACAGCATCCGTACTTAAACTTTTCTTCCATATTTTTTTCTGATCTCATATTTTTCTGCATACCCCTGACAATTTTCTGACAGTGTCTATTATTGCTGACTTCCAACTGGATTTCTACAGGTGGCATTTTCTCATGCAGTTTTTCATAAGCTACATTCGGATTATTTTGGACCATATGCTTCCTCCAAAATAAAATGTTCTTTAGGGGCTGGAGAGATGGTTTACCAATGAAGAGTATTTGCTGGTCTCCCAGGGAACCTGAGCTCAGTTCTCAGCACCCATGTCAGATAGTTCACAATCACCTAAAACTCCAATTAGGAGATCCCATACTTTCTTCTGGCCTCTGCAGGCACCTTTGCACAAAGAGTACACATGTGCTCAAGCACAACACACACACACACACACACACACACACACACACACACACACACACACACACACATTTTGTAAGTCTTTTTAAAAAGTTCTTTTCATCACTGCTAGGCAAAGATCTCAGTCTGGACTCTAGACATTTTTTTAAGTATAGTTAAAGATACAAAGGTCTTCAGGATATAACCAACGTAGTAAATGCTTGCTTTGCATGGAAGAGACCTGGGTTCAATCCTTAGCACCTCATAAACCAGGTTTGCTGTGGGATGTCTTTCTGTATGCTGTGAATATGTGTTGCTCTCATTTAAATAAGGCTGTTTGGCTAATGGTGAGGCAGAATAAGGTTAGACGGTACAATCAAACTTAAGATGGAGACAAAAAAGGGTGGAATCAGAGAGACGCCAGCCCACAGCCCAAGTAGCAACAAGATGCCAGCAGACAGGTAATGCCACAGCCACATGGCAACATAGAGATTAATAGAAATTGGTTAATTTAAGATGAAAAAGCTAGTTAGCAAAAAGCATGAGCCAAAGATCACAGTTTATAACTAATATAAGCCTCTGTGTGTTTACTTGGGACTGGGTGGGACACAGGAAAACTTCTGACTAAACAGGCTGTTATTGGCACACAGATCTGTAATCCCAGCACTTCAGAACTAAAAGCAAGAAGATCGGGAGTTCAAGGTCATTCTCAGCCTCAGTCAGTTCCTGGCTAGCCTGAAATACATGATTCTTTGTCTCAAACAACAGAAACAAAGATTCAAAGGAAACTATCAACTAAGCAACATAATAAGCTGTCATACAAGGAACACTATTGCCACCGGCACTTTACCATCTTCCCAAAGCAAGCCAAAATTCAGTTACTCAACAAATACTTATTGAAAGCCTATTCAATCTTAACTATTAATTTGATTACTGGATATACAGGCCACACGTGAAAAAACAGAGAGAGACTCTGTCATCAATGAGTAACTCCTCATTGGAGGGGTCAGAAAACAAAAAGGTCAATAAATAAATTAGCCTCAAATGTTAAGTCCTAATAAATGTCACAGAGTGTGGTTGTGTAAATAGAGTTGACTGAGACATAGGACTGCTGATAAAGATCTGGCTTTCCAAAGAGCTATCAATGGCCTTGGCCTCAAATAATGAGAAACCTGGTGCCATGGCTGATGTTGATATTGATGCTGATAATTGAAGTAATGCACTCGGCAGGAGCAAACTGAGTCTGAGCAAACAAAGGCAAAGCAAGAAAACCAGCAAGAACAAGGTCTGTAATGGAAAAGAGCCACTAAATCCAGAGGGGAAAAGCCAGTGTTTTCTAGGATGCATGGAACAAGAAAGAGGTGACATCACAAACCAGGCAGAAGGGCTGGGGAGGTGGTCTGGTGGGTTAAGTACTTACTTCACAATAATGGGAACCTAAGTTCCTCTAAGGCTCTCAACTCAGGCCAGTTTAGCCAAATCGGTGAGGTCCAGGAAATATATTCCCATATGAAAAATAAAGTAGAGAGTGATTGAGAAGAAGACATCAGATGTCAACCTGTGACCTCTGTATGCACAACTTTCACACATACCCACATAAACACACACATACACACACACACACACACACACACACACACACACACACACACATATATATACACATATATATATACATATATATATATACATAAGTGAAAACTTTTAAAATGTTCCCATTGACCTAAATAAAATGCTATAAAATGCTTTCCAAATTTAGTCATAAGGCTTTAGTCTGTTTTAAATCTTTGCTTATTGCCTTAAGTGATAGATGACATTTAAGTGAGAAAAGCAACAGAATTGGATCACCATAGACTAAGCTTTACAAGCTTATGAAATTTTTAAAGTTTCACTGGTCTTATTAAGGCTTTCAAATTTATGATAAACACACACACACACACACACACACACACACACACACACACACACACGAGACATTTTCATTACCAAAATTACATTTTGAACTCACATTCCCTTGAATCTTGTTCATTAGGCTTTCCTCATTAAAGCAATGTTTGCATTTGAAGTTTGAGGAAATGTAACAACTGCCTTCTAACCTCAAATTTATAAATCACTGGGAGATAGAAGCATGTGATGCTATGGAGGTCAGGCACGTTGTTCTAAAGTTCTCACTATTCCCTCCCCTCTCTCTCTTCTCTCTTCTCTCTTCTCTCTTCTCTCTTCTCTCTTCTCTCTTCTCTCTTCTCTCTTCTCTCTTCTCTCTTCTCTCTTCTCTCTCTCTCTCTCTCTCTCTCTCTCTCTCTCTCTCTCTCTCTCTCTCTCTCTCTCTCCACGTAAACACAGGTGGAGTCCAGAAGATGATGAGGGATGCCCTGCTCTATAAATCTCGGTCTTATACCCCAAGACAGAGGCTCTCACTGAGCCTGGAGCTAGGCTGGAAGCCAGCAATCTGCAAGCATCTTCCTGCCTTAGGCTCTCAGAGTGCTGGGATCACAAGTACATGCGACCACACCTGGCTTTTTATATGGGTTCTGAGGATTCAAACTCGGGTCCTAAGGCTTCTGCAGCAAGTGCTCTTTACCACTGAGCTATATCCCTAGGTGGATCATCATTTTTAAATATGAGGTATGGACAATGTGCCTATGTTATGGCTAATTTTTATCAAGCCCATTGTGTGGAGAAAGCACTGAATAGAAGTTCAAGGAGGCTTGTAGACTTCCTGTCTTGTTTATTTTGCTGCATGATTTTTTTTAAGTTCCTTATAATAAAATTTTAACAAAATTTCAAAACATAAAATAGGGACTCGGGTATACTGAAAGGTTTAAAACTGTGTTTAGAGTTATGAGCTATGAACCCTCGAAGCACATTGTAGAAACCACAGAACATGAAAATAGGACATAGTGGCGATATCTAGCCAAGAGCTCCAAGAACATGAGCCACACAGATCGTGATGAGCACTGTTTCCTGGAGTTATGCAAATGAGCAAAAAATGTCCCCCAGTTAGGTCACCTCAGAAGGGGTCTCTGCCTCTCCAGAGAGGCTCAACTACAGCTCTAGAAAGGAGGTGAATTTGCTGTGTGGATAGCTGGTTCCTAGAGTAAGATGATGAGAGGGCTAAAAGCTTTCAGGAAGGAAGCAGGAACAGCGGAAGCAAAGGAGGGTTGGAAGTTTTTCAAGACATCCACAGGAGTCTAGGGTGGGTGGAACGGGTGGAGCAAAAAGAAACAGACTGTACTTAGATCCCAGATGACAAAGAAGCTTTGCGTGTGATACACTGTGCACTCAAATTTGTCCGATGGGAACAAGACCAGGGGAGACATCATTTTACCAACAGCTAAAACTGAGGACCCCATAAACAGGGCCCTCTGGTTTAAGTTAACCTATTAAACAAAGATTAGTAAATATTTAAGACTCTCTTTGGCTAAGCCTACAGCGTACACGGTCCTGAAAGAACAAACTCCCCAGGAAGAATGATATCCTTCGGCCATCGTCAATCAAGCTGCGTCTTGCCCTTATGAGGCATCCTTGTGCACACAAACTCAAGGGGATAAAGGCACATTCTTCTTTTGGAGCTAGTTAAGCTTCCTGGGTATCATCCCCATTGCTTCCACATCTTTTTTTTTTTAATCTGGTAGAGGTAAGGAGACATATGGGAGAGACATTTGCTAGGCATAAATATGTAAGGGAGCTGAGAACACGCTGCCGACCCACCTGGTCTGCAGAGCCTTCTCCTGTGAGTGGAATTTGTAAAGATTTATGAATGAGGGCAGAAAGGTGGCTTGGAAGATAGGAGGATAAAAGTGATGCTCGGCTTATCCCTCGCTAAAGGGGGGAAGAGGAACAAAATGCCTTGCTTTAACATGTTCAAAGGTGACTGGCCTACATAATTTCATTTGACCCTTACATTAACGTTGTGCAGGCCTCTTTCCTCACTTATTATTTAATTCATTCATTAATGAATATTTATGGAGTGACTGCTACACTCCAGGAAACGAGCCAGGCACTAAAGAGGAAACAATAACAAAAGCAGTGTGTTCCTGCCTCAGGGAACCTCACTACTTAGATAGGAAATGACACCAGAAATGGATTAAGGGGCCACTAAATTACTGTGATACAGTTATCCTAAAGAGAAAGGAATTGCCGAGATGGGGGGAAATGATAGGGGTTCAGGAAACACCCTTTGAAAAGGCTATGCTCAGGCAGGAATCTAACAGAAAATGAGCTGGGAAATGGGCCCCGCAAAGGATTCTCAACCAACAAACTGTGTCAGGGTCCTGGGGTAAGAGGTAAGTTAGGGAAGGTCTGGGAAGTGAAGATGGATCCATGTCCCTGGGGTGAGAAGGAGTATAGGAAAGTTTTAAGTATGTGGAGTCTCTCTGCTCTATACGTTCAACTTGTAAAATACAGAAATGAAGACTTATGCCATATTTGTCATGTTTACATCTCCCAAAGGGAAAAAAAGGTGAAAAATACCAGATAACCAGGAATACTTAAAAGGGGGTCTTTTAGTGGTAAGTGGAATTTGATCTTAGCAAGGAAAACTGGACAGACGAGAAGAAATGATATGATGGGAGAAATGGAAAGCTTCAAGGTTCGAAGGATGGAGATGAGAGCAGGTGTTCAGAGTGGGAAGAAGGGGCTGATTAAAAACCACCTGTGAGTGAAGGATGCAGCCACTGACCAGGCCATGTACAGATGTGACACACAGTAGGATTAGTCTTCACTTATCTTTCATGTCATATGGTCAGGAAGGAATGCTTCTTTGGTGACTCAGTAGAACATAAACATCTTCTTTTTCAAATATTTACCTTTTATTTTGCTTACGTATATATCTGTGTGCACATGTATGTGCAGGTACCTGTGGGACAGAAGAGGTCAACAAATCTGCTCCCCCCACCCCCGAACTGGAGTTATAGACAATTGTGAGCTGCCTGGGTTCTTTGCAAGAGCAAGAGACACTCAACCACTGAGCCATTGATCTACCCCATAAACAACATCTTGATGGCAGTTGAGAACCAGTGGGGGCCGAAAGCAAATGGGGAAATGGATTCAAACGCTCTATGATTGTGTGGGCAATAGAATGAGGCAACCAAGACTAATCTGGACAGGACCACATCAACTCAGCCACCCTTTGGACCATCCTAAAATTTACTGGTGAAGCATAGCCACCTCCAGACAAGACAGAGAGATAAGATAAGCAAAATACATCTTCCTTCATGAGAATGATAATATATGTGGAAGTTCAGTGAGAAAGGAGCCTCTTTACCTTGTGTATTTTTTATTTGTTTGTTTGTTTGCTTGCTTGACTTTCGAAGTCTAGCTGTTGGTCATCCAGTTCATCTAAGGGGAAAGTGAGGCATAGAGCACCAAATACTTTGCTTTTGTATGTTCTGAAAATTGGTTTTGGAGTCAGGAACAAGGATTGTTTGTGGAGGCTGTGCACTTACCAACAAACAAAGTGGGTGAAATAAAATGTGAGGAAAATTAGTTTTGCTCTGTACCCTTGCCTGGTAATGAAATATCCAATTAAAAGAAATTATGAGCCTTTAAGGATGATTGCTCTTGCACAAAGTGAGCTGAAATGGAAATTCATAACCACATGCCATCTCCATCCTAGAAGCCTATTAATTGAAACGATTTTCATAAAAGCTTAGGTTGAACACTCTCATTAACAAGGCATACCTTTGTGGAGAAGTATCCAGCTTTGAGCTCAGAAAATGTTCCCAAGCTCTCTGCCCTTTAAGCCACAGGATTCAGAATTATATTTCAGAAGCACTCAATGATACAAACAGCTGAGAGCATGCCAGGTCCCATTCCACAACAGTTCTATAGATTTTTGCCCTGTGAACACATTTTTTAAAGACCAAAAGAAAGGAAATAAGGTGATACATGTCTATAGTGTATATAGTAAATGCATTTTTAAATATCTCTCTCTCCTCTCTCTCTCTCTCTCTCTCTGTGTGTGTGTGTGTGTGTGTGTGTGTGTGTGTGTGTGTGTGTGTGTGTGTGAATGCACAGGTGATACCTGCTGTAGCACATATGTGGGAGTCAGAGGATAACCTCAGGTGTCACTCCTCACTTTCTGCCTTGTTCAAAACAGAAGTCTTCTTTCTTTTGATTCTTATGTACTCCAGGCCAGCTGGACCGCAAGCTTCCAGGTTATGATGGTTAAACTTGGTTGTCAACTTGACACAACTTGGAAGAGGGACCCTCATTTGAGAAACTGCCTTCAGCAGATGGCCCTGTCAGTATGTCTGCAGGAGTACTTTCTTGATTAATGATTGATGGAGGAGGGTCCAGCCCACTGTGGGAGGTGCCATCTCTGAGCAGGTGGGCAGCTGTGGAAGAAAGTTAAGTAAGCATGAGGCAGAGAGTAGGACAGCAAGCAATGTTCTTCCAAGGTGTCTGCCTCCATTCCTGCCTCCATGTTCCTGCTTAAGTCCCATCCAGGCTTCCCTTGATGATGGACTGTAATCTGTAAGCAAATAAATCCCTTTGCCTCCAAGTGGGTTTGGTCAGTGTTTTATCAGAGCAACAGACAAACAAACTAGAACATAGGGATTTTCCTGTCTCCACCCCCTGTCCTTCCTTAGGAACCCTGGGATTACAGACAGCCATGCCCAGATTTATATGGGTTCTGGGAAACTGAATCAGATGCTCACATTTGTACAGAAAGCATCAGTGCCTACTGAGCCACCTTTTCAAACCCAGCATGTGCAATTTTTGAAAGAACACATATATTTTCTTACTATATATCTTTATACAGTGTATATATATGTATATATAATATCTAAATATATAGATATGTACATACATACATATAAGATGGCTGACATAATTTGGGGATCAAAGATATCTAATTCCAATTTTCTACCTCTTTGAGCTTCTGACCTTCAAAGTCCTCTTAACAGCACCCCCTGAAAATATTTCTGGATCAAAGTTTGCTGACATAACAATATTCACAAATAAGCCATGAAATTTCATGTGTCAGCTATATTTCTCTGGAAATCAGTGAAAATTTAATCTCTGTATTTGTCTACTAAAAGCAGACAGGACATCTGAGACAGAGTGGATACTGACAGCTATTTTTTCCTCTCATTTTCCCATGTACCATTTCCACATAGAAATATTGTTTGATAATTAGTCATTAATCCATAGCGTTGTATATTGTGAGAGGATTTTGATGTATTCTCCTGTAGCTGATCCTGACAAAAGAAAAATTGCAAGTTGACTTTTCCATAGTGTCTATGTTTGCTGGAGAGTGGCTCAGGTCAAAGTCTTTGTTTCAATATTCACATACTTTAACTAAAGATCAATGGCTATAAGAAAGGATGGGAATTAACCACCACCTTTGGCACTGATCAGTCAATATGATAGTTGCCCTGGCAGTAATAATAATTTAAATGACCAACAAACAGTACAACCACTGTTTTCTGGAGCTTGGAAAATGGTCCAGTGGGTTAAGTGCTTACTAAGCAAACATGAGGAACTAAGAGCAGAATCCCAGCACCCATGTAGAAAGGAGGGCATGCCAGCATTCACACTAAACCCCAGTGCTAGAGGTAAGACACAGGAGGATCCCTGAGGCATGCTGACCAGCCAGTCCAGCCAAATCAGTGGGCACCAGGGCCAGAGAGAAATCCTGTCTTCAAAAATAGAGTGGAGAAGCAACTGAAGACACCTGACAGCAGTCTCTGGCCTCCATATCAACCTAACATACATGTGCATGCATGGATATACACATGTGAACACCTACACACAATAAAAGTAATTAAATAAGTAATAAGCAAACAAACAAACAGTATATAATAATTGATGCCCAACTGTTTCAGGAGCTCTTCTTCAATCACTGTATATTGATTTAGCATTTGCAAGACATTCACAGGAAAACCCATGAGTTCTGCGACAGTTTCTGACACCCATGAAGTTTGTGGGGAAGCTATAGAATCCATCAGCTCTATTTACTTACCGCACTGCAAAAGTTTGGGTTTTGTGGGTGGAAATTGACTCTATGCAGGTCATTCCTAATTCCAACTATATGTGGAAGAGAGATTTGCTTCAGGTTTCCCCTAGGAACATTCTAGACTAAGATCCTAGGTTGCAAGTAGCATTGAAATCATCCAGAAACTAGATATCAATAAACCAAAAAAAAATACAATTACAAAATGGGGTACAGATCTAAAGAGAAAATTCTCAACAGAGAAATCTCAAATCTTTAAGTGTTTCTTAAAAACACTTAAAGAAATGTTCAACATCCTTAGCCATCGGGGAAATACAAATCAGAGCAACTCTGAGACTCCATCTTATACCTTTCAGAATGGCTAAGATCAAAAACACAAGTGACAGCTCAGGCTGGCAAGGATTTGGAGCAAGGGGAACACTCCTCTGTTGCCGGTGGGAGTGCAAACTTGAACAGCCACTTTGGAAATCAATATGGTGTTTTCTTATAAAATTGGGAATCACTTTACCTCAATACTTAGCTATACCACTCCTGGGCATATACCCAAAGGATATTCTACAATATCACAAGGACACTTGAACAACTATGTTCATAGCAGCTTTATTCATAATAGCCAGAAACTGGAAACAACCTAGATGTCTATCAACCAAAGAACAGATAGAGAAAATAGGTACATTTACACAATAGAGTATTACTCAGCTATTAAAAACAATGACATCACGAAATTTGAAGGCAAAATGGAGGGAACTAGAAAATACCATCCTGAGTGAGGTAACCCAGAAAGACAAACATGGGAGGTACTCACTCATAATGGGTATTATCCATAAAGTAAAGGAGAACCATGCTACAATCCACAGACCCAGAGAAGCTAAGTCACAAAGAGGGCTCAAGGGAAGACACATGAATCCACAGTGCAGGGGAAATAGACTAGACATCACAGGTGGACAGAGGGAGTAGTCTGGATAGGGGTTGAGGGTGGGAACAGAAAGGATCAGGTGGGGGGAGGATGGAGGGAGAAAATAGTGAGAAAACAACTGGAATTGGGGCATCTCTTGGATGAGGCATAAAAGTAGTGCAAAGGAAACTTCCAGGAATCTGTGAGGGTGACACCTAACTAAGACTCCTAGCAATGGGAGACACTGAGCCTGAACCTGCCATCTCCTGTAACCAGGCAAGACTTCCAGTGAAGGGACTGGGACCCTAACCCAGCCACTTAATCTTTGACCTACAATTTGCCCTGCCTATAAGATATACTGTGGTAAAGGTGGCTCAGAAATTGTGGAGTGGCCAACCAATGACTGGTCCAGCTTGTGACCCATACCATGAGAGGGAGCCCATATCTGACACTGCCTAGATGGCCAGAACCAAGAGACTAGACAGTCCAAAGACCTAGGATAGAACTAAACATGATTGACGCAAAAAAAACAATGGAATGATTCCTAATGATATCATGCTATACTCATAGATCATTGCCTAGCCCAATTGTCATCAAAGAAACTTCACCCAGTAATTGATGGAAACAGGAGACCCACAGTCAAGCATGAGGCAGACCTCGGGAAATACTATGGAAGAAGGGGAGAAAGGATCATGGAAGCCAGAGGGGCTAAGGACACCCCAAGAAAACCCATGGAATCAATCAACTAACTTAGGCACACAGGGGCTCAAAAAGACTTAACCACCAACCAGAGAGCTTCTATAGGACTGACTTAGGCCCTCTACACATACGTCACAGTTGTGTAGCTTGGTCTTCTTGTGGGGCTCCCAACAGTGGGAGCAGGGGATGTCTCTGAATCTGTTATCTACTTTTGGGACCCTTTCCTCCTACTGGGCTGCCTCATCCAGTCCTGATAGGAGAGGACGTGCCCAGTCTTACTGCAATTTGAAATGCCATGGCTGCCTGATATCTATGGGAGGTCAGCCATTTTCTGAAGAGAAAGCAGGAGTAGTGGATGTTTGGGGTGTAGTGGAGGTTGGGGGAGGAAGGACTGGGACAAGAGGAGAGAGGGTGGGGAAAATGTGATTGGGCTGGGAAAAGGAATTAATAAATATTTAAAAAAAATATCCAGCGCATTTGCTGAATGGTTAATGTGCAATTGGGCATCAGGGGCACTGGATTCTTGAGGAGCAATGCCAGGATAAAGGAGGTGAGCAACACATCTTCTCCCACTGTCCCTACACGTTTCCCTATTGCAACTGACACGCTGGGCTTTGCTAATATTGAATTCAGTAGCAACTTGTCTGCATAAGCCAGCATCCCAACACAGCAAACAGGATGTGGACACCCTCAACTGCCTCCTCTGGGAGACAGAAGAAACTGAGTCCCATCTGTCTAACCTGGATTGGGTGACAGAAGACCTCACACAATGGAAATATTTGGAAACAAAAATGGAGATGTGCTAGTAAACCAACTTCTGATGACTTCCTGTTTCACTCATAGATTAGGTTTCTCTCAGTCCTCATCAGAGAAGCTTCACTTTGCAGTGGACAGTGATTGATACAGAGACCTACATCTGAAAGATGCAGAGGATAAGAGACTATAGAATACTCAGTCTTAAGTGGGACATCTGCATCACACTTCTCCATCCAGTGCTCAGGGATCATGGTGCAAGAGAGGACAGAAAGATTCTAAGAGCCACAGGAAAGAGTGCTTTCTCAAAGTAACCAATCAGTTGCACATACGAGCTCACAACAGTTGTGACAGCATGCACAAACCCACACAGGCTCATGGGAGACAAAAATCCCAGCATGGAGAGGGGAGGTGGACTCAAAGTCCCACCTCTACCTAAGTAGCTATTGGCTGGTGGTAGCTACTGAGAGAAGAAGGAATTTTCTTTAAGGGTATGTTCAGATAAGGCCACACATCCAGGAGCGTAAGGCCATGCAAACTGCACTAATGGATTTTAAAAAAAGAAAAGAAACGGACACAACATTGTGTGGGTAGGGGAGGAGAAATGAATCTTGAAGGAGGGGTGAGGGTGATCAAAATGTATTGTATGACATTCTCGAAGAACTCATAAAAAGAAGAACAGAAGTAGGAATCATGTGACACAGGCACAGCTGAGATGATGTGACGTTTTCATTCTCTCTTTTTGAAAAACAAAATGCTATGTCCCACTGAGAGTGCAAAGGTAAGGGGCTTAGGGTCTGTGGAGGGATGAGCATGGAGAATGGTAAGGAAGATACAAATGAACAAATCTCCTGAAGCCAGATGGAATGCAATGACCTCTGGCACACTAACAGTAGAGTTAAGTCCCAATGGCTCTAGCCAATCGTTCACCATGGAAATTTTTTTCCTAGTGGAAGATGGCAATTTAAAATTAAAGGGATTAACCACATAGAAAGGGTATCAATTACTATATCATTGACCATCACAATAGGAGAGACATATGTAATTTAGAGATTGAAACATGACATGTGCACTTTATAAAATCAAATGGCATCTAAATTGTACAAGAACCACGTGACTTTGCTTCTTTGCAGAACTTTGAACTCTCCTCATGATCAGTGTAAGTATTATTCCCTTGCCCCCCAGCCCCAAGTCTAGTAAGGAAGCTATCTATGAGCCTGGAGGAAAAATAAATTACAAAATAAATGGCACATTATCTGTGTGAACAGCAAGAAAATGAAAATTCAGTTTTCAGAGAATGGTTAATAACAGGAACTTCACAAATGTGTTTTTCTGTAATTATTCATATAATTTCATTTTCTGTTACAAATTAAGGTTAGAGAATTTGGGGTGATTTTACTGTCCTTTGGAAAAAAAGACTTACTAATGCAATTTTACTGTTTGTCTATTTGTATTTTTCGTGTAGATTACAAATCTGTGCTCAAGTATCATTTAAATGGCCTATTTGCTTTAGGAATTAAATCCCTCCTTATATGAAAAATGGAAGAACATGCTTGACAAAATTATTACCCCGAAATACCTAGATCTGTTCAAAACAAACTCATGGATTTGAAAGATGAGGGGTCACAGTAGGAAATCTTCATTAATTTTTATAATAGCGAATTGTGAAAAGGTGTTCAAAGTGTGGTGATACAATGACTCCTAATGACATTCTGCTATATTCATAGATCAACTGTCATCAGAGAAGCTTCCTCCTGCAGCAGATGGGAACAAATGTAGAGACCTACAGCCAGACCTCCCAGGGAGAGGGAGACCTTGGAACACTCAGACCTAAATAGGATGCCTCCATCAAATCCCTCCCCTCACAGAGCTCAGGGTACCCTGAGGATGAGAAGGCAGGAAGAATTTGGAGCTGAGAGCTCCCAGCTGTTCCTGTTAACATGCCTTTGCTCCACCATCATGGACTCTTACCCTCTGCAACTGTAAGGCCAGTTAAACACTTTATTTTATAATTTGCCTTGGTCATGGTGCTTTAGCACAGCAATAGAAAAATAACAAAGACAATACAGAAAGATGCAATTTGACTTGCTGCTTGGAGCTCCTGTCATTGTGTCTTCTCCCAAGATGTTGGACTCTGGTTGAACTCTGAGCTAAAATAAACCCTGTCTTCCTTGAGTATCTTTTCTTAGAGTCTATCATCAAAACAACTAGAAGAAAAACTAAGAAATCATGACTAGCCCTCTTAACTGGAAATTTTCTCAAAGTACACACTAACATAAATGTATATATGATTTAAAAAAACACATACTAGTCATGCAAAAAAACAGGCATTTGCAAAAGCTACATTTTTTTCTTCTGTATCTATTGGCATTGTCTTGAGGGTTTTATATGTGTTCCTACAGTGTATATACATGTGGCAACACCTATAGACCTACATACATGTGGTAAAGATGTGCTCTTTTCCATGTGCATTTCCAAATCATGTTTTTTTAAAAGATTCTCCAGAAGTGAAAAAATTTCATGAACAAATATAAAATGCTATTAAAAGCTCCATCTTTATGAGAATAAAAATGTGTTTAAATAAGCTTCCAGTTGGTAAACACATAGGTGGCAGAACAACAATGCACAGGACTCAGATGGACAATGGTGACAGCCAAGGATGGTGGTGTGCCTAATGCCCTCACCAAGCCTTGCTTACACTCTAAGCTCACACTGGCTGAAATCCAGCCTTTTTTGTTCTCCCAGGCTTTCCTGCTGCATTCATCACTTTTTCCTGGTGCTGGGACAAAAGTTCTTCCTGACATAAGCAACTTAAGGGAGGAAGGGAATATTCTGGCTCACGGTTTAAGAAGGGATCCAGCCCATCATGTTGGAGACAGCATGGTGACAAGAATGTAAGGCAACCGGTCACATGGCACCTGCAGGAAGAACTAGCTGCTTATTCTGCCTGAGACTCCAGTCCTACTACACTCAGGCTAGGCCTTCCCTTTTCAGCTAATGCAGAAGTGTGTCTCCTAGGGGATTCCAAATCCAGTCGAGTTGACAATGAAGACAAAGCATCACACCCACCCTTTCAACAATAAACCAGGGCATCCTGCTAAGTGCAGGGTTCACTCTTTGCTCTTCCTGTTGCTACCTTGTCAGGTTGCTGTGGTACCAGTGAATTCTCCTCTGTAGCTGTCCATGGCTTCATGGTACAGTATGTCCAACTCTGATATAGAAGGAAGGCATGGCCATTGCCATTGTTACCATCTTCTACAGATACCCACCTTGTTGTGGTCAGATTCCCAATGTAGCTTCTGTCTGCATCTTCAAATGACCCATCATGGCAGATTTTTAAATCAAGAAGCTTTTCCTGCTTCTCCCTTAGAGATGGAATCTTACTATCCTTTTGTCCCTTCCTTTTCCTTTCTCTTTTTTTCTTTCTTCCTTCCTTCCTTTCCCTTCCTTCCCTTCTTCCTTCCTTCATTCCTCCCTTCCTTCCTTCCTTTCTTATTTTTGAGACAGGTCTCAATATGTAGCCCTAGCTATCCTGGAATTCTCAATACATACCAGGCTGACCTTGAACCAGAAAAATTCTCCTTACTTTATAATCCCTTTCTTAAATCTGGCTGGCCTTAGTTACTTCGTTGATCAAAAGGATCCTATATATGTGATATTAGGGAACTTTTGAACTAGAATCACTAAAAATTGTTGTTGTTGTTACAGTTATTATTATTATTATTATTATTATTATTATTATTATTATTATTACTATGTGTATATGATAGGGGGAACATATGTGTGAAGACCAGATGACAATTTTGTGGAATTGATTCTCTCTTTCCACCCTTATATGGGTTCCAACAGTCAAACTCACATTACAATGCTTGTACAAGGCATGTACCTTAACCTGCTGAGCTATCCCACTAACTCATTAAAACTTAGAGTCTCGGGACAGACCCGGCGGCAGAGACAAGCAGACGCAGGTAGGCCTGCGGCGGGGGCCCGTGGAGGTAGACGGGCCCAGCGGCGGCAGCCGACAGGGATATTCAGACCCGGCGGCAGCCGGCAGAGACATTCAGGCCCAGCGGCGGCCCACAGAGGTAGACGGGCCCAGCGGCGGCCCGCTGAGGTAAACGTGCCCGGCGGCAGCGGCCGACAGGGACATTCAGGCCCAGCGGCAGCCGGCAGAGACATTCAGGCCCAGCGGTGGCCCACAGAGGTAGACAGGCCCGGTGGTGGAGACAAGCAGACTCAGGTAGGCCTGTGGCGGCGGCCTGTGGAGGTAGACGGGCCCAGCAGCAGCCCACTGAGGTAGACGTGCCCGGCGGCAGCGGCCGACAGGGACATTCAGGCCCGGTGGCGGCCCCCAGAGGCAGACAGACCCAGCGGCAGCTGACAGGGACATACAGGCCCGGCGGCACGCAGAGGTAACAGGCCCAGGGACGGAGACAAGCAGATGCAGCTTGGAACAGGGACGCCCCTAACCCCAACATCTGGGGAAGAAGCTATCTCCGTGGGTCAGAACCAGAACGAATCTGAACACTCCGTCTGAGGACAACCCAGGGCCCAGCTGCTGATCCTGTGAAACCCAACAACTTGGAGGTGTTGGTGAGACTACCCTGCTCAGCTGAAACCCATCTGGGAGAGGATTCAGATGCCTACAGTTTAAAGTCTGAAGAAACAAGATCAGCTGAGGAGTTGACAAATGAACAAAAAGTGACCTGAGAACACAGAAGAAGGCGCTACCCAGACACCAAACCAGATCACCAGAATCATAAGTATATAATTCACCGATCGAAATCAGCTGCCCCTGAAGAAATAGCCCAATAGCGCCAATTTAACCAAAAACCACTACTAAACCAAGACTAAAAATTAGAACAAGAGAGGCACTCTCAGACACAGACACCACCTGCACCTCACAGAGGAAGAGATGAGTAGACGCCAGTGCAAAAATACAGGCAACAACATAAAGACCTATATGGCAACATCAGAACCTAGTGATTCTACACCTGCAAGACCTAAACATACCATGACAGAAGAAACAGAAGAAATCAACCCTAAAAATGACATTAAGAAGATGATAGAGGCCCTTAAAGAAGAAATAAAACATTCCCTCAATGAGGAAATAAAAAGTTTCCTTAAAGAGGAATTGAAAAACTACCTTAAAGAAGAAATAAAAACTTTCCTTAAAGAGGAAATAAAAAACTCCCTTAAAGAGGAAATAAAAACTTCCCTTAAAGAGGAAATGAAAAACTCCATTAAAGAGGAAATAAAAAACTCCCTTAAAGAAATGGAAGAAAAAACGAACAAAAAATGGGAAGAAATCAAAAAAAAAAAAAAAAAAAAAAAAATGGGAAGAAATCAAAGAAAGCCAAGAAAAAGCAATTAAACAGATGAAAGAAACATTCCAAGATCTGAAAAATGAATTTGAGACAATAAAGAAAACACATGCTGAGGGAATGCTGGAAATAGAAATCCTGACAAAACGAACAGGAACTACAGAAACAAGCATAACCAACCGATTGCAAGAGATGGAACAGAGAATCTCTGACACTGAAGACACGATAGAGAAAATAGATTCGTCAGTCAAAGAAAATAATAAAGACAAAAAAATCCTAACACAAAACGTCCAGGAAATTTGGGACACCATGAAAAGACCAAACCTAAGAATAATAGGGATAGAAGAAGGAGAAGAATACCAACTCAAAGGCACAGAAAATATATTCAACAAAATCATAGAAGAAAACTTTCCTAACCTAAAGAAAGAAATACCTATGAAGATACAAGAAGCTTACAGAACACCGAATAGGCTGGATCCAAAAAAAAAGTCCCCTCGCCACATAATAATCAAAACACTAAACACACAGAATAAAGAAAAAATATTAAGAGCTGCAAAGGAAAAGGACCAAGTAACATATAAAGGCAAACCCATCAGAATAACACCAGACTACTCAATAGAGACTATGAAAGATAGAAGATCATGGACAAACCTCATGCAGACACTAAGAGACCATGGATGCCAACCCAGACTATTATACCCAGCAAAACTCTTAATCACCATAGGCGGAGTAAACAAAATATTCCAGGATAAAACCAGATTTAATCAATACCTGTCCACAAACCCAGCCCTACAGAAAGCACTAGAAGGGAAAATTCAACCCAAAGAAGCTAAACACATCCATGAAAAATCAAGCAATAGATAATCCTACACCAACATACACCACAGAAGGACAACACAACACAACCAAAAAAATAACAGGAATTAACAATCACTGGTCATTAATATCCATCAATATCAATGGTCTCAACTCACCTATAAAAAGACACAGGCTAACAGAATGGATTAGAAAACAGGACCCATCCATATGCTGCATACAAGAAACACACCTTAACTCCAAAGACAGACACTACCTCCGAGTAAAGGGCTGGGAAAAGGTTTTCCAAGCAAATGGACCTAAGAAACAAGCTGGTGTAGCTATCCTAATATCTAATAAAATAGACTTCAAACTAAAATCAATCAAAAGAGACCAGGATGGACATTACATATTCATCACAGGAAAAATCCACCAAGATGAAGTCTCGATTTTAAACATTTATGCTCCAAATTCAAAAGCACCCACATTCATAAAAGAAACACTGCTAAAGTTTAAAACGCACATCAAACTCCACACATTAGTAGTGGGAGATTTTAACACACCACTCTCACCAAAAGATAGATCTACCAGACTGAAACTTAACAAAGAAATAAAGGACCTAACAGATGTTATGACTCAAATGGACCTAACAGATATCTACAGAATATTCCATCCTAACACAAAAGAATATACCTTCTTCTCAGCACCCCATGGAACCTTCTCAAAAATTGACCACATGCTTGGACACAAAACAAATCTCAACAGATACAAAAAAATTGGAATAACCTCCTGTATTTTATCAGACCACCATGCCTTAAAGTTAGAACTCAATAACAACAAAAATTATAGAAAACCCACAAACTCATGGAAACTGAATAATACCCACCTGAAACATCAATGGGTCAAGGAAGAAATAAAGACAGAAATTAAAGAGTTCCTAGAATTCAATGAAAATGAAAGTACAACATACCCAAACTTATGGGACACTATGAAGGCAGTGCTAAGAGGAAAATTCATAGCTCTAAATGCACATATAAAGAAGATGGAGCAATCCCATACCAATGAATTAACAGCACAACTGAAAGCTCTAGAACAAAAAGAAACAAACTCACCCAGGAGAAATAGACGTCAGGAAATAATCAAATTGAGGGCTGAAATCAACGAAATAGAAAACAAGAGAACAATACAAAAAATCAATGAAACAAAGAGTTGGTTCTTTGAAAAAAATCAACAAGATAGACAAACCACTAGCCAAATTAACCAAAAGGCAAAGAGAGAACACCCAAATTCACAAAATCAGAAATGAAAAGGGAGACATAACAACAGACAATGAGGAAATCCAGAGAATCATCAGATCATACTTCAAAAACCTGTACTCCACAAAAATGGAAAACCAGGAAGAAATGGACAATTTTCTGGATAAATACCAAATACCAAAATTAAATCAAGACCAGATAAACCATTTAAATAGACCAATAACCCCAAAAGAAATAGAAACAGTCATCAAAAGTCTCCCAACTAAAAAAAGCCCAGGACCAGATGGTTTCAGTGCAGAATTCTACCAGACTTTCAAAGAAGAACTAATACCAATCCTCTTCAAAGTGTTCCACACAATAGAAACAGAAGGAACACTACCAAACTCTTTTTATGAGGCTACAATTACCCTGATACCCAAACCACACAAAGATGCAACAAAGAAAGAGAACTACAGACCAATCTCCCTCATGAACATTGATGCAAAAATACTCAACAAAATATTGGCAAACCGAATCCAAGAATACATCAAAACAATCATCCATCACGACCAAGTAGGATTTATCCCAGGGATGCAAGGATGGTTCAACATATGGAAATCAGTCAATGTAATACACCATATAAACAAACTGAAAGAAAAAACCACATGATCATCTCCCTAGATGCTGAAAAAGCCTTTGACAAAATCCAACACCCCTTCATGATAAAGGTCTTAGAAAGAATAGGAATACAAGGAACATTTCTAAACATAATAAAAGCAATTTATAGTAAGCCAACAGCAAACATCAAATTAAATGGAGAGAAACTCAAAGCGATACCACTAAATTCAGGAACAAGACAAGGCTGTCCACTCTCCCCATATTTATTCAATATAGTACTAGAAGTTCTAGCTAGAGCAATAAGACAACAAAAGGAGATCAAAGGGATAGAAATTGGCAAGGAAGAAGTCAAACTTTCACTATTTGCAGATGATATGATAGTATACATAAGTGACCCCAAAAACTCTACCAGGGAACTTCTACAGCTGATAAACTCCTTC
Source organism: Peromyscus maniculatus bairdii (assembly GCF_049852395.1). NCBI lineage: Eukaryota > Metazoa > Chordata > Mammalia > Rodentia > Cricetidae > Peromyscus > Peromyscus maniculatus. The sequence continues at coordinate 103,430,599 of NC_134854.1, forward strand.
AGTAAAGTGGCAGGATACAAGATCAACTCAAAAAAATCAGTAGCCCTCCTATACACAAATGATAAAAGGGCTGAGAAAGAAGTCAGAGAAACATCACCCTTTACAATAGCCACAAATAATATAAAATACCTTGGGATAACACTAACTAAACAAGTGAAAGACCTTTTTGATAAGAACTTTAAATCTCTAAAGAAAGAAATTGAAGAAGATATCAGAAAATGGAAGGATCTCCCATGCTCATGGATAGGTAGGATTAACATAGTAAAAATGGCAATCTTACCAAAAGCAATCTACAGATTCAATGCAGTCCCCATCAAAATCCCAACACAATTCTTCACAGACTTGGAAAGAAAAATACTCAACTTTATATGGAAAAACAAAAGACCCAGGATAGCTAAAAGAATCCTATACGATAAAGCAACCCTTGGAGGCATCACCATCCCGGACCTCAAACTCTACTATAGAGCTATAGTAATAAAAACAGCTTGGTACTGGTATAAAAACCGACTTACGGACCAATGGAATCGAATTGAAGACCCTGACATTAATCCATGCACATATGAACACCTGGTTTTTGACAAAGGAGCCAAAACTATACAATGGAACAAAGAAAGTATCTTCAACAAATGGTGCTGGCATAACTGGATGTCAATATGTAAAAGATTACAAATAGATCCATATCTGTCACCATGCACAAAACTCAAGTCCAAGTGGATCAAAGACCTAAACATAAATCCAGTTACACTAAACTTAATAGAAAAGAAGATAGGAAGCACTCTTGAACGCATTGGCACTGGAGACCATTTCCTAAATAAAACACCGACAGCACAGACCCTGAGCACAACCATTAATAAATGGGACCTCTCAAAACTGAGAAGCTTTTGCAGGGCAAAAGACACAGTCAATAAGACAAAAAGACAGCCAACAGATTGGGAAAAGATCTTCACCAACCCCACATCTGACAGAGGATTGATCTCCACAATATATAAAGAACTCAAGAAACTAGACATCAAAGCACTGAACAGTCCAATTAAAAAATGGGCTAAAGAGCTAAACAGAGAATTCACAAAACAAGAACTACAAATGGCTGAAAGACATTTAAAGAAATGCTCAACATCCTTAATCATCAGAGAAATGCAAATCAAAACGACTCTGAGATACCACCTTACACCTGTTAGAATGGCTACGATCAAAAACACCAATGACAACCAATGTTGGAGAGGATGTGGAGCAAAGGGAACACTCCTCCACTGTTGGTGGGAATGTAAACTTGTACAACCACTGTGGAAATCAGTATGGCAGTTTCTCAGAAAATTAGGAATCGAACTACCTCAAGACCCAGCCATCCCACTCTTGGGCATATACCCAAAGAATGCTGATACATACCATAAAGATACATGCTCAGCTATGTTCATAGCAGCACTATTTGTAATAGCCAGAACCTGGAAACAACCTAGATGCCCATCAACGGAAGAATGGATGAAAAAAATGTGGTACATATACACAATGGAGTACTACTCAGCAGAGAAAAACAATGAAAGCATGAAATTTGCAGGCAAATGGATGGAACTAGAAAAAATCATCCTGAGTGAGGTAACCCAAACCCAGAAAGACAGTTATGGTATGTACTCACTCATTGGTGGATTCTAGATATAAAATGAACAATCAGACCACAACCCATAGAACCATAGAGGCTATATATATAGCATGGAGGTCCCTAGGACGACTGTGGCATATAATAAATTTCAGTTTTACTCAATTATTGAAAAAAAATAGCCAAATGAATGGAAACACATGAACTATGAACCAAAGGCTGAGGGGCTCCCAGCTGGATCAGGCCCTCTGAATAGGTGAGACAGTTGATTGGCTTGATCAGTTTGGGAGGCATCTAGGCAGTGGGACCAAGTCCTGTGCTCATTCCATGAGTTGGCTGTTTGAAACCAGGAACTTATGCAGGGACACTTGGCTTAGTCTGGGAGGAAGGGACTGGACCTCCCTGGACTGAGTCTACCAAGTTGATCACAGTCCTCGGGGGAGGACTTGTCCTGGAGGAGGTGGGAATGGAGGGTGGGCTGGGGGTAAGGAGAGGGCGTGGGAGCGGGGAGAATAGGGGAACCCATGGCTGATATGTAGAACTGAATGGTATTGTAAAATAAAAAATATATATCACAAAAAAAAAAAAAAACTTAGAGTCTCCATATGGATTCTTGCTCTTGGGATAAGATGTGAACTATCATGGAATGGCCATTATGCTGCAAGGAAGTCAAAGAATCTGAATGAGGAAGTTGTATGGAAATAGAGTTATGTCAACTGTACAGACACCAGTACCAACCACCTGTGCAGATGAGGAAACCATCTGATTGGTCCAGTCGCATCCAGTAGGATATGAACTACCAAAAAGCTGAGCCTCAGGCTTACAACTTGACTGCACCATCTCAGCTAACTCCAGGTGCTTCACTCCCCCTCCACACACCCGCAACACACCTCACTGTTGAATATGAACAAACCATCTCCCATGATCCCTGCCCCACCTTCTTATGTACAAACTAGTAAGTCTAATAAGATGGTTCTTTTATATACTAGGTTTCAATCATGGCTTATGCAGAAATAGATAACAGGAAAAAACCCTATCCCCATGTACACGCACATGGCTAGTTCTCAAGAGGTACCCATGCTTAGCCTTTGGAATGACCCATGTTTCTCTGGGCTCCCATGCATAGTTCTCCCACAGAATGGTACATTGTCAGTAGATCTCCAAGCATCTACAATTGTGTCCATAATTATCCTTTTTGTAAATGATTTTCCCCTCATTGCATGTATGAAAAAGGAAGGAAACAGCATCCTGACAGATGTCGTGACATAAGCAGCAATCCCTCAGTGGCATAAAAATGCCAGCCACGAGACCTTGAGGCCTGAGACGGAGACCACTGACTGGCAGAAAAATCTATTGGCAGACATCTAAGTGGAGGGTGGGGTCAGGTGAGAGAAGAATCTAAATTTCCAAAAGCTGTAACTAGAGTAAATTGCAAGAGCATAATGGGTGGTTTGAGACCTAGCTATTTGCTGGGATTTTCTCTGTGCTTAGAGCAGAAAAACAGCAATCTGCTTTCTTGACCTCCTTGCCCAGTAAGTGGGTGTTTCTTTTCCAACTAGTCAAGGAAGCAGCTAAGTGCTTTGGGAAAAGCCGTAAGAAAGACCATGTTCCTTTTAAAGGGTAATAAAAGCTGAAACTTCATTTTGAAAATTAAAAACCAATTATGAAATAGTTTCTGACACACTTAAAAATTGGCCTGGCTCTATGTTATAGAGAATGTGTAAAATAATAGAAATAATATTGCAGTTAAGGTGAGAGTGTAACAGTGGGTTATCTCATGATTTGAATGTCAAATATCCCTTCCGTGCTCGTGTGTTTAAACACATGGTCTTAAGTTAGGGGTGCTGTTGGGGAGCCCTGAGGAGGTATAGTTTAAAGGAAGTAGGCTAGAAGGGGGTAGGCTTTATAGTTCAGACCTGCTGCCTGTCCTAGACTGCTTCCCAGTCTACACACGTGTGAACAAGTAGCCTCACACCCATGCAGTCATAGCTGAGACCCACGTCATGCCTTCCCTACCATGATGGACTGTGCGTTTAAGTTATAGGCCAGAATAAACACCCCCTCCCTTAATTGCTTCTTCTTTGGTATTTGGTCATGGTAATGAAAAATATAACTAATATGAATGAGATTTCAATTCTTTTCCTTTAGTTGTCTTTTTTTTTTTCAGGAATTTCTTTGCTTTGCTAATGCTCATTTAACACATAGAGATTTCTATTGTTAAAATATATGGTCTCAGGGAAAAGCTGAATAATTTTCTAACTATGTGCACATAAGTTGCAATGAACTTGGTCAAGAAATGGTAAATAATAGCTAAGAAGCTGTTTGGGTATTTGATTTTCCTTGACTAGTATTACTGAGATTATGCAGACTTCAGTAGGAACGACACACGGTTGTCTGGCATTTGATAAAATGTTAGACTCCTTTGCCACTTATCTGAACATAATCACTGTGAGTACTACAGCCACCAGTCTGATAAATGACCAGGCTCCTAACTAGTCAGTGAGCAGGTAGCATCCACAGCATGGAAACCCTGGACAAGAGGATGATTCACATTCCTCGTAGGACCTGTTAAGATAATACGAGATTTCCTCTCACAACATAGAAGACTGTGAAATGTCAAACTGATACGATGTTTGTTTCTGGAAATTTCTATTTAACCTTTTGGCCACATGTAACTGCAACAGTGGATGCCAGACTGCTGATGTATGTGGGAGCTATGGGAACTGAGTCTGACACCTAGCAAGGGTCACCGTGTGGTTCTGGTTGTCTCCTGGGTAATCACCAGGCTTTGCTTCCAAACAGTCTGTCCCTGGGGAGAACTGTGCTTCCGCTCTCTTTCCCACTCTAGTCTCTGCTTTGTTGTTTAAACAGTTAAATAGTTTCTTGAGAACATATGGACGCTTTTCTACTCCATAAGAGCAATGTGTATTAACCCCTATTTTTATTGCATATTTCCATTTTATTTCTTTGGGAACTGTCATGGTATGGATGAAAATGTCCCCCACCCCCCCACCCCGCAGACTCATGTGTTTGAATACTTAGTCCACTTAGTGGTGAAAGAACAGAAAGGAAAGGGAACTAAAACATTGGCGTTCTTCCATTATCTACAGACCTTCTCTGAGATGCCACTTCTCAAAAAACCCATGATGGCCCAGTAGTACTACCCTGTGGACCAACACTGCAACACATAAGCTTTGGTGGGCATTCAAGATCCATATCTTTTTTTTTTTTTTTTCTTGAGACAGGGTTTCTCTGTGTAGTTTTAGTGCCTGTCCTGGATCTCGCTCTGTAGACCAGGCTGGCCTCAAACTCACAGAGATCCACCTGGCTCTGCCTCCTGAATGTTGGGATTAAAGGCGTGCGCCACCACCACCCGGCCAAGATCCACATCTTAACCTGCTGCCCCAGATCCCATAGGTTCATGTCCACATCCCAATACAAAATGTATTCATGCCATCTCAAGCATCAAAAAGTCTCAGTTGTCCTAGCATTGCTGAAATGTCCAAATCCAAAGTCTGCTTTGAAACCAGAGAAAAACTAGCTGTAAACGATCATGAAAACTAAAAAACAAACATTATGCATTCCCACAATGCAGCAGTGACACAGTACAGAACACATATTCCCACTGAAAAGGAAGGAACAGATAAATACAAAAGAAATACAGGCCCCAAATAAAGCCAAAGCCAAAACAAGCAAGCATTCATTTCTATATTTCCATGTCAGGCATCCAGAGCATCCTGTGATTTTGGATGTCAACTCTCCCTGGCTTAGATAACCCTGCACCCTGTGTCCTTGTTGAGGGCAGCTGACATGACCACTCTGTTGAGCTGGACAGGTGTTGTACACTTCTGGTCTCTCTATCTTCCTGGGATCTCCACGGCATTCTCAACTCTCTCATCAGTCCTACACAAGGATTGCTTGCAGAGAGACCTGTGCCTCACAACATGTAGCCTGTTTTTCCAGGCTTTCCTTTGAGATCATGATGGACACCTCCCTGACCCTGCCACTCCAGTAAGTGTCTTTCTCAAGCCCCCAAAGAAATCAGAAGCCATGTTAAAGATGTCTAAACACTTAATGTCAGAGAATTCTCCTGTCTTTGATCTGGTCTAAACTGTTGAATAATTCTAAAGAGATCCCTCTTTGTGGGAATCTCAGGCTGTCCTCTGGCCACCCACTTTGTCTACTGAAAAATTCTATAGCAGAAACTCAAGTGTGTATTTTCAAGTTACAGAATCTACCCTATATACAATTCCTTCAAGTACCTAGAGAAAGTAAATAATACTCAGTTCCATAATATGAAAAAGTTTGTCACATTCAGGAATAGCCTGGGTCTACTTAAAGTTTGTTTAAACAACTAAACACAAAGATTAAAATAAGGACCACCAAAATAGCCCCTAGAAACATTCCCAAAGGCATAATAAAATCAATAATGAAACACTGAATGACAGAAATATTAGCAATGACAACAAGAAAAGGTGGTTTTATGCAAATGTGTTCCTCAAAGGTTGGTTTGCATAGCTCTTGATCCATCTAAAACAAAAGGGAGAGAGGGATTTTAGTAATTCTCCCAAGCTAATAGTTTCCTCCAGGCTCTTCTGGGTGCTCTCTGTGTCTCTGTAACCTGAACGTGTTCCTTAGAGAAAGCCTTTGCTTGCTGTATTTTTTGTAGACTGATTGTGTTACCTGTTGGAGTGTGCATGAGTGCAGACACCCATTGAATCAATCCTGAGACACACTGCAAGGTTTATTAAAAATTAATTTGTAACCACTTGACAGCCTCTCTGTTGAGGATATACCCTGAGATTCATTTCTACATTAATTCTCATTTGTAAACTACATTCGTCTTTCCTGGAGGCAAGAATAGATTGGGGAATCTAATGTGTTTGTGATTTAATGGACTTTATGATGAAGAGAAACTGTGTACAGGATTGTAGCAGGTCAGAGAGCACAGTCCCAGAGAGAGAGGAGGAAACGAAAATTAGAATGCAGTCGACCCTGAACTCAACTCTTTCACCGCAGTAGAGGGAATAGTGACAGGCAGGGAGCTCACTCAGAGTAGAGCAAACTCAAAGCCGCCTGGTGATGCTGAGCCTCCATGAGTGTGCTGGGCTCCTCTTAAAGGCACAGGATAAGTTGCACGTGCCAGATTTAAAGATGGACGTTTCAACACCCTGAGAGACTGTGAGAAAGTGAATAACCATCCTAGATGCCCACCTAAAGCACGGTGAACAGTAGTGTGGAGTGACATGTGTCTCGTCCCTTAGCACGAGTCTCAGGAAGCACCAAGGCTTTACTTCCGTGACCCAGCTGGGGGAGGAATGAAGAAAGATGGTATCCGGTTGTGAAGGACCCATGAGAAATGCAAGATCATAAAACAAAGAATTGTGACTAAACATCATGGACGCTCTGTGTGCCTTGGAAAAGTGGACAAGCAAAAGCAGCTTTAGAAGAAAGGGGGCTGGCTCAGTAAATAAAGGTGCTTGCTGCTAACACTGACCAACCTGAGTTCAATACCTATGCCAGGAAGGAGAGAAGCAACTCCTGGAAGTTGCCCTTTGATGAGCTAAACCCACACAAATAAGGACCCCCAAATGGTGAGGTGTTGGTGGGGAGGACCAGGCATGAGAAATAAAGAAGACAAAATCAAAAGCTAGAAGCTAGAGGTCTTACATAAATTTGATGGCTTATGTCAAGTGAGTTTATGAAGTAGTACAGCATTTTATATATCGTTTGTAAAAGAGAGATAGGCTAAGATCAGCAGAAAGCTAAATCAAACATTGTGGGCAAATAGAACACAGGATACCTCAGACACAGCTGCCTTAGGACTGATAACCACAGCCCTTCAGAGGAGAAAACCACATTCCCAGGAACCAAAACCTTATCACCTTGAGGCCCTGGCCCTAGCCCCAGCCCCAGCTACAGACAAGACCTTGCAAAATCTGCCCCTGAGCAAGGACACAGAATGAGTGTTCTCTTTGTCCTCTCATCAGCCCTCTGAGAAATCCTGGGGTCAGTCTGGGTCCCCACACTCTGACCTCCACAAGTGTGTGCACACAAGATAAATAAATATGGAATAAAAACCTTAAGTAGCTTCAGTTTAAAGCCCGAGGTTTCATCATTTAGAAAGGACTCTGCAGCAGTGTGGTTTGAATAGATAGAGCCCCTATGGATTCATGTGTCTGAATGTTTGGTCTATAAGGAGTGGCACTATTAGAAGGTGTGGCCTTATTGGTAAAGGTGTGGCCTTGTTGGAGGAAGTGTGTCACTGGGAGGGCAGGCTTTGAGGTTTCATATGCTCAAGCTATGCCCAGTGTGGGACACAGTTCACTTCCTGCTGCCTGTGGACCAAGATGTAGAACTCTCAGTTCTTTCTCCAGTACCATGTCTGCCATGCTTCTCGCCATGGTGATAATGGATAAGAGTTGCCATGGTCATGGTGTCTCTCCATAGCAACAGAAACCCTAACTAAGACACTTCCCATTCAGGTCATTGTGTTGGGATATAAAAAGGAAATCAGTTGAAACCCTATGACTGTAATCAGTGTGGTAAAGCCTTTGCTCTACATAGTTCTCTTCAATTGCATGAGAGAACACATACAGGAGAGAAACCCTATGAATGTAATCAATGTGGTAAAGCCTTTGCACGATTCAGTCATCTTCAAGTACATAAAAGAACACATACTGGAGAGAAACCCTATGAATGTAATCAGTATGGTAAAGCCTTTGCTCAACATAGTGCTCTTCAATTGCATGAAAGAAAACATACAGGAGAGAAACCCTATGAATGTAAGCAATGTGGTAAAGCCTTTGCACATAACAGTCATCGTCAAGTCCATAAAAGAACACATACTGGAGAGAAACTCTATGAATGTAATCAGTGTGGTAAAGCCTTTGCTCGACATAGTGCTCTTCAATTGCATGAAAGAACACATACAGGAGAGTTACCTGATCTCCTGTCGGAATCTGGCACAGGTAACATATTTTATTTGTTGTAAAATTGTTAGTTCTCTAACCACAAGAGAAAACAGCATATGATAGCCCTGATTGTTCCCTGGGCTGAAGACACAGTGAGCCCCTGAGTTTAGTAACACTTGTGTTAGTAACTTATATCATTGTTCTGACCAAACACTTGACCAGAATGAACTCAAGGAGGAAGGATTGATTTGGACTCACAGTTTGAGTGTACAGAATCATGACAGAGAAGGGGCTACAGATACAGCCTGTGTCTATGGCAGTTACTTTCTTTCTCCTATCCCCAAGGACTAAGAAATAAAGAAAAGGGACAGGCAAGGTCAGATGGAAACCTTGGGGTCTACCCTCCAGAGCCTATGTCCTCCATCAGACACACACACACACACACACACACACACACACACACACACACACACACCAGTTCCACAACTCTCGCCCCCAAACAGCAGCACCACCTGTGGACCATGTGTTCAAACACATGAGCCTGTGGGGGACATTTTCCATCCGATTGCTCTTGTATACTGGAAAAGAGTTATACACACTTAAGAAACTATTTAGCTATCTAAACAATAAAGCAAAGACTAGTGTAGAAAGAGAGAACAGCAGCACTGTTCTCTTCAGGATCAGATGTCTGCTGGGAAACAAAGCCCCAGTGGGTTCCCCAGAAGAAGACAACTAGAAACCACATGGTGACCCTTGGCTAGTGTCAGACTCAGTCCCACCACCATGGTGTAGCTCTGCCCACACCAACAGTCTGGCATCCACTGTTGCAGATATATGTAGCCAAAAAATTAACTGGAAAAACAAAAGTTTCTGTGAGTTTTACATTTCACAGGCTTCCTAAGCTATGAGATGAAATCTCAGGCTCTCTTACCAGTTCCTACTGGGAATGTGAATCATCCATTTGTCCATTGTTTCCATTTTGTATATGCTACCCACTCACTGACTAGTCAGGAGCCTGCTCATTTATCAGACTGATGGCTGTAGTACAATAGTGATTGTGTATAAAAAACTGAAAATGCGTTCTAACATTGCATTAAATGTCTTTCATTTACTACCTCACATTTCCTCATCCAGGCACAGGATCCTAGCATCATGACAAGAAGGTTGAGTAAGGGTCAGAGAGATTGCTCACTGGGTAAAAGTGCTTACCTCCAAGCCTGACTACTTGAGTTCAATTCCTATAATCCACATGGCTGAAGAGATAATTGACCCCAACATTTTCCCTTTGACCTTCACATGTGTTATAGTATGCATCACACACCCCACCATCACCACCACATACACACAATAAATATTTAGAAATTGTAAAGGGTGAATGTAGTCCGAAATCCATTTTGAAGGCTATGTTCACAGGGCTTTCATCACAATACAATATTTCAACTGCTCCTTTCTATTATTGTTTTGTCCATCTCTTGTGCCTACTGTAGTAGTTAAGCTTTGTCCTAGACGTGTACATGTAGAGTTTAGATTGTACTTTAGATCGGCTCTACCTGTAGTTTCAGGCATCATCTGAGGATCTTGAATATCATCCATGAACATGGGCCTATGTCTATCTAAATTCAATGCAATGTTCTGGTTGAGTTATAGAACCAGAAGAAATCCTGGTAAAATCTATAATTTATGTAATAGTGTAAGCCAGTATCAATTTCTTAGCTGTGACAAAAGGATCATCATTATACAAAAGGCTGATGTTAAAGGAAGCTAGGAGATGAGTATATAGGAAGTTATGGCTACTCTTTCCCAGTTTGGGAAAATGTAAAATTATCAAGAGAGAGAGGGCTACATCATATGAGGGCACTTAAAAGGAGTTGGTCACAGGCTCTCCATTCCAATGAGAACTTGGAGCACCAGACTGGCTAATGGCCACAACAGTCAGAGAGATCCAATTATTCCACACAGAGTAAGGCTCCTTGCCATAGACACTGCCATCTAAAGTAAGTCTATACCTCCTTGGTCCTCCTCATCAGGCAACCTGACCTCAGTTAAGGATAGTGGAGTTCGTCTGAGCACCACCATTTAACCTGCAACCCTTAAAGTGCAGCCCAACCTGCAGCCCTTAAAGTGAGTATGGGCACACTGAACACCAAATACACACAGTGATGGGTGAGCAAGGGGAAAAATGTACATGATCAGACTCAGCTGTTACAGGGAAAAGAAGACATTAAAACGTGCCACCTCATAAGCAGAGATACCAAAAGGGACAATAAAAATGTCTAATTCTTTTTGTCAGACACATTCCAGAGAACTTTCTACTTATAGACCAAAATCAAGTTCTCATGAAGTAAGGTAGACTAAAAGGCAGCACACATGGCCAAGCCAATCAAGAGCAAATACCCATGGAACAGATACATCACAAGCAACACTTGTGAAGCAAGGTGGACCAAGAGCAAGCACTCATAGAACGAGGACCAAGAGCAAGCACTCATGGAGCAAGGTGGACCAAGAGCAAGCACTCATAGATCAAGGTGGACCAAGAACAAGCACTCATGGAGCAAGAAAAAATTGGATGTTGATGAGTACTGTTGGAAGGTGAATAATATAAATGCAAAAAAATGTTTCAGGAGAAATGATGAATGACAGATGGAGTATTTCGGGATTTGACCCAGTAAATTAAAATATAAACATGAGAAATTCTCTGTGAATGTGGAAGAGAGGTGTAATTATGATGTCTTAGAGGTTGTAACAACACAAGTTATCAAGTATCCACATGAGTACTCCTGTCTCCTTACATCCTTTTTATGAATATGGTGAGTTTTGAAAACAGCAGTACTATTTTCTCCCTAAGGATGTTATCCTTGTTTACACAGTCTACTATCTCTAACAATATCCTTCAGAATCAATCGGTGGGCCGGGGATGTGGCTCAGTTGACGCACAGAGCTTCAGGTACCATCCCCAGCACCATATAAACCCAGGTGTGGTGACACCCACCTATAATCCCAGAACTGCCAAGATGGAGGTGGGAGGATCAGGTCATTCTGGGTGGGTTACATAGTAAACCTAAGATCAGGCCATTGCACCTGAAATCTAGTCTCAAAAAATTCATTTTTTATAAAAATGTATCTTAGCTTGGTTATCATTTTTCCTTCTGTTACAGATAGAAATAAAGGCTGACACACAGGGGAAGTATACAGAATAGTGTAATGCACTCAGATTGTGTGTTTATATGTACACACAAAAATACAACACAGGTATGTATCTGTAATGTGTATATAAATCTATATGGGTCACTGCTTTTCTTCTGTTGACTACATGTGTTAACAAATGTAGATGTGCCATGTACATGGATGAATAGCTACTGTGCCATGTCTCCAGCACAATTCCAAAAAGATTTAATTATGTTATGTGTATTTGTGCATGAGTGCACTGCCCTCAGAAGCCAGAGGGGGCATCAGGTCCCACTGGAGCTGGAGTTGCAGGTGCTTGTGAACTGTCTTGAGATGGGTACTGGGAACTGAACTCACTTAACCGTTGAGCCATCTCCCCAGCCCTACTTTACAGTATTTGTAAATGTGTATTATACATATACATGCACAGTTAGTATTAAAAATATAGAAATATTTTACTATCAAGTCTCTCTGGGAACTGAGGCTCAATGTATTTGTATTTCTTTTTGCTCTTTTATTTTTAATTTCTAATTTCATTACAATACATATGTCTTTTTAAAAACAGGATCTTATAGATTCTCAGCTGGCCTCAAACTTGTTATTTGGCCAAAGATGACCTTGAAGTTCTGACCTTCCTGCTGCTTGCTACCTCCCGAGTACTGGAATGACACTTGTACATCATCACAACGAGTTTATGTGATGGTGGAGACAAACCAAATGCTTAATGTATTCTACAACTAAACTACATCCTCACCACACACACACACACACACACACACACACACACACACACACACACACACACACACACCCTCACCCCCCCCCACACACACACACAAAAAAACATAGCAGCTATATAAATTTGCTTTAGGAATACAAAGTGTTCAAAGGTACAAACAACATGTGTAAAAGGCCAGACTCACTGGTGTCCTGGTATGTCTGGTTGTGACAGTCGGCTGACCCACCCTCCCTTACTCTGAAAGGTGGAAAGAAGAGGAGGAGAAGCTGAGCCTTCCCGTATCCTTTTCAGTGCAACTTCTTCCTTTCCTCTTGACACGGGCTCATTAGGCTGCTGTCTAGAAGTAAGCAAACATTTTTGTTCCTGCCACTTTATCTTTCCTTCCCACTTCAGGCGTCACAGGAACTAAGATTTAAGAGTTGCTGGGTGTCATGCGTTGTTTTCTTGAGTGTCCCCCTCCACCCCTGAGTTCTGCTGTTCTGATCATATCCAGCGGGGCCTCTCAAAGACGTCTTATATAATTCAAAAGCCTTATGGGACTAGAACGTCAACACAGCTCCTCCGTAAGCCCTCAGCAAACCAGTGTCGAACACGCTGGCGCTGCGGGGTGGAGAGTAAATGATTTTTACATGTTGTGTGGCTTTTATTCCTTAACAAAAGCGAGGAGAGGAGACCATTTCCTCCCCCTCCCTTCTCCCTCTCCCCCGACATTTTTCTCTTTCTTCTGCCTCTAGTGCCCTTGAAAGCTGCACTGAACCTGACAAAGGATAAACTTGCAGGGAGTGAGAGAAACCAAAGATGCCAAGGGGTTCCAACTCCCTCCCTGAAAATCTGTTTAGACAGCACCTGGGTCACCCTCCGCTGATAGGGCTTTACTCTGTGTGTTATTGTGTTGGTGTCATGAGTGGGGAAGAAAGGCCAGCATCCCTTGCTGTGGAGTGCTGCTCTATACAATCCCAGCGCCTCCACGGTCCTCTGGAAGCCGCATTTTGTTGGAAGGGACGGCCTTTCCAGTTTCATCTGTGATCACCCAGAACAGTCTCCCTTTGTTCACAGAGCGACCTTTCCATTTGAGGAAGGGTGAGACGTGTCTTGAAACCTAAACTAACTTTGGCAAAGAGGTCTTTAACAACAACAACAAAATAAAAAGGAACAGAGACCTCCACGCACAAAAATAAATACCGCCGGTTTCATTGTGATGCATGGCATGCTTCTCTTTGCATTCTGTTTGGGGATTACAAAGGACAATGCCAGTGTTCAGAAATGAATGCAACATCACAGGCTGGAGCCTCCCTGGGGTACTGTGGCAGTCCAAGCCTGGCCTTAGAGTTATTTTTATTTCTTGGAAGAGGGCTGGGTTGAGAGGGAGTCTTTCAATCCTGCCAACATCAAGTGGTTTCAAGAGTGAGCAGCTGGACTGTCACCTTGGGAGGGAAGGAGCAGAGCAGTTTGGCTCTGAGACCTGACCCTGAGGACAGCAAGCTCACCAGCATATCACATACATAGAAGAGAAACTCCAGGACTTCCCAGGAGAATGGCCTCATGCTGAAGCTCTACTTTAAAGGAGAGAAAAAAATGTGCTCAAAACGGGGAATCGGGACCCTACTAAACAATGGAGGACCCCATCCTTTTCCGACAGTCCACACCACTGCCATCAGACACCCTGCATACTCACATGCAGTGAGATCCAGGCAGAGACGAACACAAACTGGATGTGGATGGGTGCTCAAAGTGGGGGACTTTCCAGGTCTTCAGCTGTGACAGTTGAAATGGCAGCTACAAGTCTGAAACCCATGTTCCTACCCTTGTTCCCTGCAGGGCAGATCTCAAAGGTCACCCCATTCTAGGATATGACCCTAAGATAGGTTTGCTTCTTCTCAGGAGCTTAAGGAGACAACTTGGTGAGCACCCCACAGGTTAAAATGAAATATTCTACTGAGGAGTTAAAAATGTGTATTGAGATTGCTAGTCAAAAGGAAAAAAATAAATCAAGATGGCTGTATAAAACCATTCCTGTGTATAATAGAGAATTCTGAATAGCATTGAGAGCATGCATTGTTAGACTTTTTTCCACCTCAAATGAGCAAATTCTACCACATGAAGAAGAGCATGCCTAAAAATATAATTTTTTGTTAAATTCCACAGTTCTCTGTGAATCTAGAACTATTTGGTGTCTAAAAAATACCAAAAAAAAAATAAAAAATAAAAAAAGTTAAATCAACATGACAGGTAACCATCAAAGTTCAAATATTGTAAGAATTGTAAAATTAAGTATAGAACTCATGTGCTCCATAATGGACATCACTGTGGCTTCTAAAAGTACCCTGGGGAGGGATCTTGGCCAGTACATGCAGACAAGAGCAGAGAGAGTCCCCAGGTTATGGGGTAATGGGCATGATGGTCCATGCCAGGGAGTGGTATTCGTTCTTCTCACCCAGGCTTTACCTAGGGCCTGGAGAAAGATGAAGGAGTGGGGCTTCTACGGGATGATGGAACTCAAGGACTCAAGGCAACGTTATTGAGTGTCTGCTCAAGGACCCAAGGAGTCACCTCTTTCAATACTTTTCAAAACAACTTACTTGAAAAATCAAAGAGATGCAAAGAGCCCCAGTTACTGCAGTTGGATCCTTCTGAGCAACCATCTAAATGAGAGGGGTCTGCATTATAACCCAAAGCATAACCTAAGCAGCACGAATCTCCATGGACATAAACAAATGGTTATACAAACAAACAAAAAAAAGGGAGGATCGCTAAATCTTCCATGTAGAAGCACCCCAAATAATGTAGGGGGGACTCCCTGCTCCTGAAAAGTAGCTCTCTGTATTGACTTCCTTCCAAGGAGCACACTATGAAGCAGCATGCAGCGATGGATTTCTTGGTGGGAAGACAGGACAGACACTACCTCAGCCAGGCAATTAGTGTCATCACCCACAGGACTGAGTAAGGCTGGCAGCATGGACAGACAGCTTCACATGTTACAATAAAAAACGGCAAATGGCCTCCTCTTATCCTTTCCCCCAAATCGGTTAACCCAGTGTGACCATGAGAAAAATCATCTGATAAATCTCAATTGAAGGTTGGCAAGACAGCTCAGCAGGTTGAGGCACTTGTCACCAAGCCTGACAAGGTGACCTCTGCAAATTGTCCTCTGACCTCTACATGCACATTTTGGCGAACACAAATACAGAAACATATGCACAAATAAATTAATTTAATTTTTTTAAATCTCAGTTCAGACGTGATCTGGAATATATCTGATCAGTACCATTCACAAGCAAGGACTGTGGTGACTGTGACAGTCTAGTGGAGATCTATGACACTTGAGTGTGCTGTAATACCCTAGATGTAGTCTGGTACAGATGAGGGGACTTGTCCTGGGTAAAAAGAGAGGAAACCAAATGGCACATGTTGGTCAATGTTTTTAAATGACTTTGATAGAGCCCCAAAGCAAGATTTCTTGTATTCACTTCAACTATTTCCATTTCAGAGGAGCTTCTAGCTTGTTTGGTTGCATAACTCCTTTTGATGAGAGGGTTTTGTGGCTGAATTACCATTTCTGTGAAGCCACTGTACACACAGAGAATGAGAGACCACATCCAACTGGTGAAGGAAGGGCTGACTTCCAGTTTGGGAGATTCTCACCACGGCTAAATATTATTACTTAATTTTTTCAGATAGAGAAGCAAAAGCCCCTTCTAATAATTTTAATGTAAGTGCCTGATTACGCATTTAAGTCTTCCATTGGGGGCATTTCTTGTCCTGGTTGTTGAATTGCTTGTGCTAGGCCGTGTTCCTTTTTCTTCCGTTCATTTGCATTAGCTCATATTTTTAGAAGACTTTTTATGTTTCAGTGAAGATTAAGCTATTATATATGCTGCAGTTTTTCAGAAAATATTTTAGCATTTGGATATTGAATTTTACACATAATTACAACATTTTGTCTATGTGTTTTATTTTTATTTATCTGTGTAGTTCGTTAGCAAGCTACGTTTTTATAATACGGAGCTGATCTATTAAACTTTGCCTTGGGGGTTTCTGTCTTTGATCTAGGTTTAAAACCAATCAATAATAGAAATTCCCTATCATATATATTGTTGTAGGCTCCTTATAAGGGGCAGGAAGAACGGCTGGGGTGATGGATAGAGAGGCAGCAATGTGGGCAGAGGGCAGAGAAGGGTGGGCGAGGGAGGGGAAAGAGGATGCAGTTTTGAAAACAATATGGCTAAGTAATGCAGAGGGCCTCCAAGAGACCAAAAAGGTAGGGAAATTCCAGAAGGAGCATATAAATATATGATCCTCAAAAGCCGCAGCCAGCTTCTTACCTCAGAACCATGAGGTAATAAATTTGTGTTAAGTCGCTAACTTCTTGGTAATCTGATTGAGGAAAAATGGAAATTAAGTAAATAGATGAAAGCAAATAAATGAATAACAGATACATAGATGGACAGATAACAGATATATGATACATAAAGGTATAAATAGATAGTAGATGAACGATAGATGGATCAATGGATGCTATATAGACCATAGTGAGATGATGATAGGCAATGAATGAAAAAGTAGATAATAAGTAATACATAGATTGATACATAGATAATAGCTAGATACATGATAGACAGGAGATAGATAGATGATAGTCAATCAGACAGACAGATAGGCAGATAAATAGATGATAAATAGTACACAGGTGATAGATAATAGAAAGTAGATAGATAGATAGGTAGGTAGATAGATAGATAGATAGATAGATAGATAGATAGATAGATAGATAGATAGATGATAGATAGATAATAGATAGTTCATAGATATATCTTAGATGTACAAACAATAGGTAGATGATAAATGTGTAGAGAGATGCTATATAGAGCATAGTTTACAGGCGGTGAATGAATAGATGACAATAGAGATATATTATCTATGTTATCTAAACATTTATAATATCTAGAGATAGATCTCTACACAGATAGATAATTGATCGTGTGAGAGAGGGATGTGTAAAGATGTGTGAATGCTAAATTGAGGTAGAGGGTGTGAGGGTATTTCCAGAGAAAATTTGTTTAACTGAGGGAGTGGAGACCAACTCTGAATGCGGGCAGCACCATTTCATGGGTCGGGGTCCCTGGCTGAATGAAAAAAGAAAAGAAAAAAGCACACAGAGCAGCAACGCTGCTTCCTGACTGGACGCAATGCTGCCTATGCCTTCCCCGCCATGATGGATGCACTCTCAAACTGTGAGCCACAGCAAGTGCTTCCTGCCTTACCTTGCCTTCTGTGCCATGTTTTGTTGGAGAGATGAGTGAATTTACTGAGATAATATCTGAGAGTTATGTGTTATGGATGCACTATATTTTCTTTATAATTGTATACATTTCCTAACATTTCCACAGGAGCATTTAATAGGTTGAGTAATGACCTAGAGATAAATTCCAGTTAATAAAACCACCAAGTCCCAATCCCTTGAATTTATAAAAGTCTTTTACTTTGGAAAAGGGATATTGTCAAATATAATTACCTGCATAAGACTGGATCTGTCCATGGTCCATCATGAATGGAGACAAGGCTCATGATGCCCCACCTCCCTGAAGAACAGAACTGCTTTCTGAGGGAGGGATAGTCATATTCCCAGTGATGCAGCCACTGGATGCTGCCCTTGTTCTCATAGATAACGTGCTCATGCTCACATAAGCAACACTAATTAAATTCAATGGGTCACACACAAAAATATCATGAAAGTAAAAGAGGAGCTTGATGGCAAGAAGAAGGGGTTAGGTGGGAGATTTGGTGTAGCAGGAATCTTAGAGAGTCGTATTAATAAAATCAAACCTGAGGTCAATTATTGGGGTGAATGCTGGAAGATGAGAGAAGCAGAACAAGCCACAGCTTCCTCCCCTCGGCAGTTCCTCAGCTGATCCTGTTTCCTCAGACTGGAAGTCCTCATCCAGAATAAATCTCAAATAAACTGCTGCTCAAAACCTAAAAGCTTAACCAGTCAAATGCTTCTAGTTTCTGGTCTTCACCCCTTATATATCTTTCTGCTTTCTGCCATCACTCCCTGGGATTAAAGGCTCACTTTCTGGGATTAAAGGCGTGTGTCACCGTGCTTGGCTGTATCCTTGTGGCCTTGAACTCACAGAGATCCAGACAAATTTCTGCCTCTGGAATGCTAGGATTAAAGGCGTGTGCTATCACTGCCTAACCTCTATGTTTAATATTGTGGCTGTTCTGTTCTCTGACCCCAGATAAGTTTATGAGAGTGCCCAATATTTTGGGGAACACAATGCCACCACAATTTGGGGTGGAGATAAAGAGAGTTTAAAGGGGTACATGCTATATACATTTGAAGTTGTAAAGGATGTTAAATGTTAAACTAACCTTGAGGACACTGTTTTTAACTATATAGATGGGCATGGGGCATCATCATACATACCTTTTAAAAAAAGGACAAGAAGAGACACATGGAATTAGAAAGGGAACCCTCAGCCAAAAGGCAGCAATTGCAGGAGCGTGCAAGCCACAGAACACCTTGTATCACCAGAAACAGAGGTCAGCGACAAATCCTCCCCTGCAGCCTCCACAGAGAGTGCTGGCATGGCTAGCTTGTGTTCTGACTTGAGCCCCCAGGACTATGAAGAAGAATCTCTGTTACTGTGAGCCACGGTAATGACAGTAACTGGTTAGCAGAACTCTTGCTGGACTCACAGCAAAAGATGTTGGAACCAAAGAATGTACACAGCTGTTTTAAGTCCCTGTTTGTATTGGCATGTGAAATTACGCTCAAGGCTCCTAAAATTTTCAGTGTATCTTTAAATTATTTCTATGCATTTATTTTCAGTTTATTGTTAATTATTTTTCAGTTTGCTGCTGTAATTAGGTGATGTTTATAGCCCTTATAATGTCTAACGAGTTATTAATGGTATAAAAAGTTATTGACTTTTATATATTTGTTTTATAACACACCATCTTAATAAGTTCCCTTTGGGATTCTAACAGCTTTACAATTTATTTTTGTGACTTTTCCATGTACAGGATATGTCACTCATAATTTAAAATAATCTGGTGCCTTTCCAATATTTTCACTATTTCTTTGCCTTATTATTTTATTCAAAAGGACCAGAACAACAGAAGTAGCTGGACTAGCCATCTTTGCCTAAGCTTGGATGCTTTTTCTAGGGCCATCATTAAGGATGCCATTGACTGATGGTTTCAGTTGTTTTTTTTTTAATTATTCTGACTTGGTACTCTAGAAATTTTCTTTTATTTTAATTTTAAAGATTTATTTTATTTTGTTGGTATTTTACCTGCATGTATGTATGTCTGTGTACCACATTCATGCAGTGCCCACAGAGGCCAAAAGATAGCATCAGATCCCCTGGAACAGGAGTCATAGACACTTGAGAGCTGAGTTGTAAGTGCTGGGAACTGAGCCAGGTCCTCTGAAAGAGCAGCCAGTACTGTGCTCTCAACTGATGACCCATGCCTAGAATTTTTCTTTCAATATATAGTGAATGTTTAATCTTATCTCTTGTCTATAAAGAGCAGGCTGTAGATTTGTTCCTGCTCTGTTAATCTTTCCTAGTTTCCTGCATTAAACTCGTCTTGGCCATTAAAGTAACAAATGAATTATAACTGTTAATATTTTATTTAGAACTCATATCATTAGCTCGGGTGTATGTGTAGTTATCCAACTGAGAGGATTAAAAAGGTTTTATTTTTTAATGTCAGAAAGTATTTAATCTTCTCCAGTGCTCTAGAACATTTTATATTTATTTCCTTCTTTCAAGTTATTTTTATGTTTATCAGACAATGAAGTATATAACTAAAATATGGAAAAAATTCTTAAAGATGTCTAAAGAAATACATTATTTTTCTGGTCAGAAATTTGGTATCCTTTTTGCCACCCAGTTCTATTCTCTAATGATTAGTCCTGGTATTTATCTTGGCAATTCCATATAATTGTTGATTCTGTTCTTAATTCACAAAAAAGGCATTATTTCTAAACTTTGCATGAGGAGTTCTCTATGCACATTGCCCCAACTTTCCCTTTCTTTACACCCTCAGTAGAACTGATTGTTTAAACTAATAAATTACGGCCATGCACAATTGGGAATGTTCTGGGAATCTTGCTTATTTTCTACTGCAGGTTTTCCTGTTATCAACAACAGTTTTCAAGCCAGTGAGATGACTCACCAGTACAAGCAAGTATCATCAAGCCTGATGACCTGAGTTCAGTCCCCAGCCCTACGTGGTAGAAGGAGACCACTGATTTTCATGGGCTGTCCTCTGATTTCCACACACATGCGCTGCCATCCACACAAGCTTAAGCACATGTAGACAGACAGATCATCAACATCATAAAACCCCGAGCTAAGCTTGTCTTTAGCAGGAGCCCCACCCTGCTTCTTTGCTGGTCTCACCGACTCATCATTTCCCAGGCCCCATGGCTTCTTTGTACACGTGGTACCATCTGCAGACCTCCCCATCATGCCTCTTTGACTGGCACTTTTTCTTATCTTGCCTTTTTCTGCTGGGTTTCACTCACAAAGGCAGATGTCAAATGAGGATTCTACATTGTTTTCTGTATAGCCATATTGTAATGGATATATAGTCACTGTAACAGATCAACACAGTCTGTACAGCTTACAACAAAAATTTCTTCTTTCACACTTCTGGAAGTGCCTGTATTTGGAAGGCAAAGCTGTCCAAGGCCACACTCCTTTTGAAGGCCATAGAGGAGAATTTGTTCCTGCCCTCTTCTGGCTTCTGGTGATGCCAGGTGTCCTGTGGCTTGTGGCCTCATCACTGAACTATCTGATCCCCACCCCCACCCCCATGGAAAGTTCTTCTGCTTGTCTGTGTTTCTCTGCTTGTCTCTTTCACAAAAACACAATTTTAATATGTGTTTCTCATTTTAATGCATCCTTGCTGTGTTGATAATTTGTTTCCTTTCTTCGCATTTTCTTTTTTGATATAAACACTGTATAGAACATCCATCCATCACTGAATTTGAGTATTATTTACCTTTAAGGTTTTAGATAAATAATTCTTTAACCTTTATTCAATTGCTTAACTTTGTGTCAGGGATAAAATGATCCCATTGCAGCAACCTAGGAAGGAGGCTGGGTGGGTAAGAATGCTTGATGAACAAGCTTGAGGACCTGAGGTCAAATCAAATCTCCAGTGTATAGAAAATCAAGTATAGGTCATAGAAGAGAAGGGAAATGGGAGAACTGGGGGTGAGGGGTGGATTTTATCAAACAAAATGTATTCATTAAAAAATACTATTTTTTAAGTCAAGCCTAACTGCCATGTGCATACCTATAACTCTAGAACTATAGAGGGTAGAGACAGGAAGATCCTGGAGTAGGCTGCCAGCTTGATTTCATGTTCAGTGAGAGATCTTGCCTCAAAGAATAAGGTGAAACCTGATAGAGCAAGACATCGCGGTGTCCTCCACTAGCCTCTATACACAAGCGTAGGCAAATATCACACACACACACACACACACACACACACACACACACACACCAGACAATTATTTCATTGTTCTCCTAAAGAGTATTGGTTTTCTATCTCACAAATATTAAATAACCTTCTTAGCCACAGGGCTCACCTTGCTGACACGTGGCTAACAGTTTCTGAAATAGTTTTCAGTGGGTCACAGGGCCAGAAGAACTTTACTAAAGGGATCCTGACTCAACCTTTGTCTACTTCTCCACAGAATGAGTACAGGGATTCTCAACCATGTTTGTAACAGAGCTCTTGCATAATATCTCAGCCTTCAGAAGCTGACAGGAAATGCTCTGCTTTCTAAAGGAACTTCAAAAGGATAATCCAGGAACCTCTGACCTCATGAGATGCTTCTTTTTCTTCCTTCCTTCCTTCCTTCCTCCCTTCCTTTCTTTCTTTCTCCCTTTCTTTCTTTCTTCCTTCCTTCCTTCCTTTCTTTCTTTCTTTCTTCTTTTAGTTCTGAATATGGGATTGATCTGTTGTTCAGGCTTACAATTCTATACCAAAAGTTATTTTCTTTCGGCTGTGAAGACTGTTAAAGTCTGGAGTAAAAAACTTCCTTTTTTAAACCACACTATTCTCACTTTTTTTTTTCAAGACAAGGTTTCTCTGTGTAGTCCTGGCTGTCCTGG
The DNA here is from genome assembly GCF_049852395.1 of Peromyscus maniculatus bairdii. Lineage (NCBI taxonomy): Eukaryota > Metazoa > Chordata > Mammalia > Rodentia > Cricetidae > Peromyscus > Peromyscus maniculatus. The sequence continues at coordinate 103,453,150 of NC_134854.1, forward strand.
AACTCACTCTGTAGACCAGACTGGCCTCCAACTCAGAGATCCATCTGCCTCTGTCCTCTGAGTACCGGGATTAAAGGCCTGTGCCACCACACCCAGCTAGCCACAGCTATTCTCAAATGTTGGTAACAGACCTCAGGGAGCCGGACGTGTTGCTGCTCTGAAGGAACTCGACCGGCAGCGTGTTCTCTGTTGCCCCTCTCAGATTTCCTGTGGTCAGCATGTTGGACCTTCTTCACAGAGTCCTTCCCTCTTCTAATCCACTGCTGTGGATATTGCTCTGTATAAGTAAAATGCTGATTGGCCAGTAGCCAGGCAGAAAGTATAGGCAGGACAAGCAGAGAAGAGAATTCTGGGAAGTGGAAGGCTGAGGCAGAGAGACACTACCAGCCGCAGAGAGGAGAAGAAACATGTTAAGATACTGGTAAGCCACGTGGCAACTTATAGACTAATAGAAATGGGTTAATTTAAGATATAAGGACTAGATAAGAAGCCTGCCATGGCCATACAGTTTGTAAGCAATATAAGTCTCTGTGTATTTACTTGGTTGGGTCTGAGCGGCTGTGGGACTGGTGGGTGAGAGAGATTTGTCCTGACTGTGGGCCAGGCAGGAAAACTCTAGCAACAATCCACTCTGCTGCCAATGTCTTTCCTAATGTCATTTTCCTGTCAAGGCCTCCAGCTGGTGGACCTGTTCTGTATACCGCCTGAGAGCCTGTGCTTCAACCATCCCCTTTGCATGCCATCTTCTCCCCTGTACTCGTGGCACCCTGAAAGTTTTAATGGCCATGTATACTTGGAAAGGTCAGCTCAGATTTCTTCCGCTCCCCACCACACTCCTTTGTTTCCTCAAAGACCCCCTCTTCCTAACTTTCTTTCATGTGTCTATTTTTCTTTGTCTTTAACATTAAGAGTTCACCCCTGCCCCCCAAACATCTGATATTGATTGTTTCATCTAGGACTCATGAGCCAGATAAAGCAGAGTGGAAGTGCGAAGGGCATGGGTGAGTTTACTGAGTGATGGCCATTAAAACACAAACTTTATTTTTCATGGCAAGACTCCATGCAATGCCTTGTAGGCTTCCTCTGGAGGGGCTCTCATGCTCCAAAGGATAGTCATGCTGTCTCTGGTATGAAGAGTGAAAGGCAGGCAGCTACCTGACTGTGCATGTCTGAGGCTGCATTGGGGGTGAGGAGGCAGAAGAGGAAGAAACTACTCTGCACCTGTCCTGTTTGTAGTTATGACGGCTCTCTCCAACTTTTTACCTCCCCCAGTGATACTCTGGAGTCCAGAGTATCTCTGGTTCCACTTCTCCTTAGATCATGGTTTCCAGTCTGGAAGTAGTGATGAGATCTCATATGGGCAAGAGCAGACTATTCTGCAGAATCAAGATGACAGAAACTACCCTGAATGAGGACTTTTATCCAATTCATGCACTCTCGGCGCTGTTTTCCATGGTGCTATGTATTCCTAAGTGCTGCTGGGCGAATCTCTGAGCTCTCTTGAATAGCCTCCTATGCTGGTCTGCAGATCCACCTTGGCTCTGCAGCTTTCCCTGCCCAGGGCAGGCAGACTCCACCTTCCAGATGCCAGCTGTTATTTCTCACCAATCCCCTGTTCTTCTTCCTGCTTTACTTATATCAATAATAACAAAATTTGGGTTTCTCTTTAATCCTAGAGTTATGTATAAACTGGTTATTGTTTTTTTCCATTTATACTGGTTCTTTTATTTTTTATCATATTTTTTAAATTTATTTTACAATACTATTCAGTTCTACATAAAAGCCACAGATTCCCTTGTTCTCTCCCTTCCTGCCCCCCTCCCCTTCCCCCCACCACACCCCCCATTCCCACCTCCTCCAGATCAAGGTCTCCCCCGAGGACTGGGATCAACCTGATAGACTCAGTCCAGGCAGGTCCAGTCCCCTCCTCCCAGATTGAGCCAAGCGTTCCTGCCTAAGTCCCAGGTTTCAAACAGCTAACTCATGCAATGAGCCCAGGACCTGGTACCACTGCCTAGATGCCTCCCAAACAGATCAAGCCAATCGACTGTCTCACCTATTCAGAGGGCCTGATCCAGTTGGGGGCCCCTCAGCCTTTGGTTCATAGCTCATGTGTTTCCATTCATTTGGTTATTTGACCCTGTGCTTTATCCAACCTTCGTTTCAACAATTCTCGCTCATTATTATTATAGTTCTTATTAATTTTAAAATTCAAAAGGGTTAAAGGGCTTTAATTGACACCTTCTTAACCATCTGTAGTTTGATCATGTGATACTCAGAGACTGTGGCTCCATGACTTCTGGTTTGGGCCTCATTTTAAGACTTCCTTCATGATCTAGTACCATTGTGCTGGAATTTGGAGGAAGCAGATACAACTACATGCCGTGAATCACTTACCTTAAGCTAAAATCTCCTGGAACATTGTTAAGCATTATTGACAAAAAATCTGTCTTTGCAAGTTTGACAGAAATTACCCACAATGCCGTTTAGGCCAAATAGTTTTTAATAACTAACCACACTGACAGGTTATTTTTTCCCTACTCCATTTCTTTGATTTAGTGTTTATGCTTTAGATTATAGCTTAACTATTAATATTTTCCTCGAAAATCTGTTTCTTCAGTGTTTGAAAATTTGACTCACGCCCTGAATGCAGCCTTGCACTTCTGAGTCTTTTCCTAGATGGCTGTCGCCTGCTTTTACAACTGCCTCTTGTACTTGGTCTGACATCTTTTAAACACAGGTCATCCCTTTGCACATTAGCTTCCTCACCTCCTTTCATTCCCCATTATTTTTATTAGTTCTCTCTCTCCCTCTTGGGTATTCATGTTTTACTGAATGTTTGAAATGTCGTAGATGTCACATCTATACATACTTGTCTTTATCTTTTAAGTTAGCCTAATTAACTGTCATTTTTTTTCCTGTATTTTCTGTGGTTATTTGATTGCAACTTTCATCCCCTCACTAGTGGGTAAACTGTATGTTCACCCACTTTGTTCCCCTGGGTGTGATCACAGCACCCGGGGCACTCCAGGTGCCATTTGTGTCTCTCAGCAGTGTAGAGAGGATTTTGGGGGGATCCTCCTTTTTCTGATGGGTATCTAAGAACAAGCTACTTGTTTCTGTTGTTGTTACTTTATTATTCAAGTTTGAAAGTGTTAGGGTTCTGGGGTGCTTGTAATATCATATGATGGTCAGAGACTGTGGTCTGCATGATTTCTGATTTTGGAATCATTTTTAAGTACTTTCTCTGTAACCCAAAAATAGAGAGGACTTTCTAAATGTTCTATTGGGAGCTAAATATATGTCCTTTCTTCGTAAAGTCTATACTTAGATGTATTTATTAAGTCACCCCACTGCTTTGCTCTGTAATTTTGTGAAAATACATGCGCCAGTAGCCCCATGAGAATAAAGGCAGTGAAAGGAGACGTGTTGAGTGTTTCAGTGTCTAAAAACAGCCTTATTTTCGCACTTGATTGGTGACTGGGTTAGATAGACAATTATATATTGGGAATAATTCGAAAGCCTTGCTCCATTGTGTTCTGGCACCACACTCGTCTATGTGCTCTGCATGCAGATTTATATTTGTCTGCTTTATTTGGCAATGACCCAGAGAGGTTTTAGAGTCTCTCCAGATATTGCATTTCTGTCAAATTATCCTTGTATGCACAACATTTCCTCTCTGTGTGTTTCACTGTAATCTTATTTGCAGAATAAAGGTTCATGCAGCTTCATTTATCATGAAGTTTCCTCTTTATTATAAAATAACATTCACTGTCCTACTTAGCATTTTTTTTCTGTAAATGTTATCTTTACATTTGAATTTTTTCACTTGTATTTACCTAACTTTACTTTGAGCCTAGAATGGAAATATTCTGCATCATCTTGTTTTAGAAATATTCTTTCCTGTGAGGAAGAGATGGTTCAATTTTGTTCTTCAAGCAAAAACAAATATATTTTTTGTGGATGAGATTTTTTTTTCTTTTTCTGCCTGATAGTCCTTTATATTTGGTGCCTTCTCTGGGGTGATTTTAAGCAAAATGATTCCAGCTTTTGCGTCTTAATGTATCTTTGCTGTGTCCCTTTTATTTCAATCCTTTTCATTTTTCTTCTGATACAGGTATTTAATATTCACTTAACTAATACTGAACTTTAATATTGTTTATTCGTTTAAATTATGTACACATGCATATGTGAGGCTAGAAGAGGCCGTCTGGTCCCTTGGAGATGAAATTACAGGTGACTGCAAGCCGTCCTACATTGGTGCTAGGGATGGAATTCTGGTCTTCTGCAAGAAAGGTGAGAGCTCTAAATTACTGACCATTTCTCCTCCTCAGAAGGCCGTTTCCTCCTAAGACTCTGCTGATTGCTTAAAGTAACTTTTAAGCCTTGATTCTCAATTACTTAACTTTGGTAAAAATTATTCCGTTTTTTCTTAGGTAGTTGTGCATTTCGGTTTCACAAACACCACACAAAGTGCTTTTAGCCCCAGTCACCACCCCACAGATGTGCCAAGAGTCCCTGCTGAGCACTTGCTGACAGTTGCTAAAATCCTCGCCACTAAGCTACAGCGCTAGGAGAATCACTGAGTGCAACTTTATTGGGCTTTTTCTCATTCTCCATAGAGTAAAAGCTACAAAATGAGGACAGGTTTCACAAGAGAAACACTCACCTCAGTGTCTGTGCCTGTTTTAAGTCATTAATCAGTGTCCTGATTCATCCCAGATCATTTTCACTGGAAAATTATTTATACTCAACCATCAACATCCCATTGTTTTCCATTGACCATTCATTCATGTGTCTATGTCACACATGCACTTAAAAAGTAGGTAGGCTGTCATTTCAATCATCAGAGGATATCATGAAAAGCAGACAAAACGGACAGACAATTGTTACCAATAGTGAGTACCACCTGTAGTGGGTAGCCATTCCAGCTTGGTTCTGGAAGTTCCAACCCCCATTGAGACTCTGGCAACTGTCACGCCTACGAGGCAGGGCGAGGGGAGGCGCCTGGGGACCCTAGAGCTGGATGGGCGAGCGCTCTCACTGGGCGCTCGCTCGGTGCCAGAACGCTGACCGGTGGAGATTGACTGTGCAGAGCTCCGGAGAACACCGCTGGACTGCATTACACCTTCCCCAGACCCTGCGACCTACCCATTACTTAATTTGTGAGTTACGCCATTAAATAAATATCCTTTTAACTACGTGGAGTGGCCAAAATAATTTCCCCAATAACCACCACTCTGGGAGATGGGTGTTCTTCTTTAAAATTTATATGCCATCAAATCTTCACATACTATGGATAGCTTTGATTACAAAAACTTTGCACACAAGATCATGAAATTTTTTTAAGATTAATGGTTATTTTTTTATTTGTGTGACTGCATGAGTGTATGTCATATGCATTGGTGCCCAGGGGGTCTGGAACAGGGCATCAGCTCCCCCAGAGCTGGACTTATGAGTGGTTGCAAGTCACCTGACATAGGTGCTGGAAACTGAATTCAGGTCTCTATAAGCAGGAAGACCTCCTGGGACAGGATTTTCTTTCTTTCTTTCTTTCTTTCTTTCTTTCTTTCTTTTTTTTTGAGATTTATTTGTTTTATTTTCTGTGCATGAGCGTGCTGCTTACATGTATTCATGTGTGCCCTGTGTGTGGCTGGTGTCTATGGAGGTCAGAAGGGTATAATATTTGTGAGCTACCATGTGGGTGCTGGGAAATGAATCCAGGTCCTCTGCAAAAGCAACAAGTGCTCTTAATTGCTAAGCCATCTCTCCACACTTCCTGCATGATAATTCTTAGTGCATATAAATTCAAATGACAGTTTGAGACAAGGGAATGAGGATTTTTTTTCATTCAGTCTAAGTTAAAGCTAGCAAAAGTTTCCTACTTCTCCCAATCGAGTCCTAACCTCATGCTGATGAATGAGAGAAAACAAATAAATATAAAGATGACCCTCAAGTCTCCAGTGAATTTCAGACCAACCTAGGATACATGAAATCCTGCCTCAAAATGAAAATAAATAAATAGATAGATAGATAGATAAATAAATAAATAAGCAACTCTGAGTGATATGATCAATAACTGAGGGGGAAAATGGTTAGATAAGGATCCCACCTGACAAGCAAAGTAAAGTCAGATCAGGGCATCAGATCTCCTGGAGCTAGATTTACAGAAGGTTGTGAGTCACCAGATGTGTAAAATTAAAATCTGTAAGTAAAATTCAATGAAACTGAGCAGTTAGCTGACAAGCAGAACAGATCACATCCACCACAGAGAAAGACAAAGACTAAGAAGGCTTGAAATAAGGAGATAGTCATTGAGTAATCATTTGGACCATCCACGCACCCAAACTGATGTTTTTCTCACCATGGCGAACACACACCTGTAGCAGCACATCACACTGGTCCGTGATGCTGTAGCCTCTGAGCTTAAGTACCCTTTGAAACGTCAGCACAACAACAAAAACCACCTCATAGTGCAATTCTGAGGATGAGTCCCCACTGTTTGGTAAGCATGGCTAGCCATAAAATGTCTCCACTAAATTTTAGAGAAGAAAATACAGGAAAGAATGCAGTGAGACAGTCAACTCTCAAATCGGGAGTATCAGAAAAGAGAAAATAGGAAGCAATTTATAAAAGATATGGAGGGGGATGAAGAGAGGTGAAGAGCAAATACTTCTCATGTGGAGGACTCCAGGTTGGTTCCCAACTTACACATCTGGTAGCTCACAACCTCCTGTAACTCCAACTACAGGAGATCTGATGCCCTCTTCTGGCCTTCCTGAGCATTACATGCATGTGTACACACTCCCACACAGACATTCGCATATATACACAATTTAAGAATAAAATAAACCTTTAAAAAGATGGACCACTATTTAAAATTTTCCTAACCTGATTAAAGACAGGAATTCATGATTAACTCTTTACTGAAATCCTACATGTGTTTCCAGGGACACTTGAAGCCATGGTGCTGATCCTTGATCCAGCAAGAATAGAAGGAATTAACAGAGTTTCATGTCAGTGTAGCTAATGAAAACACACAAAGAGAGAAGCCATAAAAAGTTCCACAAAGTTTTCCTCTGATCTCTACACATGTGTCATGGCATGGCACACATACATATCATAATAAATATATTTCAATGTATGAATTACTAGACTGCAGCTGTTTTCTGTAATGTTCTCAAGAACAAGGCCTGGTTTTGAACCTGATCACATAGCCTTTCCTTTATGGTCTGTGAGCCAACGGAGACTCAAATGAGACTGTGGCTTCTCCGAAATCATTTGTCTTAGCGGTTGAGACAAAGGCGAACCTTATGACTGAAGCAGGACTCCCAGATCCTTGTGTGGGAAAGCGAGCATCCTGTTGCCTCTGGCTCCCCTGACCCTGCTGCTTCCACTCTGTCTGAAATCAGTCTTCCTGGGAGTGTATACATCCTTTGGTTTATACAAGCCACAAAATAAAACACTTTTTCAAGAGGCCCTGCAAATCCCCAACAGTACAGATTTATTTTGAAAGGCAGCTTGACATGTTATAGTAAAATTACTCAACACTGAAAACAGAGCAGACACAGTAGATCTTCATTGGCCAGAACTAGGGAGGTGAATCTGGTAAGCGGTGTATCAGCTTGTGCTTTTCAAATTGTCTCTAGTGATGTTATAAGACTGGCATGTTTAATGGAAAAAAATAAGTAAATGAGTACCAGCATGTCTTCTCTTTTTCCTTATCCCCTCCCCAGAGGAGAAAGATTTCTTTTTTTTAGTGTAGACCTTTCCTTTATGCCTCTACTTCTCACCTCTCCCTCAACCCCAAGCACACAGCTGTTTTCGTGAATATGATCTGAGGTGAGGTCCAATATTATACTTAGGAAAATGCTCGGTATTTCAGGTTTGACTGCTCCCATTTCTATTGCCTCAACAGTGTGGACACCTGATACAAGAGGAGAACAGAAAAACCTTGAGGTTTCCTGAAAAATGGTTGGTATCATGACAGGGCATCATGTCGGTTTCCTCTTTCCTTCCTGGTCTCTGCCATAAGAGTTCAGAGGACACTTCTACACCTGACCTCATCTCCAAAGGACACGTGGAAGCCTTTGTTCTGAGCAGGAGCCCTAGATCTCACAGAAGAGGGATATTTATCAAAACATGAAGGCAGTAATGGAAGAGAGAGGGGGAAAAAAAGAACTTCCCCTGACTATTCCTTCACTGGATTTAGGACCTGACTATTCCACTGGATTTAGGGCAGGGAGATGACTCAGTGGGTGACAGCACTTGTTGTGCAAGCATGAGAAACTGAGTTCAAATACCACCACCCATATGAAAAGCCAGGCGTGATTGTATGTGCCAGTAACCCAAGCATTGGAGGGGTCTGAGGCAGGCATAGCCAGACGAGACAAAGTAATGAGTTTCTAGTTCAGCAAAAGGCCCTGTTTCAAGGTCATCAGGTGGAAGCAACAGGGATGACGTATGATGTCCTACTCTGGCCTCTGAATGAGTGTACATGGCCATGAACACTTGCACATTCACATGCATGCAACACACACAAACAAGACAGCACACACACACACACACACACACACACACACACACACACACACACGTTAAAAGCAGCCTGAATTTTAGTCATTCTCACACATACATTTCCCTCTTTCACCTCCTCCCATTTTGTTGAATGCCTTCTTCTCAAACCCCCTCTCTCTTACCTTCACTTCTTCTGTGTGTGTATGAGCCACTGAGCTCAGTAGGTATAGTTTACATGATCCTGGGTACGAGGTTATTGACTGGAGCATGGACAATTTATAGGTGGCTATACCACTGAAGAAAAAAAAAATCACCTCCTTCCCCAACAGCCACTAACCTCAGGAAAGGGTGGGGTTTCATTAGCCCCTCCTCCACCCGTGATGAAATGCTGATGGACCCAGTCCTGTGCTGGTCTTGTACCGGTAAGCAGAGCTCCGGTGATTTTATGAGTGCAACAGCCCATCACACATTCAGAAGATGCCCTTTGGCAAAATATCTTCCTATCCCCCAGGTCTTCCATTCTTTTCTTCCCCATCCACGATGTTCCCTGAGTGTATTCACTACTTTTCTGTTGCTGTGATAAAACACCATGACCAGGCAAACTTACAGAATGAGGGCTTATGGTTCATACTGTTCCAGGGGAATGAGTCCATCACCATCACATCAGGAAAATGTGGCAGTATGCTGGAGAGCTCACATCATAAATTACAAGCAGGCAAAGAGAGCCAACTGGAAATGGTGGGAGGCTTTTACTCTCAAAATCCACCCTCGATGACATACTTCATTCAGCAAGGCCACACCTCTTAACCTGCTCAAATAGTGCCATCAACTGGGGACCAAGTCTTTAAATGTCTGAAACTATGGGGGACATCTCATTCACACTACCACACTGAACAAAACAAATCTAAGGCAACTGACCCCAATCCCACTAATTATGAAAATCACTATTGCTGTGAATATCGCTCTGTGTAAATAAACACTGATTGGCCGGTAGCCAGACAGGAAGTATAGGCGGGACTAACAGAGAGAGAGTTCCCTTGAGGGAAGAGGAAGGCAGAGAGAGAGAGACTGCCTGGAGCCACTGCCAGGACGAGCAAGATGTAAGGTACCAATAAGCCACGAGCCATGTGGCAAAGTATAGATTAATAAAAATGGGCTAAATATAAGAGTAAGAGCTAGACAATTATAGGCCTGAACTAATGGCCAAGCAGTTTAAATAATGTAAGTGTCTGTGTGTTTATTTTAGAAGTGGGCTCTGGGACCGGCGAGAAAAACTCTCCAGCTACACACTATATATGTACAAAGCAAATAAAACTCGACCCTGTGAGGCAGGAGGACAGAATGTGTTCATGACTCTGTGATGCAGGAGGCTGACATCTCTCCAGATGCCAGCAGGTCAGCCAGTGAGTAACCACTACCCTTCAGCAGTCACATTTTGGTTTTGGTTTGGGTCTGGGTTGTTTTAACAATAGCATTTAAGCAACAGGCCAAGAAAAAACAAACAATGGTTTATATGCTATACTGATTAATGCTTTGTCACCCAAGTAAGATGTCGGGTTCAGGTTCACTCTACTTGATGACGTTTGTGTGTGTAAGTATGCACAGATGTGGGTACATACATGTGTGGAGACCTGATAATAACTTCAGATGCCTTATTTTGGGACAGAGTGTCTCCTTGGCCTAGGGCTACCCATTTAGATCAGGCTAGCTGGCCAGAGTGCACCACTGTTTGTCTTTCTTCATGTCCCCAGCTCAGAGAAGACAAGTACTGGCCAATATAGGCACCTTTTTAACAAAGATGCTGGGGACCAAACTCACGCAAGCACCTCCCTGACTGAGCCATTTGCCCATCCTAGATAATATTCTTTTTTTTTTTATTTTACAATACTATTCAGTTCTACATAATAGCCACAGATTCCCTTGTTCTCTCCCTTCCTGCACCCCTCCCCTTCCCCCCACCACACCCCCCATTCCCCCCTCCTCCAGATCAAGGTCTCCCCCGAGGACTGGGATCAACCTGATAGACTCAGTCCAGGCAGGTCCAGTCCCCTCCTCCCAGATTGAGCCAAGCATCCCTGCATAGGTCCCAGGTTTCAAATAGCTAACTCATGCAACGAGCCCAGGACCTGGTACTACTGCCTAGATGCCTCCCAAACAGATCAAGCCAATCAACTGTCTCACCTATTCAGAGGGCCTGATCCAGTTGGGGGCCCCTCAGCCTTTGGTTCATAGTTCATGTGTTTCCATTCATTTGGTTATTTGACCCTGTGCTTTATCCAACCTTGGTTTCAACAATTCTCGCTCATATGAACCCTCCTCTTTCTCACTAATTAGACTCCCAGCGCTCCACCAGGGGCCTAGCCGTGGATGTCTGCATCCAGATTCCTCAGTCCTTGGATGGGGTTTATGGCACAACTATTAGGGTGTTTGGCCATCCCATCACCAGAGTAGGTCAGTCCCGGCTGTCTCTCGGCCATTGCCAGCAGTCTTTTGTGGGGGTATCTTTGTGGATCTCCGTGGGCCTCTTTAGCACTTTGTTTCTTCCTTTTCTCATGTGGTCTTCATTTACCATGGTCTCCTATTCCTTGTTCTCCCTCTCTTTTCTTGATCCAGCTAGGATCTCCTGCTCTCTTTCCCTCAACCCTTGCCCTTCATTGCTCCCACTCATGTCCAGGCTGTTCATGTAGATCTTGGATGATATTCTTAAGGTATAAAATAATCGATAAACATCAAATGAACTCTCCTTCATGAAGGATCCTCAGCCACTGATCCTGGCCGCATCACTGTGGGGACAAACCAGCGTGTAGACACTCCTGAACCTGAAGACAGCACTTTGTGTTTAGAAAAAGCAGTCTGTCTGACCCTTTTAAAATGTGTTATAGGGCCTGGAGAGATGGCTCAGAGGTTAAGAACAAGAGCTGCTCTCTTAGAGGATCCGAGTTCAGTTTCCAGCACCCAAATGGGGTGACTCACAACTTCCTGCTACTCTAGTGCCAGGGGATTCTGCACCCTCTCCTGGCCTCCTCGGGAACTGTGCACATGTACACAAACACAGCACATACAATTTAAAATAAAATTTTAAATTTTATTATGAAATAGAAATACATATGTTGCTAATAGGAATTAATTATTCCAATCTTTACAGACAGAGAGAAAGAGATCGAGGGGGCATGAGAACAAGAAAGAAAGAGAAAGGAGAAAGAGGATAAAACCTGTATGTGATGTGCCAGCTACCTCTGTCTTATAAAATCTCCAAAGCCTCTCACAGCACAAAAGCTTTTCACCTCCGTCCTTTCTCTTTATCTTCTCTGTCTTTGCCCAAGAAACCGCTTCTTATCTCTTCGAATCTGATTGAAATGCCACAATCTCTGCGAGCCCTTTTATAACCTTTTATATGACGTGGATCTGTTTGCCTCCCTGGTCATTCCCTTTCTGTTCTTTCTTAGACACTTTAACTCTTGCTGGGAAGGGGAAGCATGCTGGTTTCTGTCTCCCCTTGGAACTTGTGCTCCTGGGCCTCTTCCCCGAAAGAAAAGTGGCTCTCCATCTCTAAAGAACCATCAACGCTTCTTGCTTTGCAGAATACATAGAAACAAATAAAAGGTCGTTTCAAGGACTCCAATCTGAGTATTAAAGTTTCAAATTGTACTTGAACACTTCTTTGCTTCTTTATATCTGACTTTTTGAAACACTAAGTAGCATTTGGGGAAAACTTGCTCTATAAATATTTTTAAGATAATAAGTCCAACATGATGGAGCAGTAATTACAAACTGAGAGGGAGCATGTGAACAAAGGATTAAGAAGAAAGACCTTTAAAACTTCTCTTATCCACAACAAGCAGACAACTGGCAAAGGTCAGCCTCCACTGGCTCAGAAGTGGGGAAATCCATGCAAGGTATGCAGCATTCTAGAGAGCACTTCTATAGCAGGAATTTTAACAGTTCTTATTAATAAAATCAAGCTTGAGGCCAATTATTGGGGTAAATGCTGGAATTGGGGTGAATACTGGAAGGTCAGAGAGACAGAACAAGCCACAGCTAACCTCACCTGGCCAACTTCTCAGCTGATCTTGTTTCCTCAGACTGAAAGCTTCTGTGCCCTCATCCCAATGGCTCTAAGCTGAACTGAAGCTTAACCAGCTAAAAGCTTAACCAGCCAAATGCTGCTAGTTTCTGGTCTTCATGCCTTATATATCTTTCTGTTTTTGCCATCACGCCCTGGGATTAAAGGCATGAGTCACCATGCTTGGCTGTATCCTTGAACAGATGGATTTCTGCCTCTGGAATTCTAGGATTAAAGGTGTGAGTACCATGATTTTCTAGCCTTTGTACCTAGTGTCTGTTCAACCCCGGTCCTCGGGGGAGACCTTGATCTGGAGGAGGTGGGAATGGGGGGTGGGCTGGGGGGAGGGGTGGGCGAGAGGGGGAGAACAGGGGATTCTGTGGCTATTATGTTGAACTGAATGGTGTTGTAAAATAATAATAATAATAATAATAATAATAATAATAATAATAATAATAAAAAAAAAAAGGAAAAAAAATTCTTATTAATAAAATCAAACCCAAGGCCAGTTACTGGGGTGAATACCGGAAGGTCAGAGAGACAGAACAAGCCACAGCTAACTTCACCTAGCCAACTTCTCAGCTGGTCTTGTTTTCTCAGCCTGGATGCTTCTGTGTCCTCATCCCAATGGTTCTCAGCTGAACTGTGCTGCTAAAAGCCTGAAAGCTAAACCAGGCCAAATGCTTAACCAGCCAAATGCTTCTAGTTCCTGGTCTTCATGCCTTATATATCTTTCTGCATTCTACCACCACTCCCTGGGATTAAAGGCTTGCTTTCTGGGATTAAAGGTGTGATGAGTCACCATGCCTGTCTGTATCTTTGAACACATGGATTTCTGCCTCTGGAATGTTAAGATTAAAGGTGTGTGCTACCACTGCCTATCCTTTATGTGTAATATTGTGGCTGCTCTGTCTCTGACCCCAGATAAATTTATTAGGGTGCACAATATTTTGGGGAACACAATCCCACCACACACCTCCTCTATAAGATCATGGCTGGATCTAGGCATTTTGATTGCCCTGCTCAAGTCTCTACTTCTCTGATTCGGAAATAGCCTTGAAAGCCAACAGTCTGACTGTTTCCTCGGGGTGCAAAATGAAGCTGGAGTTCACGCAAGGCCTCCAGAAGATGCCATATGTAGGAGACTGGGAGCTCACCCAGTGTGAAATGGCTTTCCCCTGGAGGCATTTGCAGGGAAGAATTCTGTTAATTGTTTAACTTCATGGCAGCCTGTGGTGGTGAATAACATTGTGGCAAAAATAAACTAATGCAGAGGATGAAAAAAAGAAAAAGCTGAGGAAAGAGTCACTCAAGGAAGCTTTGAAAAACCTAACTCCAAGGAATTCCAGGAGCGCTATAGTGACACCCCAGGTTATGAGTGTGTGGGGAAGGATATGAGAAGACTTCAAATGCCATTTGTGATGACCTTCAGGTAGATGCACACGGTGAAGGCCATGGAGATGCTCATGGTCAAGAATGTGCAGGGCTCTGGCAGAGGCCTAAGCTCAGGTTCCAGCACCCACATCATGCACATCACACCTGACCGCAGCTGCAGCTCGGGAGGCCTCCTCAGGCAGCTGTAGTCACATGGCACAGACTATGCACACATATGCATAATTAAAAAATAAAACATTTTAAAAAGAAATCAAAATAATCTCTTATCATTTCTAACCACTACGCACCTCCATGGCCACACATGAGAAAGAATACAAACTGAATGTAATGAGTTCAGAAAAGTCCCTAAGCAAAAAGCAACACTAATACCACCCCCAACCCGACCACCCGGTGAAAAGAAAGACTCTCATGTTGCCCTCACAGCATCATTTACTAGGTCAGTTACCAGCAAAGGATTATAAGGCATGAAAAGAATCAAAAAAGAATGACCCTGGAATGGTGGCACACACTTGCAATCCTGGCACTCTGGAGGCTGAGGCAGAAAGATCATGAGTTCAAAGTCAACCTGAGCAAGACCTGTTCAAAATTTAAGGAAGAAAGAAGGAAGCAGAGGAAGAAGGCAGGAAGGGAGAGAAGGAGAGTGGTAATAGACCCAAGAGAAACAGGGCAATAGAAACTCTCACCAGGGAAACTGAGACAATGAGCTTAAGTAAGTCACTTTAAATGAGTGAAAATTTCTAAACTCATTTTGTCCAAACAACTGAAGGTAAGCATGAAAACGGTATCCCATCAAATAGGAGAATCAGTACAGAGATGGCAAATGTTTCTCTAGAGAACTATTGGAAAATCCTGGTGTTGAAATTATAGCTGAAATGAACAATTCACTAGAGTTGCTCAGCAGCAAGGCGAACATCCAGAAGGAACTTCAACCAACTTAAGCAAACGTCAATGGAGACTGTCAGTCTAAAGAACAGGAAGAAGACAGAATTAAGAAAAATTAGTAACAACTCAACAGTACCGGCATGCACCGTATCAGTCCCAGACAGGCATTCAGTAGAAGATTGACATGAGCTATGTGGAGCTGGGGGGTGGGGCCCTATTCAAGAGCCTAGATACTGTTCCAGTTTGTGCAGCCAGGCAAGCTATGGCAACACCCGGGCCCCTGCTTCCATGATAAAGCCTTGATTTTAAAATAATGCCATGACTCATTCGTAAGGCACTCTTAAGCATCTCACAAAAGGGTGAGTGACTTCTAGTTCAAATCTTTTCAAAGCAAATATGGAGAGAAGGATAGATTTCAAGCCCACCAATCAGGACACAGAGAGATGATGATGTAGACAGGAGTAAACATGAGACAAGATAGCAAATCGGAGCCCCTGGGCCTTTCTCCACCTGCACTGACTAATCCTGTCCCTGCCAGCATACTTTCTTTTTTATAAATCTCCTCATTGTTAGAAAAGTCAAACTCTTTCGTAATAAATACTAATATATGATATGTCAAACTAACATCAGACACTAAGTAGGTTATAGTAGATGTTTCCTAGACTGGTTTTTCAATACACAGCTGTCTTGGGGGCAAATGAATTTCTCGCATCAACAATGATGGGAGGAGTCACTTGATTTCCCAAGGAGCACTGTCACTTGGTCTTTATCTAACAAGAGTTCCCCTTCCCTTTCATGTAAGGCAAGTGTCTTAGATTGCATGCACCCCATCCATGGTGATGGACAGGCATTCTGATACAGGGTTGTATTCTGTGTGCACTCTATAGCTCTGCGGGTAGCCATACTGAGTGTCCACTTTCTCTTTGACAAACCTTACTTGTTGCCCCTTTGTATCTTACTGAGTTCTTGTTGAAGAGGGCCTAAGACCCAGGAGATACCAGTAACAAAACAAAGACAGAAAATACAGTCATATTTGAAGAAATTATGCCTAAAAATGTTTCAAACTTTAGGAAAAGCTCTCATAGACAACTAAGAAGCTCAATGAACTGAAGGTAGATTAAACTCAGAGACTGGAGCTTTGGCACATCATGAGCTATTAATAGCCCAAAGCGAAGGGAGGGTGTTGAAAATAGCAAGAGAAAAGCAAGTTGCCATGGACTCGGGATCTTCAGTGTAATCAGCACTGACGATTGACTTCTGATAAGGATGCCCCGAAATTTCCTTGGAGGACAAAACAGACTTTTCAATGAACAGTACCAGAATAAATGGATACACGCACTCAAAAGAATAAAGATAGTATCTGGTCACACACTATATAAAAAAAAAAACTAGCTCGAAATGGATCAAAAACATAATTAAAAGATCTACAATTTAAAAGGTCTTGGAAGAAAATGAAAGTATAAATAAATCTTTGTGACTTTGGGTTAGAAAATGACTTCTGATTCATTACCATTAAGAAAAAAATAGATAAATTTACTCAAAAAATATATACAAAGAAAAGCATAGATAAATTTACAAAGAAAATAAAGTTATTGAACATTAAAATTTTTGTGCTTCAGAAGACACTATGAAGGAAGTAGTAGCTCTTCTCGCCATCTTTTCATGACACCATAATGGTGAGCACAAATACCCTGATAGATGTTCTCTGGAGCATCACCAAAGCTGAGAAGGAGGTAAATGTCAGGTTCTTATCCAGCCACACTTCAAAGTCAGCTTCTTGTTTTTAACTGTGATGATGAAGCATTGGTGAATTTTAACTCACTGGTGATCACACAGTTGAGAAAATCATCACAAGCCTCACAGGCAGATTAAACAAGTGTGAGGTGATGAGTCCCAACCCAAAGACCTAGAAAAATGCCACCGTTGCCGGGCGGTGGTGGCGCACGCCTTTAATCCCAGCACTCGGGAGGCAGAGCCAGGCGGATCTCTGTGAGTTCGAGGCCAGCCTGGGCTACCAAGTGAGCTCCAGGAAAGGCGCAAAGCTACACAGAGAAACCCTGTCTCGAAAAACCAAAAAAAAAAAAAAATGCCACCGTGATCTGCTGTTGTCACATCTATATTTTTTTTCATTGTTCTGACAACCTCAGCCAGTATCATGGACCACAAAGAAGCAAGACAAAAACACACAGGAGGGAAAATCTTGGGAGTCCTTTTCTGAAGATGTACAACATATGTGTAATAAAGCACCTCATTGGGGAAAAATAAAGTGAAACAATAATCCACAGAATGGGAGAGAACACGTGCAAATTGTAAAGTTGATAAGCCTAACGTCTACATTATTATACAAAGAAGTATCGCCACTCAACAGTAGGAAATGAAATTATCTGAATACAAAAATGAGTAAAAGATCTAAACAGACATTTATATAGGAAGATATAAAAATGGCCAAACAAGTTCATAAGAAGAGACATAATATCCCGTTCTTAATGGAAAGTGTGAATCAAAACTGCAGTGAGCTACCACTTCAACCCTACCAAGGTGCCTCTAATCACAGAAATGGGCAATATGGGGAAATTGGAATCGTCATTCTCTGCTGGAGAGGATGTAAAATGGTAATGGTTGTCTTGCAAAAACTGAGGCACTTCTTTAAAAAGTTGATTGCAAGCTGAGTATAGTATCCAGCACTTACACCCATAGACAATATATGATATATATATATATGTATATATATACACACACACACATATATATAAACAAAAATATGTTCATAGCAGCATCAAATATAAAAAGGTTGGATGATTCGATGGTCATCAGTCAGTGAGTCAATGGACTGATAGTTGTATGTTCATATACAGTAGAATAACATTCAGCCATAAAAAGCCATTGGACCAGAATACACCATAGATGAAGCTGGAAAGCTTTATTTTTTTTTCATTTTTATTTATTTATTTATTTATTTTTCTATTATCAGCTTGATACAGTACAAATTCTTATCCTAATAGTGAAATGTTTCACTGAGGCTTGCCCAGTGATTGAGTAAAACCAAAACTTATTATAAGCCACAGTCATCCTAGGGTCCCTGGTTATGTGGGTTGCAGTCTGAAGACAGCAAAAAAGGATACACAATGTATGTGTTCTTTTATATGCAAAGTGCCCGATAGTAAACCCATAGAGGCAGAGAGTATACTAAAGGTCATCGTAGTTTAATGGGGAAAGTAGCTTCCTTTGAGGACAAAGGAATGTTCTGGAATTAGAATGCAGTGGTATTTGCACAACCATTTTAACATATGAAAAAATATTGATTGCACACTTTAAAAGAACAAGTGCTATCCTATGAATCATGTCTTAGCTAAAATAAAATAGAATAAAAATTGAGCATCCACAGTATTTTTCAGTCATTGTTATAGACTTAGATTTCGGTTGGGGTAGTTTGGGTTTGTTTTTATATATGTGTGTAGATTTTCTATGCCACATGCTGGCCCTTGAGCAGATGTGTGTCCTTATTCTAAATGTTCCTCTAGGGAGTTGCAGAGCAGTTCGGAAAGAAATTTACATAATAATCTGCTTGCTTCAGAGGAGGAGACATAAAGAGAGGCTGAACTTCACAGACCTCAACCTTCCCTGGCCCAGGAAATTCCACATGGAATCACACATCAGAAAAAGGGAGATGGAGACCTCTTTCTTCATCATCCAAGAGTAAAGAGAACCCAGAGTGGCAGCACATGCCTGGGAGATGGAGGCAGAAGGATCAGGAGTTTAAGGCTATTCTTGGTTACAAAGCAAGTCCAAGGCCAGCCTAGGATACAGGAAACCCTGACCAAAAAAATAATGGTGGGTGGAGGAGTGGAGGGGGGCAGTGAAGAATGTAAAACCACCATATTTTTTTATGCATCTCTTGTGAAAATCTTGAAGTATAGTAGTCCTCACATGAATCTGCTGTGGAACCACGATGCAAGACTTCTACAAACAGCAGGGGAGATGGCGGGTCTACATTTGGGATGTAGGTATCAGAGTCAATGCTTTAAGTCAGTGGTTCTCAACTTTCCTAATGTTCCAGCCCTTTAATACAGTTGCTTATGTTGTGGTGACCCCCAATCATCAAATTATTTTTGCTGCTACTTCATAACTGTAATTTTGCTACTGTTAATGCAAATATGTTTGGAGACAGAGGTTTGCCAAAGGGGTCAGGACCCACAGACTGAGAACCACTACTTTGGGAGGAAACAAGACTAGCATCAGTCAGCAAACCTTGGCAAGAAGGAGAAACAGCTCCCCTTTGTCTGTGTACTTGCTGCTGCTGCTGCTGCTGCTGCTGTCTTGGCCTAGTACTTCATGTGATTAAGTCATTTGAAGATACTCCCAGAAAGCAAGGGAAAGAGTTCCTGCAAGGCCCCTGATGAGCTCTGAAATCACTGAGGGAAGGACTTTCCAGCTAGGCAAGCAAGCAGCATGTTCAGGGACAGGGCATGAAGGAGTCAAGGCTCAGTACACCAGAGGAATGACATTTTATTGTGTGATATTTTTGCATTGAGTCCCTTAAGTTTTCTAAGAGGAAAAAAAAAAACACCTTTATTAAATGTTAAACTATGGCCTTCTCATTTCTTTAAAATGTAAAATAGTAAAAATATGTCTGCCTCATTCTTTCAATAATTGGGGGAAAGTAATTAGTGCCCGTGACACCAGTATCATGGAGAGCAATACCAGGGGCTTGGGGAAGCAGAGCAATGCCTGTGGAGGAGAGTAGAATAGTCCTCTCCACAAGGAGCTCCTCCCCAACCCACGGCAGAGCTGGAGAATCCAGTCTCTTTCTGCTAATAGAACCAATTGGTTTTCCTATGGAATCCATTGAAAGAAGAAATCCAAGAGAGGTCTAGATATATGGCCCAATGGGTAAAAGCACTGTGGGGTGCAGTTCAGGGCCTAACACCACATACAAAGCTAAATATGACCAAGCATATGTGTAACCCGAATACTGTGGGATGGCTGGAGCTTTGCTTGCCACCAACCTAGCTCCAGTTTCAGTGAGAGACACTGTCTCAAAGAAATAAGGCAGAGAGTGATACATCAGGGCACCAAACATCCGAGAGAGAGAGAGACAGAGAGAGAGAGAGAGACAGAGACAGAGACAGAGACAGAGACAGAGACAGATCCAGAAGTGCTAAGATACACTTGCTAATATCAGAAAATGAAATCTTCTTCAGGAAATGACATTTTAAACATTATTGATTTCTTTTATTCCCACCCCAAAATACATATTCTAAACAACATCACATTTAAGTCCTGATCTTGTCATGATTACTGAAACCAGGTACCAATGCTATGACATTCTTACCTGCCACCATTACAGTGCAGTCCATGGAACTACTCCACTTTTTCATGACATTGATTTGTGCAGCCCTTTCTCCTTCCTGAATATCAGGTAACCCAGCCAGCCCCAGTCATCTTCATCTCGGTTTCTGTTGTGCGGAGCACACACTGAAAGCCCAATAAACACTTGTAGACTAAAGAAATAAGTGAGTGCCCTGTGGCACTAAAGAGACCAGTTGAGATGACGTCATTTGAAAAATCAATGGGTTTCTCCTCCTTTAACCAGAAGTGTCTTAGAGTAGAAATTCTAAATCCACCTTCCACCTTTGTGCTTTTTCTAGTTCTTCTTTTCCCTTTCTTCTCTCTAACTTTGTCCTTGGGATAGTAGTCAAAGCCAAAGCATGCTTTCTCTGACACTTTGTTTTCTTATATTTCTCTGAAGTCTTGACCCCTTGAACTGTGTGGCCGCTTGCCCACCTCCATGCCTACCTGAAAAGGCGTGGAATTTTCTCCTTCTCCCTCCTCCAAGTAGCTGCCAGGATTTACAGCTTGCCTGCCCTGTTGCTTTTCTCTCAAACTCTAATAAATTGAGCTTTGAACTTCAGAAAATAAAAGAAGAAAGAAGAGATTTAAAAGAAAAACTCAAGGATATGGTTGTGCACACTCAGCCTGGGAAGCAGGAGAGCCTAGTTCTATTTCCAGGTCCAGAAAACAAGCTGCAGGACCTGGTCAAGGACTTACCACTGACCACAGTGTCTGTTTGCTGTGGGACAATCTTTTTGTACACTATGAATATTTGTTACTCCTGTTGATTTAATAAAGGGCTAAATGGCCAATAGCTAGGCATGTAGAGGTTAAGTGGAACTTATGGACAAAAAGAGACCATGGGATAGAGGAGAACAAAGTCACCAGTGAGACACAGAGGAAGCAGGAGATGAACATGCCATGCTGAAAAAGGGTACTGCCACATGGTAGAGCATAGATAAGAATTATGGGTTAATTTAAGTTGTAAAAGCTAGTTGGTAACAAGTCTAAGCTATTGACCAAGCATTTGTAATTAATACTAAGTCTCTGTGTCAATTATTGGGGAGCTGGCAGTCCCAATGAAAAACCCCACCTACATCTATTATCTATAAAAATTAGCAAAAATGAGGCAGTAGGACAAAGGGGTCTCTAAGGAAGTAATCAGTTCCAGCATCCGAAGAATCTCATAAGCACTCAAGTCAGTGAAGTGCCATCTTCATGAAGCATTTTACAAGATAGGTGGATGCTCATTTGCATATGAGAAGAATGCTGTTATTTATAGCGTGCATAGAGTCTAAGCTCCAAATCAGTATTAATATGCTGCCTAATTATTTAATTATGTAGATATCTAAATTAAGCAGCTTGCTTACCACACTTTGTCCATTAGGAAGACAGAGAGGCATTTGGTCTCTGTAGTAACCTCTACTCCAAGGGCATGGAGAAAGAGCAAATCTCAGAATGGGTTCTGTGCAAATGACAAGAGTGAATCATTTTCGTATACTCTAGGTTGAGATCAACATATATGGTTTCATTTCATGATGATAACCAGGTTTTCTCTTCATTTAAAAAAAAATGCTATCCCACTTTGCCTGTGCCCGCATGAGCCGAGAGTCATGCCGCGCACCAACCAAGCAGACATGGGCAGAGCGATGGTGGCCAGACTGGGGCTGGGGTTGCTGCTTCTGGCACTGCTCCTGCCCAAACAGATCTATTGCGACCAAACATCTGTTGCACCGCTTTCAAGTAACCAGACTATCTCTACTGCCCCAAATCCAACTAATGCCACCACCAAAGCAGATGACAGTGCCCTGCAGTCAAAGGTGGGTCTCTTCGTGGTCTCACTTTCTCTTCTACATCTCTGCTGTTAGAGACTTGGGCCAAGAAACGTCTCTACTTCCCCATCTTCTAGACCTACCCCAATGGTAACCACAAGTCCAGTGTGACCCGGAAGAAACAGGTCCACATCAAATCTGCTATTACCACTCCTCAACAGAAAACCTTGAGAATTCATGTGAAGGATGTGATAGATGGTGAATGCCAATATTGAATCTGCTGGAGTTTTATGTTCAAGATGAAGAGTGATAACATCTGAAGTTGACATGATTGCCTTGAATGTGACTTAAGAAACATGGACATTTAAAACTGTAACTTGAAATCAAGCATAGGTTTTATGTAGAGATAAAGATGGGATGTAGAATGGAAATTGTTTTCATTGGCTCATTCAACCTCTAAGGCCATAACACAGATAGGTGATATTAAAAGGCTTCTCTGATGCTATTTATGTATATGCTGGAAGGAACTACCAGGTGTTACTTTAAATCCTCAGTGTATTGTTTCATTACTACTAATTTAATAGGCTAAATTCTAGTTAAGTTCCACATTGTCAAACTGTTCTCTTTGGAATTGTACATTATACCCCCTCCTGTGGCTTTAGGTTTGGCATTATATTTGACCTTTATTAGTAATTGACATGTACCAGGCAAGGATGAATTGGAATCCATCCCCAAATCCAGCCATCACTGAATAAATCTTACTTCAAATCTCAAAAAAAAAGCTGATATTCTCTCTTCCCCTCTCCTTTTTTTCATTTTTTTAGCCTTGCTTTGCCCCTATGTTCTCCTCACCTCATTCACTAAATAGTTCCTCACTTACCCTACATAATTTTTATTCTCATGCAATGCTTTGCATTGGTTTTGCTGTTTTCTCCTTCTTACTCACTGATGATTTCTTAGTAAACTCTGATCAGTGTAAGTGTATTTCTATGTATGTGTAGTTTGATGTTGCTGCAGTTACAGACATTTGTTTTCATCTCTCAGAATAGTACCAGGACTGAACCCTCAAGAAACCACAGTTCAACCACGTTGTCAATAGATACACAAACTCATAAGTGAATGTGTTTCAACACAGAAGCTCAATGAACATGAAAAGTCACAGCAACATGACTCCTCCAAAAGAGTTCAACTCCTCAACTGGAGAACTTCAGAGTGCTGACAGGCGGGGACTTCAAAATTCACTGGTAAAAATAATCAATGACCTCAAAGAGAATAGGAGCAAGCTGATGAGCTCAGTGCAGGATCTGGAGAGGAAAGCTGGCAGCAAGAGGAAAAATGGAAGGGGAAATCAACAACATACAAGAAAAAAGTCAGCAAGAAAGTCAAGATTCTGGAAAAAATAGCAGTGATATAAATGAAAACCATAGTGAGTAAATCAAAGGTTAAACACACACACACACACACACACACACACACACACACACAGTGAAAGCATCACCAATAGTCTCCAGTTTTTCAGAAGAAATGGAGGACAATGTCAAGGAAATGCTACATTCAAACGTCTGTAGAGAAAACCATAGATAATGAGCATGACCATAATGCCCAAGAATGTTACAATGTGATCAAGAGTCTAAATCAAAGATGCTGGAAGATAGAAGGGACTTATCTAAAAACTAGAGCACAGAGAATCTGTTTGATAAAATTATAGCAGAAAACTCATGGAAGTAGCCAACCACTTTCTTGATTGGATTAAAGACCCACTCCACATATTGAGACACATATTTGGCACTGTTATGAGGACCAAGAACCTGTATCTAAACAGGTCACAATCCCTGGGGGAGAATCAAGTACTATCACTCTACTAACTACTGAATCAGTCATTAATAACATCATTAAACACATAGATTAGTACCTCTCTCAGCCCTCACCAGAGAAGCTTCTTTTTGTAGTAGTCTTTAATTCAGAGACCCACAGCTAGTCAAGGTGCAGAGAATTAGAGAATAGGAAATATTCATCCCTAAATAATATATCTATAACACACACACACACACACACACACACACACACACACACACACACACACACCTAGGCTCAGGCATCATTTCAGAAAGGGGGTAGAAAGAAGGTAAGAGCCATGGGTGACAGATGACTACAAATAAATAGAGTTTTCTGGACATATCACAGCAGTTGAACACAAACTCATGGAGTTGAGGCAGCATGCACAAGACGTGTTCAAGCTCAATCACAACAAAATCCCAGCATGGAGATGGTGAAGTGAGCACCAAGTCCCACCCCTAACTCAGATGCTATTAACAATTGACAGCTTCTGGGAGAAGGGGAATAAATTTTCTGGCCCCCAGAAGTCTGACACACTCCAGTGGAAGGCCACATGTGATGGTTTGAATGAAGATGGTCCTCATAGGCTCATATGTTTTAGTGCTTGGTCCTTTGTTGGTTAGACTGTTTGAGAAGGACTGGAAAATATGGCTTTGTTGAAGGAGATGTGTCATTGGGGATGGGTTTTGAGAATCACTCCTGTGATTCTCAGTTCTTTCACCCTCTCTCTTTCTCTGCATCATAGTTGTGGATCACGGTGTGAATGCTTAGCTGTTCCTTCACTCTGTCATGGACTCTAACCCTCTAAAACCATAAGTCAAATGAACACTTTTTTATAGCTTGTCTTGGTCATGGTGGTTTATAACAGCAATAGAAATGTAATTAAAGACACCACACATCCAAGAATATATAGGCAACACAAATGGAACCTTGTGTGTTTAAATGAGAGAGGAGGCAAATTTAGGTGGGCAGCAAACAAGGTAGAGATAAGATCTGAGAGTAGTTGAAGTAGTTGGAGGAGGGGGAGATGGGATTAAAAAGAAACATTGCACAAAATCCTCAATGAACTAAAAAAATAGAAAAAATTAAATACAAATAAATTTTTCATAAAAACTATAAATTTTTAAAAGAAAATTCTGGTCACTGTCCACAACAATATTTAAATGAGATTAAGGAGCAGGAAGTAGGCTAAAGAAAGGTAGAAAATGAGTGTGAACTCACACTATGACGCCCTTAACACCAAATATGTGGACATGGAACTCCATGGAAGCACGTTAAATTCAGAAGCAAAATCATCTCTACAGGAAGAAGAAAAGAAAGTGTACTCCTCCCAACACACTTTAACTATCTGAGGAGATGTTACTCTCAAAATTAAGTGACCATCAGATAGAAAATTGAAAAGATACCAGGTGGTGGTGGCATACATCTTTAACCTCAGCACTCAGGAGGCAGGGCAGGGGATCTCTATGAGTTTGAGGCCAGCCTGCTCTACAGAGCGAGTTCCAGGAGAGGCTCCAAAGCTATCCGGAGAAACCCTGTCTTGGATAAAAAGAAAAAGAAAGAAAAAAATTGAAACGGCATGGCAGATGAGGAAAGAGATGTACACACAGTTGAGACTGTCTTTTTAAAGACATTGTATATTATATGAAAAACAATCAGATATGCAGCCAAATGCATGGAAGAACAACAGGGCTCATGGACTTAATTTGATTGCAATATACTGTACATTATCTAGATAATAGGGTTTTGGTCATATAATACGTTACATTGTGGTACCAACCCAGTGGGAAATAGTAACACAGCTAAACAACTGTGAGTGTGTTAGAGAGAAAAGGATTGTGTGGGCAAGCAAAACTCTTTCAGCTGAGCTCTAATCAAATGTAAAATTAGATGTCCTAAGATTTACTCCCTGTACATTCCAACAAGAAGAAACTGTAATAGCTCTCTCCAAGAAACACATGGGGAAAATAAAAAGAAAAGAAGAAAATAACACATTTCCCATCATCTCCACTTAGCGTTTCTCTTATGTGTTCCTGTTGAGTAACTGAAGATAAAATTAGCAATGCCTGGAAACTTACAAAGATCTTACACTTTTGTTTTTAGTGCCTCTTAAGCCAAGCTTTCATTTTTCCTTTAAATAAATGTTATTGTCTTTTTGTTATAAAAATAATTCAAAAGTTTTAGTCTGCCCCAGCTGCTATTAAAAAATGGTAGGCTTAAACAACACAAGTTTAATTTCTCACAGTCTGAAGGCTAAGGCTGTCAAAGTTTCAAGGCCCTAGCAGGGTTAAGTAATGTCTGTCTTCCTGACTTGCTGATAGCTGCCTTCACACTCTGTCTATACACATGTGAGGAAGGGATTGAGTGTCCCAGGGCCTCTTCTTATAAGGGCACTAATCTTATTGGGTCAGGGTTCCATCCTTATGGCCTCAGTTAAGCTTAATTATTTTCTTCTTGGAATATAGTAACATTGTGGGTTAGCACTTCAAAAATAGAAATTGAGGTATGACATGCAACATTTCGACTTCCAGCATTGTGCTCATTTTAGAAAATGTAGAAAGCATGAATAGGCAGATGACTATAAAAAAAATCTTTATCTTAGTTCCCACAGAGGACTATCATCAACACTCTGCTACTTTCTTTCCAGGTCTCTTTTTTAACCTATAGAAAAATAAAACTATTAATAGAATTATGTCAATGGCAGTATCTTCTAAATGCTTATTTTTATTAGTAATATTGAGATTTTTAGCATGAGAAATAGCATAGACATGACCTAAAGGGAAGGAGCCAATGGAAAAACCAGAGTCAGCTCCTAGATTCGTGTGTCATTTGATTCCAAGCTAAAGTTATGGGGAAGGAGGGATGGTCTTAGAGAGCCTACAAACCAAACACATTGACTCAAGAATGTTTTTTGGTCTAATTTTGGACAACAGGGCAAAAGCAATTTAGTGGGGAAGATGTAACTGTATTAGTCAGTATAACAAGTTGTAGCAGGTCTTTGGACCGCCAGCTCCCAAATAATGACATGGAGACATTTTATTAATTATGAAAGCTTGGACTTAGCTTAGGCTTGTTTCCAACTAGCTCTTAAAACTTCGATTAACCCATTTATTTTAATCTGTGTTCTATCACCTGGCTCATTACCTCTCCTCAGTACTGTACATCTGACTTCCTCCATGGCTGGCTGGCAAATCTCCCATGCCTCCAATTCTTTTTCAGAGTTCCTATCTCTCCCCATAAGTCCTGCCTATCCTCTCCTACCTAGCTATTGGCCATTCAGCTCTTCACTAAGCCAATCAGAAGGTGCCTTAGGCAGTTGAGGTTAAGCAGAGATACAACTTCTCACAGTATACAAAAAGATTATCCCAACAAGTAGGAGTTCATCCTCTCTCTCTCTCTCTCTCTCTCTCTCTCTCTCTCTCTCTCTCTCTCTCTCTCTCTCTCTATTTCCTGCCCTTCCTTGCAGAATTTATTACAAGCAACTCTCTTTTATAACTATGGGGTCCAGGTAAGAAATCCTGAAGTCAACAGGCATGCAGGAAAGCAACCATGTAGCCTGGAACTCTATAAGCATGACTCAGAACCCTACAAAAACAAATTGAGCCCAGGGCCCAGCCTTGTTGAATCTGACATCAGCAATGAATACCTGGCACCTTCATCATGAAGCTAAGCAAACATGCCTGACTCCCATGTCAGGAGAAACTGAAGAAATCAATTCAATTGCCAGCTCAACTCCTGTCTCATGCCAAAAGATAGATCAGTAGGTCAGTGTCAAACAGTAATGTTGGAATGCTAGAATGGGCAAAGACTGTAGTTTCCTTTCTACATGAATTGTGGAGCTCTTGAATCTTGTCTAGAAGTTTTAGTCCCTCTTCAAGAGGTTCCACTTGGACAGGGGAGATGACTCAGTGGGTAACGTTCTTGCTACACTCACATAAGGACTTGGGCTGTGCTCCCCAGGATCCACTTAGAAGCTAAGCACAGTAGTGTACACCTGTAACTCCAATGCTGGGAGGTCGACATAGGTGGATTCCATAGGCTCAGTGACTAGCCAGTCTACCTAAAACAGCAAGCTGCAAATTCAATGAGACACCTTGTATCAAAGTAAAACAAATTAAAGTAAGGCTGCAGAAGTGTCTTAGCAGTTAGGTGCCCCTGTTGGTCTTACGAAGGACCCAAGTTCACTTCCCAGCACCCACACTGGACAGTTCACAACTCCTTTAACTCCAGCTCCAGGGGATTTCATGCCCTCTTCTGGCCTCCACAGGCACTGCATCCATGAACATGTACCCTCACATCCAATGCACATAATTTATTTTTTTAATGGGATGATAATGGCAATTACTTTATTGTTTTGGTCATTGTTTTTGAAACTTACAATGTCTTTTTTTTTTTTACAATACTTTTCAGTTCTACATAACAGCCACGGATTCCCTTGTTCTCCCCCTTGCTGCTCCCCTCCCCTTCCCCCCAGCGTATCCCCCATTCCCACCTGCTCCAGAGCAAGGCCTCCCCTGAGGACTGAGATCAACCTGATAGACTCAGTCCAGGCAGTTCCAGTCCTCTCCTCCCAGATTGAGCCAAGCGTCCCTGCATAAGTCCCAGGTTTCAAACAGCTAACTCGTGCAATGAGCCCAGCACCTGGTACCACTGCCTAGATGCCTCCCAAACAGATCAAGCCAATCAACTGTCGCACCTATTCAGAGGGCCTGATCCAGTTGGGGGGCCCTCAGCCTTTGGTTCATAGTTCATGTGTTTCCATTCGTTTGGCTATTTGTCCCTGTGCTTTTTCCAACCTTGGTTTCAACAATTCTCGCTCATATAAACTCTCCTCTTTCTCACTAATTAGACTCCCGGCGCTCCATTTAAGGCAAACTTTTATAGCGCGGTTCGCCCATCGGTTTGCGTCGAGAGCCATAATTTATTTTTTTTTAATCTTCAAAAAAACATGAAGTAGAACCATGACTGAGAAAACACACACCAGTAGATGAAGGAGGGGGAGAAGGAGGGATCCAAGATATTTCTTCATTTTCACTAATTCAACATCTATTGAGTGCGTACTTTAATGACATCAGCAAAAATTTCCCACAAAGGGACATAGAATAACCCATGAACAACTAGAAACTGTTTATACTCAAACTTTACAAAGAATGAACTCAAAATAAATTATAGATCTAAAAGTGAAGTAGAAAAAAAAACACAGGGGGGAATATCACTTTTACTTAGAATGAGGCAAAGAATTTTTACGAGCCACAAAAAGCACAATCTAAAGAAGATAAGATTAGTAAGTTTGACTTTATCAATATTAAATATTTTTGCACTACAAAAAAAAACAAATGGCAGTGAGACACAAGTAACAGTTTGAAATTAGTCCTTGCAAAAATTATATTTATGTGTGTTCTTTCAACTCTAGAATACACAAATCACAAAGCTCAACAACACCAAAAATAAATACATATCAATTAAGAAATTGGCAAAAAAAATGAATTTATACATTAAAAAGTTCAGCATCATTAGTTATAAGGGTGATTCAAATAATTAGAAACCACAACACAACTAGCGGTTAAATTCTAAATATCAAAACCACCAACTGCTAAGAATGAAACAGAGCAACTGGAGTGCTCACCCACTGCTTATAGAAGTGTAAAGTTGTGTATCCTCTCTGGAAAAGAGTTTTTCAGAACCATCGTGTGTGTGTGTGTGTGTGTGTGTGTGTGTGTGTGTGTGTGTGTGTGTGTAAAGGTGTGAAACAAGAAGTGAGAACATGAAAGAAGAAAAGGGAAGGGAGAGCAGTAGGGTAATGAAATATGCGTGACATGAAAGCAGAAGGAAAGTCAGCTGGGGGCAGAGAGTCAGCAGGTGAAAGGCAGGCACAGGGAAGAACCCACTGTTGTTACTTTGCTTACCAGGTATGCTGGCAAGCTGACCTCTAAATATTTACGTTTGTACAAATTGACCTGGGCTGCTCTCCACCTTGGTCAGCGAAGCATCTTTTTGCAGTGTGCAGCGGTCAGTGGAGAAAAACATGGCTGGTCACAATGCTGAGAATCAGAGACCGAGTACTCAGTTCTAAATTGGATGTCCTTATAACCCCCAGCTCTAAATCCGACATCCTTATCACCCTCATCACCATGTGCTAAGTCTTGGGGAACATTTCAGAAGTGGCAATAGAAAGAATGTAAGAGCCGGAAAAGTGGGGAAAGTATTCTGAAGTGGTGTTCTCTGGACATGACAGGACTTCTATAGTTAAGAATCCACATCAGCTGTGGTTATCTGCATAACACATGAATAAGGTCAAGCCAGCCAAACTTACAGTATAGAAGGGGCTGATCTTTTCCAGACTCCACTTCTTACTGGGAAGCTTTTGGTAGCTTTTGCTGTTTGGGGAAGGAGAATCATTTATATTTTAGCATGTCCCCACTAGTAGACATCCCATGCTTTAGTAGATGACCTCATACTCATGAACATATGGGAAGTACTAATTGAGTTTAAGAGGTTATTATTGAAGAAAGAAAAAGAGAAGAAGGAGGAGAGGAAGAAGAATGAAAGAAGAGGAGGAGAAGGGGAAAGAGGAAGAGGAGGAATTAGAAGAAAGACATGTTAGGGAATATGGGAGGAACTGCAAGATGGTAAGAGGAGATATATATAATCATATTTCATTGTATACGTGTATGAAATAAATAAATAAAATCAAATAAAGAAAGAAAGAAAAATATAATTTAAAACAAGTTAAGGGGAGGATGAGAAGGAGGACCAATAAAAATAAATTATAATAATAATATAATAATAAATAAAAATAAATTCATTATGAAAATTCCATAATGAAATCCATCACCTAGAAGAGAAAGTGGGGAATACATAAACTCAATGTGGGGGTACACACCTGTAATCGCAGCACTCAAGGGGTGGAGGCTGGAAGATCAGAAACTCAAGGTTAATCTATGCTACACGGCAAGTGAGAAGCCAGCCTGAATACTTGAGACTGTCAAAAACAAAAGCAATCCAGTGCAGAGGACTTCAGGGATGGTTCTAGAAGGCAGAGAACCAGAGCTGGGGAGAAAGAAGACAAGCAGGTAGCACTCCTGGTCCCACCCACTCATTAGCACAGAGGACAGCTTCCTAAACAGGGCACCAATAGTGCAAACACTGGATCAATAATTAATAAATGAAACCTCATAAAACTGAAAAGCTTCTGTAAGACAAAGGACACCATCAATAGAACAAAATGACAGCCTACAGAATAGGAAAAGATCTTCACCAAATCCACATCTGACAGAGGGCTTATTTCCAAAATATATAAAGAACTCAAGAAACTAGACATCAACAAATCAAATAATACAATTTTAGAAAATGAGTCATAGATCTAAACAGAGAATTATCAAAAGAGGAATCTCAAATGGCCAAGAAACACAAAGAAATGTTCAACATCCTTAGCCATCAAGGAAATGCAAATCAAAACAACTCTGAGATTCCATCTTATACCTGTCAGAATGGCTAAAATAAAAAACACAAGTGACAGCTTATGTTGAAGAGGATGTGGAGTAAGGGGAACACTCGTCCATTGCTGGTGGAAGTACAAACTTGTACAGCCATTTTAGAAATCAGTATGGCAGTTTCTCATAAACCTTGGATTTAATCTACCACAAGATCCAGCTATACCACTGTTGGGCATACACCCAAATGATGCTCAATCATACCACAAGGACACTTGCTCAGCTATGTTCATATCATCTTAATTTGTAATAGCCAAAACCTGGAAACAACCTTGATGCCCCTCAACTGAAGAATGGATAAAGAAAATGTGGTACACTTACACAATGGAGTATTGCCCAACTGTTTGAAGGCAAATGGATAGAACTAGAAAAAAAATCATCCTGAGTTAAGTAACCCATATCCAGAAGGACAAACATGATTGGTATCTAGCCCAATTGTGATCAGAGAGGCTTTACCCAGCAACTGATAGAAACGGATGCAGATCCACAGCCAAACTTTAGGTGAAGCTCAGAAATCCTGAAGAAGAAGGGGAGAAAAGATTGTGGGAGACACAGGGGTCAAGGACACCACAAAAAAAAACCCACAGGATCAACTAACCTGGGATCATAGGGACTCACAGAGACTGAACTGACAACTAGGGAGCTTGTATGGGACTAACCTAGGTACTCTGTATGTATGTTACAGTTGTGTATCTTGGTCCTCTTGTGGGACTCCTAACAGTGGAAACAGGGGCTATCCCTGACTCTTTTACTAGCTTCTGGGACCCTACTCCTCACACTGGATCATCTTGCTGATCCTTAATACATGGAGAGGTGGTTAGTCTTAAGGCAACTTGATATGCCATGTTTTGTTGACATCCATGGGAGATCTGTGCTTTCCTGAATAGAAATGAAGGAGGAGTTGTAGCATGAATCTTTAAAAGTTCTTATTAATAAAATCAAACCTGAGGCCAGTTATTGGGGTGAACACTGGACGATCAGAGAGCCAGAACAAGCCACAGCTACTCAAGTAAATGTAGCTCATCATTCACAAGTTTAATATATGTGTGTGTGTGTATATATATATATATATATATACATACACACATACATATATACA
This sequence comes from Peromyscus maniculatus bairdii, assembly GCF_049852395.1. Lineage (NCBI taxonomy): Eukaryota > Metazoa > Chordata > Mammalia > Rodentia > Cricetidae > Peromyscus > Peromyscus maniculatus. Next base: position 103,485,538 of record NC_134854.1, read on the forward strand.
CAATTTGACCAAGTTGTTTGCCACTTCTTTATAACAAACTTTACCTGGAGTTTCAAACAGCAAAAATCTGTACATAAAACTCCTAGCAACCTCATACATAACTACTAACACCTGGACACACTCCAAGTGTCTTTTGGCAGCTGAACAGCCAAACAAACTGTGTTGCATTCACACCATAGGATGCTACACATCAATAGCAAGGAATGGACTGTTGATAAACAGCCGCATTAATGAAGTTCAAGGGCATTAAAAAGGGGAGAGACTACTTACATGAGACAAAATACAAAGTGATTCTGGAACTCACAGGCACTGTGACCACGGACACAAGACCTGCACAAGATGAAGCCTGTCAGTATACCGTGAAGGATGGAGGAGGAACTCATGAGGCCTCGCCTTGGCCTGGGGAGCTGTTGGTCATGGATTGCTGAGGAAGGGGTTGTTTTTTTCAGTGGTGTAGAGGTGACTAAGCTGCCTATGATCTAGTAAATGACCACTACCTCAGGCTCCTACAAGCAACCTTGATTAAACTCAGTGTTTACAAAGATATGAAACAGGAAGAGAGCTTATTGGGGTTCAGGGGGAGTGGGGGTGAGGGTATCAGGGAGTGAGAGAGGGTAATGGAGACTGAGAGGGAGTCATAAGGAGGGAAAGAGACAAAAAAATTCATTGTATACATGCATGAAATTTTCAAAGAGTGATATTTTAAAAAGAATACAAAATGATCTTGGTTGTCAGTGGTTAAGGTGCAGAAGCATCTGACTATGAAGGAATGCCCTAGAGGAGTTTCCTGGGGTGACAGAATTAATGATTCTGTGTCCTGGTTTTGCTGATGGTTACAGGGATCTATTTATATGTCACAGAGCACAGAGCGACACACAAGAAAAGAAATCAATTATACTGTGTACCAGCTTTAAAAATAAAACTGTCAAAGTTTTCAAAAGAACTTAATCTCTCTTGGTCAAAAGTTCTATGGAAGCCATGCTATCCTCAACAAAATGCAGCTGACTTCTCACCATAGGTATGATCTCAGATGAGACCCTCTGAGACTGGGCCTGACTCAGACTTTGACAGGTCCTACCTTGCCAAATTCTAAGCTTTCAAGGCTCTAATGAAAGTTAGTATCGTATGCATATGGCCAAAAGAGACATGCTGCACATCCAGGAGTCACGTGACATGTCTGTGCATGATGTCCATGAGGAAGATGATATGTTGAAGAAGTAAACAGAAGCCCACTTAAAGGGACCATTCAGCTGCTTATGCACAAATCCTGCTCTTACAGTCAGGGTCTAAAACTGCATTACCACTTCTTGATGTGAGTTCTGCTCAGAATCCTGCACGCTGTTTCTCTGGAGGTCAAACACAAGGGCTCATGAACTGAATCAGGAAAGAAAAGCAAGTGGTGGCGCAGAGGTGAGTGGGAAAGAGCGTCTTCTGTTAATCTTGTGACTGTTAAATCACAAGACATCCTTACAGAGGCTTTGCATTCGCCTGTTTCATTCCTGTACTGCCCGACTCCTTCCTTTATTTGGGCTCAAGATAAATTTGTTATGTCTCCCCTCTCCTGTCTTTCCACTGTCTTGTCTTTTTACGTTAAACTCTCTGAGCTTCCTCATAGCCCTTTCTCAATTCAACTGTCTGCCAACTTTCGCAACTGCTGAATTTGTCATATGGTTTCAGGTCTCCCTGCTTGGTGTCCTTCAACCACATGGAAAATCCAAATGACCAATGACTTAAGTCAGCATTACATGCCCTGCTTAAGTGAGAATAGGATGATTATTAACTCTGATTTATGTGAGGCTATGTCCTTCAAATTGAAACATTCCCTTATGGAGAGAGGAAGAGTGTTCACAAGAGCCAGGAAGCTCTTGAAACTCAGGAGATCCACAGCACTTTCCCCAAAGTCATGCCAGCAGTAAACACATGATAGGACAATGTGCTCTTCTGTGGAGTTGTCTGAAAGCTGGGCAGCTTTTGTGAGTCATCATTGTCCATGCTGGGTGGGCCATTCAGTGACGTAGCTGCCTTTGAATGGCCAGTGTTATGTAAGTTGCTCCTCACCCATCCTCAGCAATTTGAATACACTCATTGGTTCATGTGGTGATATGTTGTGTACCCTAATAAACTTGCCTGAGGATCAGAGGACAAAGCCAGCCACAAGATTAGACATAGAGGTCAGGCAGTGGTGGCACACACCTTTAATCCTACCATTTGGAAGGCAGAGATCTTTCTGGATCTCTGTGAGTTCAAGGCCACACTGGGCTACAAGAGATTGATCCATTATAGGAGAGAAACAGAGCCAGGCAGTGGTGGCATACATCTATCTTTAATCCCAGCACCTGAGATCTCATGTCTTTGTTTGGGAAGCATACACACCTTTAATCCTAGGAAGTAATATGGTAGGGCAGAGAAAGGTGCATAAGGCGTGAGGAAACAGGAACTCACTCTCTTTAGGCTGAGGATTTTTTAGAGGCTGACTGTTCTCTGATCTTTCAGCTTTCACCCTGATATCTGGCTCTGGGTTTTTATTAAAAGACCATCTAAGATTCGAACAACAGGTTCATTAAACTGAACTTGGATAGACCTGTTTCTCTGTTCTCTCCTTGGTGCCCTATGTGGGGTAAAAAGACATTTGTTCACATCTCACATGGCAAAGTCACAAAACACTAACACACCCGAAGTGAACCTTAGGATGCTACAATTAATGGCATCTCCCAGATGCCACAGAAGAACTTTATAAAACACCAGGGATAAGAATGAATTGAGATTATTTATTTGCTGGGACTTATTTGGGGATCAAGACATAATGTCTTTCATTACTTCTAAGATATTTGTCCTCCATAATGAGACCAATGAAACCACAGAGCAGCTGGTCCTGTTGTCATGAACAACAGGTGTGAACACCAGAGTCCCTCTCTTGCACCTGTAGTTGAAATCGTTATCACCACCCACTCCTGTTGTTCATCTTTCTCTAAAATCCCAGCACATTAATTCAGTGGGAAGGGCCTGAGGTGTTAGAGATCCCATATTACAAAAGGGTTTCCATTCTGGATAGGAATTCACAAGCAAAACTCCATGCTCTGAAGTACATTGCTCCTTCCCATCCAGAAAGGCCAAAGACGCAGACAGCCTCATTGGTTATACATACACAAACACAGACCAGTATACGTAGTTTTCACTGTACCTTTATCATGCATAAATTGTAGTTACCATGCACTAATGTAACACTAAGATACCCTCACTATTTGAAAGCAGTATTACAGGAATCTTTTTACAATTATACATATTTCTTCTGAGAGTAGACAAGTTTGATATACAACATCTAATTGCTAAGAATTTAAAAGGAGACACACTGTGTTTTTCAGAAAAATTTTGCCAATTATCTTCCTGCCAACAATACAAGACAACTACTAGAACCAGGAATTATTCATTTTAATTTTTGACCCTTGAAGAAAGGAATAGTGACTGACTTTTTCTATAATTTCTGTTTTAATGATTGTTCATCAGTATGAAATTCAATATAAACTTTGGGTGCCATCAGTCTTTTTATTTTGTTATTGGTGTGTCTGTGTGAATGTGCATGTGTGTGTGTGTGAGAGAGAAATACACACCTGTGTGAGTGTGAGCACTCTCACCACAGAGAGCTTATTGTATTCAGAGAACAATTTTTGGCAGTTGCTTCTCTCTTCCAAACATAGGGTCAAGAGATCGAACTCAAATCATCAGGCTTGCACAACACTTTGACTCCTAAGCTGTCTTGACATCCTGCTTTATTCTTGTGCTTGCTCCTCAGCTGACCTGTTCACATACTTTGCTTGCTCTTTTATTTATTCATGGTGACAACTTTGTATATCCTAATGATATTAAGTATGACTTTGCAAACTACTCACTAAACTTACAATTTCAATCAAAAGCTTGATAGAAATGTCTATGGAAGTTAAAAGCCTAATTGTAAAATTAATCTGGAAGAATAAATACATAGTTAGCGCTTAAATATTTTTCCATAAAACAGAATGCTCTACCCTACTAAATATATATATTATGACAACAGTCTTTTAAATCAGAACACTATCCACAAGGAGACCAGTGTCTTCCTTCTTCTACAAGAGTAATAACAAACACATCAATACCAGTGAGAACTGCAGTGGAAAATGGAAATCCAAACTATAAACAACAATGAAGGACAAGACAGGTTTTAAATATACTTGTAACTTCAAGATCATTTTAGATTTACAAAAATGTTTCATACACACACACACACACACACACACACACACACACACGTGCGTGAGCGTGTGCACGTGGAGAGAGAGAGAGAGAGAGAGAGAGAAGGGGGGACAAAGAGAGACAGACAGACACAGAGAGGGAAGCCTGTCAAATCTTCATCCAGTTTTCTTTATTATTAATGTTGTATGTTATGGTACAAGCAAATTAGTGAAACGTTGGTATAATCACTAACTAATGAGGAGATTTTATTCCGATTTTTATCAGTTTTTCCACTGTTGCCCCTGTGTTTTGTATGATGGGAAATCTTAAGATGTTGAAATGTTTTACTCAGACACTATAAACACTGAGATTTGTGTATATAATCCTTTTTCTATCTGGAAACTTCTTTATGTGTAGTGACAAGCCCATAAAAATCACCAACGAGGAAAATTTGTGTATGAACACCTCTTACCCCATGTCCTACTCCTTCTTCTATTTAAACCCAAAGTTCATGTTAGTATCTCAGTGATGGAGTCAAACACCACACACACACACACATACATACATACATACATACATACATACATATACATATATCTGTTCCTTTTTCCAATGTAACTTTATGTCTTCTTTCTGCTTCTGACAATTACTTATGCATTTTATTGGCATATCAGAAGAGGTGGTAAAATCTACCCTGCTGCCAGGGTTCCAGACTTTTAGGCTAAACACATCCTTTATCACTGCTCTATAAATAAAATTATATGTCCATTTCTTCCTTGTATTGAAAAGTAACATAGTAGATATTGTGATTAAAAGTATGTTTCCTAATGTGTAATATTGGTGGCCAAAAACATGATCATAATTTCTGGAGCACATTCTTTTTTTTTTATTTATTTATTTATTTATTTATTTATTTATTTATTTATTTATTTATTTTTGTTGTTGTTGTTGTTTTTCGAGACAGGATTTATCTGTGTAGCTTTGCGCCTTTCCTGGAGCTCACTTGGTAGCCCAGGCTGGCCTCGAACTCACAGAGATCCGCCTGGCTCTGCCTCCCAAGTGCTGGGATTAAAGGTGTGCGCCACCATCACCTGGCTCTGGAGCACATTCTTAGCAACAGTGAGTTTGAGTAGTTCCCGTGGACAGTAGGCAAACAGATTGATGTAGCTAGGGAGAAAGTGACAGAATGCTAGCTCATGAAGACCTATAGAAAATTAGATTGCTGATTTTTTCCAAAGAACAGGATGTTGATGGAAGTGAAAGAAGCTGAGAGATAAGAAGGAAGAAGCTTGCTCACATGTGTCAGGGTGTGGACAGTGTTGCAGACACAAAGCCTGTGCTTATGTGGCTAACATGGGTAAAACAAGGTAAAATGAAGTGGGAAGTTCCATCCCACTTGAAACCTGTCATGGTTTGAATATGAGTCATCCTTGCAGGCTCATGTGTTGAGGGTTTAGAACACATTGTGCAATGCTATTTTGGGGGATTGTGGAAACTTCAATAGGTAGGGCCTCTAGGAAGTAGGTTCCTGAAAGACTGTACTTAAAAAAAAAAAAAAAAAAAAAAACAGTTTAAATGTTTTTACTATTTATGTGTATGTGTGTTTGCTTTTGTATGTGCTTATGAGTGCAGTGCCCACAGAGGCCAGAAGAGGGTATCAGATCCTTTAGGGCTAGAGTTACAGGCAATGCTGTTCAGTTCAACATGGGTGGTAGAAACTGCACTTGGGTCCTCTGGAAGATCAGCAAATGCTCCTAACTGCTTCACCATCTCTCCATCCCTGAGAGACCTTTTGAAGTGTGTATCTCATCCCTGGCCCTTTCCTCTATTCTTCTGTCTGCCCACATGAGGTGAGATATGCTCTACCCAGTACTCTCACCATCAAGTTCACCTCACCACAGGCCCACAACAATGGAGATAACTGACAGTGGACTGAAATCTATAATCTCTAAAAGCATGAGCAGAATCAAATCTCACCCCCTTTAAAACTATTTTCTCCAGTAATTTCTACAGTGATGACAAGTCTGACATAATATTGTTGTGTAATAGGTTCCTCTGAAACATTCCATCCTGCAGGGAAGCTCCTTAAACAGCAAGGTAAACAACTCAAAATCACTTCAGGAAGTCCCTAAAACTGATCAGGTTCACCAGGTCCCTCCCTCCAAAAGCAAACAATAAAAGCTGAGAGTCACTTTCAGACAAGCCAAGCTGCAAAGAAGACTCTGAGACCAGGCTCACTGCCTGAAAGAAGCAGAAGCCAGCTGAGCTGCCTAGGAGAGGCTTGGGCCAACAGAGGCACTTGGATGGGAACTCTCCAACCTGTTGAGCTGCCTGCAGGCTGCTCGGTGTGGTCCAGGTTTCCAGTTGTTGTGAGCTATTAGCCATGTTGAGGTGGGCCTTGGTAATGAAGACGCCTTTGAGGAATTTCTACTCCTGTAAGTAACTCCTCGCTCAGATGCCTATTAGTAATAATAAAAATCATTAGTTCACCAAATTGGATTTTGGTGATATCTGCTCTTTGGTCTGTTGTGGTCTCCTTATCTGGGGTGAATAGATTTGTGTGTAGTGTGTCAGACAGAAAAGTTCTAAGAGTTAACAGGAGTCAAAGAGATGAGTGAGCCTGAGAAGGCCAGTGTTGGGCTTTGTTAGTTTGGCTTCTGTTTCATTTCACTATGATTTTACTGAATATATGATAAGCTAAAATATAATATTCCTGATGTGTAGAGCAGGCATAAAAGCAATATTATAAGCAACTGTGAAGAAAATATTGATTAACCCTAAGACACTTTATTTTTCCCAGGGAGAAATAAGGGAAGGTATTTTCCCTCTTTCTTTTTCTCTGAGAATTTTCTTTAGAATACTTGCAGTGGAAAGGTCCTTTCTCCCCTCTTTGAAATGTATATAAATCCTTCTGAAAACTAGATAGCTCTTTTGTCAGGTTTATGTCCCGGGCACATCTTTCTCAAGGACCTGGAAGCCATCCTTTTGCAATGTAATCATCAAGGGAGATAGAAGCCCCGTTTCCACAGATAGCTACAAGTTTAACTGTTAGGCATCTTGCTCAAGTTTTAAAACTGTCTTCTTGTGAAGCTGTATTTGTTTTCCCTTTGGATACAACCAGCACAGATGAACACCTCAATTTGCCCAATGGATTTGGTTGAATTTAATATGATAAATGGTACCTTTAGATCTTATTACTTGAAGGCTAGCTATTGTTCAGCTTAAATACATGTATGCAATGGGTTGCATCTGTTTGCCTACCCAAAATGTTAAAATGTCTCTCTGGCTTTGCAGTCTCTTAGTCAATTGCCTGTGGCATGCATCACCTCAGGTTTAATGCTTATTCAGTAGGAAAACTGTCTCCTTCTCTTCTACCTTTACAGAGAGTATTTCTGGGCTGGGAAAAGCTTTTGTTTCTAATTTTCTTTCTCCAACACAACCAATATAAAGTGGTTGCTATATAGCAGGCAGGCGACTGATGTTTTTAGCATAAGGTGTGATTGTGACTCACATTATTGATAGGAAATTTAAATCTATAGGAAACACGAAACGACCCAGTAATACAAGACAAAAGAATGTGCATATGCAAATAACAGAAGTCAAAAATCAGCAGCAAACAGACAGGGAAGGAGTCACAGTCTTTCTAGTGATGAGAGATACAAACTAGAGGCTAGGGAGAAAGTATGGAGACCTGAATGGGGAAGATTCTCTAGGGAAGAAGGCAGCCATGTTAGTTACCCTTCTCTTTGCCATAACAAATCCCCAACAAGGCAGTTTAAGGACAGCATATTAGTGACATGTCTGATGCCATGATAAAAAAAAAAAACACCACAACCAGGAGCAATTCATAGAACGAATGAAGTTTTAATTTATGGATGTGGTGGGGAGTCCCTAATGGTGTTGGAGGCAGGACAAGAGATGACTGGAGCAGGAGGCTGAAAGAGCACATCTTCAACCACAAACTCAAAACAGAGGGAAACAACTGGAAGTGAGACAAGGCTGTAAGTTCTCAACCCTGGCCAGTGATGTTCTTCCTCCTGCAAGGCTGTATCACCTAAAGGCACCACCACTTCCCTTAAGAACACCACCAAACAGAGACCAAGTGTTGAAATGCACAAGCCTATGGGGGGGGAGGGGGGGACATTTTGTCTTCAAACTGCCACAGGAGAGTTTGCATCATCTTGCAGTTCCAAGGCTACAGTCAGCCAAAACAGGGAAGTCGGAGCAGCCACAAAGTGAGCTAACTAGTTACACTGTATCCCCAGTGTAGTAGGGTTACTATTGCTTGATGAAACACCATGCATGACTAAAAGCCAGTTGGCGAACGTGGTGGTTTAAAAGAAGATGGCCCCCAAAGGGAGTGCCACTATTAGATATGGCCTTGCTGGATGTGATCTTGTTGCAGAAGTGTATCACTGTGGAGGCAGGTTTTTGGGTCTTTTTCCCAGGTTTCATTCAGTATGACAGTTGACTTTGGGTTGCCTGACTATCAGGACACAAGGACTTTCAGCTCCAGCACCTCATCTGCCTGCCTGCTGCCATGCTTCTGCCATGAGGAGAATGGATTGAACCTCTGAAACTGTAAGTTTTTAATTAAATGTTTAAACATTTAAATGTTTTCTTTATAAGAGTTGCTGTGGTCATGGTGTCTCTTCGCAACAATAGTAACCCTAAGACAGAAATTGGTACCAGGGACTGAGGTATTGCTGTGATAGGCCTGACCATGATTTTATTCGGAGGAATATGGACTTTGGTACTTTGGGTTTAGAAAGCCGTGTAATGCTTTAAGTACTGCTGAGTGGGCCATACTAGTAGGAGCATGGAAGACAGTGGTGCTAAGAGTTATTTGAACTACGGGGCTCACTCAAGAGGTTTCAGGGGAGAATAGTATGTTCCTAGACATGGTTCTTGTGATCTTTCGGTGAAGAATGTGGCTGCTTTTGCCTTTGTCTGAAGAGTCTGCCTGAGGCTAAAGTGAAGAGTTTTGGATTAATTCAGTTGGCAGAGAAAAATGTCAAAACAGCCTAGTATAGATTCTGTTGTGTGGTTACTAAGTTTTAACTCTAATGAAGATATATAATGAAAAGGAGCAAGCAGAGCAAGGAAAAATATTTGAGGAGAAAAAGAGCACCAGAAAGTGGAATGGAGCTAAATTCTTTGTTCAAGGATGAAAACAGATTAAGAAATGGAATAAAGGGAGTGGTAACCTCAGGGCAAGATCCCACCTAGCTAAGTTTCCAACTTGTGAAAAGGGACTAAAGAAAAGTTTAGAGCCAGGTGTGGTGTGGCATACCTTTAAGCACTGGGAAGACAGAGGCTGGTGGATCTCTGGGGTTGAGGCCAGCCTGGTCTAAAGAGTAAGTTCAAGGTCAGTCAAGTTTAGGCAGTGAAGAAAACACAAAGCTGGTAAAGATGTAATTAAACAAGGGGGCCATGTTCCAGACCCAATAAACAGCAGAACTTGGCAGCTTCAGCCACATGGTTCTAGATTTAGAGTTAAGGATAGAAGAAATGTGTTCCTTAACTCATTTGCCTCCATGCCTAAAGAAAGCTGCTGAGGCCAGGCATGTGTCAGGGGTGTTCCTGAATGAAGGCCTAGTAGAAAAGCCTTTGCATGAAGCTGTGAAGCTGAAGCCTAGATTGCCTTGGAGAACCCAAGAAGTTAGAGATGCCAGAGTTGTGAGATACCTGCTGAGGAAAGCTGCTAACAGGGAGTAGAACCAGTGAACAAATCTGAACCAAATTGGAGACCTGAAGAACATTTTGACACCAGATGTGGAGATGAAGAGTTTGGAGTTTGCTCAACTGGTTTTCAGTCCTGCTCTGGTCCAGTATTTCCTTACTATGCTCCCTTCCTTGTGTTATGGAATGGTAATGTGTAGTAGGACAGGCACATAGGGTCAATGAAATTGGCTCAAACCAGTTGCCAAGACATGTATATAATGTACTTGTTTATAATCCAACCTAGAGTCTGCCTGAGGACCTAGTAATAGGTCCCATCAGAGTTTCTGATTGTGCCCAACCAATGAGGGATGACCACACAATGTCACCAGATTGGGACACAGCCTGGGTGCTGGGAAGAGGGCATATAAAGCTTTCCCCATTATTGAATAAACAAATCTGCTGTTTGCCTTTCATCTGACTTTTGATGTCTGTGTCATTGACACTGCACCTTCTCACCCCCTTCCCTGAGGGAGCTGTTAGGACCCAGCAACAGTGATGTATATCCTGTGATGTTATATGTTGGAGTATGTGATCTGCTTTTTTATTTTGATTTTTACAGGTGATTACAGTTAAGAGATTGTCACACATCTCAGAAGAGACTTTGGACTTTGGACTTTGAAATAAGTTTGGGGCTGCTATAGACTATGGAGACTTTTGAAGTTGGACTGAATGCATTTTTGAGTTATGATACGGCTATAAACCTTTGGGGGCCAGAGAGTGGAATGTGGTGATTTGAAGAAAAATGGCCCCCAAAGGGAATGGCACTATAAGGAGGTATGGCCTTTTTGGAGTAGGGGTGAGCTTGTTGGAGAAAGTATGTCACTTTGGGGGTGGGCCTTCAGGTCTTTTTCTCAAGCCTCATTTAGTGTGACTGTCAGTCAACTTTCTGTTGCCTGCCTATCAAGATGAAAGGACTTTCAGCTCCAGCACCATGTCTGCCTGCCTTTTGCCATGTTTCCACCATGATGATAATGGACTGAACCTCTGAAACTGTAAGCAAGCCATCCCAATTAAATGTTTTCTTTTTAATAGTTGCTGTGGTCATGATATTTCTTCACAGCAATAGTAACCCTAACTAAGACAGGGAGGAAAGTGTTTATTTTACTTATAGTATAGTTCAGTATTACTGCTCATCACTAAAAAGAAGTCAAGAAAGGAACTCTAGCAAAGTAGGAACCTGGAGGCAGGAATTGATGCAGGCAGGAAGCAAGAGGAGTGCTGCTTACTGACTTGCTCCTCATGACTTGCTCAGCTTGCTTTCTTGTAGAACCCAGAACTATCAGTCCAGGGTATGGCTCCATCCACAGTTTATTGGGCTCTCCCACATCAATCTCTATGGAAATGTCCTACAAGCTTGCCTATAACCCAATCTTAAGGAAGCATTGTCTCAGTTAAGGTTTCCTCCTCTTAGATATCTATAATTTCTATCAAGTTGACATAAAACTAGCCAGAATACAGTCAGGATGCAGAGGGAAATGATTGTTGATATGCTCAATTTGCTTTCTCCTTTGATTCAATCCAGAATCATAATCTATGGGACAGTGCCTCCCATGGTGGATCTTCCTACCCTAGTTAACTGAATCTGGATAATTTATCACAGGCATGCTCAGAGGTGTGATTCATGATTCTAGATCGTATCAAGTTGTTAATATTTACAAACAACCGAGAAGCACAGAGGACAAATAACCAGATGGGTGGGTACATTTTCTGTTAAGCTTTAGAACAGAAAGGAAAAGATACAGTGTACTGTTGGAGACAACTGTAAAATCAAGAGTGCCATTGGTGCCTATTTCAAAATCTAGAAGGAGCATCCCACAGTACTTTCCTATCCTACCCAGGGTGGAATCTCACAACCAGATGGTCACCTAACTAGCTGAAGAATTAGTATTTTCAACCCACTTTCAACTTCCAGGTGGTGGACACTAAGTTATTAATCATGAGATTTACCACAACATGAAATTTACTGCAACAGAAGCTAGGGAGAAACCTCCCCAGTAAACTCCTGGAGGAGGTAGCACTCATACAGGGACTTTTGGTCAATGAAATCTGAGGAGCTCAGGCATAGTTTTCTTTCTGTTGATATAATAAATGCCATTAGATAAATAACATGACATTGGTGAGAAAGGGCTTATTTGAATTATACATCCAGGTCATAATCCATAACTGAGGGAAGTCAGGACAGGAAATTATGACCGGAGCATGAAGCAGAAACCAGGAAGGAATGTCACTTTCTGGATATTTTACTTACTAACTCATACTCAGCTGACTTTCTCACACAGTACAGGACCACAAACCTAGGGAATAGTGCCACCCATTATGCACTGGGTGTCCCCCATATCAATTACCAATCAAGATAATGCCACCAAGGGCATCCATGAATATCAATTATTTTACACAAAACAACTTGATTGTTTCAGAAACAATGTATTTTTTTAATTTAAAAAAGTTTATGTGTGTTTTGTATGCATGATTTGGGTGAGTGTGGGGGATGGGGTTAGAGGTCAACATCAGGTGTCTTTGTCTATTGCTCTTCATCTTATTTTTTGAGGCAGAACCTCTCCCTGAATCTAGAGCTGCCTAACTGGCTAGTGAACTCCAGGGATCCCCTTGTCTCCAACACATTGGCACTGAGATTACAAGCATGCCTCACCATGTCTGCCTCTCATGTTGGTGCTGGAGATCTGAACTCAGGTCCTCATAGTTGCACAGCAAACACTTATCCTACTGAGCTATCTCCCCAACCCAAAATGTTATATGTTTAGGTTGCGCTTTTTATAAACTTGAATGTCTCACCCTGTGTGACATAGTATAATGAACTATTTCTTCCTCTGTACCACTAACATGTATCAGAGCAAAGCTACTCTGTTATAATAAATAAATAAATAAATAAATAAATAAATAAATAAATAAATAAATAAATAAATAAATAAATAAATAATAAAAAGTGTGACTTAAGAAGAAATAGTCTAGGGCAAATTATCTGGGTCATCACCACAGCCATGCTCCTCACTAATTGGAGCCAAGTTTCTTCCAAGGCATTGTCTCCCATCCATCTGGGCATGGTCACATCCTAGAGTTAAACTGAGTTGTGTTGGTGTCCAAAGGGGCTTGTCTGATATCAGAGTAGAAACTCTCATTCTATTCTCATTCTGTCTGAGAAAACAGTCTCATGCCCACACACATCAGTATCTGCTGAGGTTAGCCTTTCCAGGTCCCTGTGAACATAGCCTCAACTCCATCTCTACGGTATATCAAATAAGCTGTAGTGGGCACCAAGTAATGCCACACATGCCTCACAGCTTTTATAGGAATGATCTCTAACATTCTGAAATATATTACTATTTCCTCCATTGTGCCTCTGTTTTTAATAACTCCAATCATAGAATGATATTTGTTTTTGCTGTGTTTTGCTGGCTGTTTCTTATGGATATTTTGTTTCATCTTTCTCATTCAGAAGTCTTCATTTCAATTTCTCAGCGAGTTCCAGATATCTCCTTGATTTATATTTTCAGGTATGGCACTTTGGTAATTTGCTTCCTGATTTCTTCCATGTCTGAAAATGCCTTTCCACCGCTCTGGCACATGAATTATCTTTGTCAGGGACACAGTGCTGGGGTCACAGTTATTCTTTCTGCAATGCGTCATTGTTTGCTGAAACTGTAGAGTTTCTTTTTTTTTCATTTTTATTTATTTCTTTTTCTATTATCAGCTTTATATAGTGCAAATTCTTATCCTAATAATGAAATGTTTCAGTGAGGCTTGCCCAGTAATTGAGTAAAACCAAAACTTATTATAAGCCACAGTCATCCTAGTGTCCCCCCTGCTATGTAGCCTCCCTGGTTCTGTGGGTTGCAGTCTGATTGGTTTCAAGGGGAAGTTTGATTGTCTTTGAAAACTTTCTGTCTTGAGAAAGAAACCTCAACATATCCAAATACAGATCGCTTCCATTAACATCACCCTTCAGGAAATTCTGTAATTTTTCTCTTTTGCCCATATTCATTTCAGGCTCAGGATTTCTCTTATATTTGGCCTCCTATGTATGTTCATCATGATTCTTTTCAATGTCTGGCTATCGTTTCCACATCAATGTTCACTCCCTTCTCTGAATCCTGGGGCTCACCTTTACCATTCTTCCATAGGAAACAGTTTCTACGAATGCACAGCCTCATAGGTGGGGAAGAAAACATTTTTATTTTGTTAAAATTCAAAGTATAGAAGAGATCCGTTATGGTATTTTTATATTTTAAAGCACGAATCTGTACTTTTTAGTACTCTTTTCTTTATCTGAATGTTTCCTCTTCTTAGGTGCAATGCCTTTTTATGTGTTTGCAAAAATACAAGATAAAGTTTCTGAAGTTCCCTGGCTCCACATAGTAAGTTGGCTTCCTAGGGAGAGTTTGCTCCCCTACTTTAAATCCCTTTCTGATGAAGGACTGAGATGTTTTCATCTGTCTGTTGATTCTTCTCTGTTTGTTCAGCCTTAAAGTGTAAGTGACTGTTGGTGGCTGGGGGTGCATGGGGAACATGCATTGTCTGGAATTAGGAAAAAGGATGTTTTTAAAAGATTACCTTAGCCTCTTTGTCAATTCTTTGTGGTATGTACAAGAGAAAGGAGGAAGTATCAGGCATTGCTGCCGTCTCTTTCCATAGAACAGAGAACTGTCGGTTAGAAGAGACAAGGAAAATGCATTCAGAGGGAGAGGCTCAGACTCCATCTGCAGCAGAGTTTCTTTCCAGAGCCCTCCCTTGAGTCACAAAATTAGTAAAGAACCTCCCTCCCCAGCTCCATTTGTCCTATGAGGAGCATGTCCTGGGCAGGGCCATGAGCCAACTTCACTCACCCTTGAGGTATCATCCAGGAAATATCAGAAGGTGTAACACTTTCTCCGTGGTACCCTCCAAGGAGTGATCTTTTTGCCTCATGGAAAGACATATTTAATTTCTTTGTGTAATATATTTTTCTTTTGATTTAAATGTGTTGACCCAATGCAAGTTGGGTCTGTTATTGCACGGGACACTGAGAAAGCAGTGTATGAATAACCCCACTGTATTGACTGTATTGGTCAGGGTTCTCTAGAGTAACAGAGTCTCTCTCTCTCTCTCTCTCTCTCTCTCTCTCTCTCTCTCTCTCTCTCTCTCTCTCTCTCTCTCTCCACACACACACACACACACACACACACACACACACACACACACACACACACAATGAGAATGCATGTAGGTGCCCATGAGTGCTTGTTGATACTGCATATCCCATGGCTTCTGGAAGGACCGAGGTCAGCTCTCCACCATGACTTCTCAGGAGCTTGCTCAAGTCTTTGCCCGGCACAGCTTGCAATGTGAGGCTGTGTTCAGGGTTGCACTCTTCACTACTCACACCAGCTTTGGCTCTTCTGCACGGATTCCCCAGCTGGCTGGAGTTCCTTCTGCAGCTGTCTATGTACTGCTTCTCACTGAGACGCCTCTGGCATACGGAGGGCACTCCTCTGCAACTTAACAGAATTCTTTCCTATTTTTATAGTCTCTTGACCATGGTGGGGAAATTTAGGATGGGAGCAGGAATGAAAAGCGTGGGGTCAGTCCACTTTCTTGAATCGGGCTTCTGAACATTTATTTTAGACTCTTGTCCTGTGAATCCTGACAGCCCATTTACAGGGAGTTAAGTGCAGTTGTTGGGCAGTCAGCATTTGTGGTGTGGCCACTGGGCCTGATTTACTGACGAGGCTATGAAGCTGAGATGGAGAGAATATAAAAGTTGGTGTTTCACAGAACCGGGAATTAGAAAAGTTGAATTCCTGTCTTTAGCACTGTGTGGGGCCGTAACTCAAGGCTGATGTCTTCATCTCTGCATCTCAGCTTCGTCTCTACACACAGGAAAATGCTCAGTCCAGTTGCAGAGAACATCTTCCGGCATGCATCCATGTAAGGGGGAGTCTATGGAGTACCCTGGATGCTTGTGTCAGCAAAGGCCTCTTGCATGCAGCATGGTATGCCTCTGTGAGTATGGAAGAGCCTACCTACCACCTGGCACAAAGACAGCTTGGCACCTGGTATGAAGAAGTGAAAATTTTAAATGTTCTCTTGTCTTCAAACTTCTGTCATGATTAACGCCTCGGTCTGATAGACACAGCACACTTTTATCGATCTGTATATTGTTTTTCCATCTTCCTTCCTTCGGAGAAAGACTTATAACCATGTCCAATGGTCCAGAAGCACACCCTTGTTATTGATCACACACTTCAAAACCCAAAGGAATGTTAAAGGGAAAGGACCATTCTGGAATTAGAAATCTGACTCCTTTCTTGGTTTGAGGGCAAAACAGCAAATCACAGCTTCCCGTGGAGGCCAGACCCTGTGGTATGTGGTGACTCCTTAGTGGCATCACTGGAAATGGAGCCTACATTTCTTCCCTGACAATGCAGCTTGGACACCAATCATGCATTGTGGCTTTGTTATTTACTACTTCCCTGCCATCCACATTCATGTATATTTATGTGGAGTCCAAAAATACCCAGCAGCAGTTATTTCCAATGATTATCTGTGTGCTAATCAGAACCGCTAATCAGAAAACACATAATATACTCAAATCCTATTGTGTAAGACAAACAGCATTCATCTGAAGTACAGATGGGGTGGGGGAACCTGCTTTGATGGAAAGTGCTCTTCGAAGTATCTTCCAGTTTCTTCAGCAGTGAGGAAAAAAAATAAAGACCATTTGCTGCTAATTTCTGAAGTCTGAAAGCAACAGGAATGTGAAAAACAAGTCCTCCGCCAGACCTGCCAACCATAGAGAAGATGGAGTATGCAGCTGCTAATTTTGATGTGCATTCTCCGGTGTCTTCAGCCCTGAAAGTTAAATGCAGAGAGTTTCAGAGACTTTCTTCTGCCCATGAATATCAGCCTCAAAATGATACTCCAAATTCAAAACAGTGATTCAGCCATTCTGACATGAGCATCGCTTCTGACAGTGACCTCGATAACCCTAAGATTTTCCTAATAAATCTAACTCCAAGAGGGAAATATTTGAAGAGAAGAATTAGGGAGTTTTATTTTGGAAAATCTAACTGACCAGGTCTTTTAACCTTCAAAGCAATTTAGTTTGTCCATTTGACGGTGCCTTTCCTCCAACTGGGTAATGTTTCCTCTAACAGAAGGTTGCTGAGAACATCCTTTTAGACGCTGCATCATCACACCTTCAAAGTTTTCTCTGGGTGTTGACAAATGGTCCCGTTGACCTTCTATCCTCAGATGTGTCCAACATGGAAACATCTGTATCTGAGTGCCAGAATCCCACCGCCTCCTCAGGCTTCTTGGGGCTCTCTTGTCCTGTCCACCCGTTCCCATTCTGCCATCTGGAAACCGTAGCTTAAAATTATCTTCTCGTGGTCTGGATTTCAGTTAGAAGTTGGAGGCTTTGTTGAAGATGTGGTACGATGGTTATTTTTCTCATTGCTATCACAAATACCCAGCAAAAGCAACGTTAGGAAAGAAGGGTTTGTTTGAGCTCACCGTTTGAAGGTGCCCTCCTTCGTGACAGGGAAGGCATGTCAGCAAGGGCTTGAAGCTGTTGGCCACCCGGCATCCAGAGTTAGGAGGCAGAAAGAGAAGAATGCTAACACTCAACTCACTTTCTCTCTTGTCTTCAGTCCGGGACCCCAGACCAGAGGACGGTGCCACACTCACAGAGAGTAGGTCTTCCCACCCCAGTGAACCCAGTCTAGAAACTCCCATAGAGACATGCTCAGAGGTTTGTCTCTTAGATGATTCTGGGTGCTATCGAGTTCCACAATCATTACCCATCACATATGTGAATTCACAGTGGTTGTTTGCACACCAAACCTAGTAACAAGGCCTCTGATGGTCTCATTATCCAGAGTGTCCAGTCTCTTAGTTAACAGTCCAATAGGAGACACTTTCAGAGTGGTGTAGTACTCATGTGGGATGCTATTTGAGCAACACTGAGGTATATTTACCAGGAGTTAGGCTATGGATGATCACATTTATAGCAAAACGGGCACGCTCATGCTGGTAGCTCACCTTTTAGCCAATACAGTAAAAAGGATTGAAATTCTGACTTGCACTGTTTCACAGTAAATATTGGTCATGACATGAAAGCAGAATCATAAAATCATGGAAAACATGTCAAGTTGATAATGAGATAAACTCAGCTCCTTGTATACCAACATTAGTCACTGTGTGATGCCTGGAAAGGGGAAGGGTAGCGAAATTTCCCTGTAACTCAATTTCACATCTGAAAAACTGTTTCTGTTATTTTATTTCTCCTATTGATCAAGAGCTACGTGAAACCATTAAGGTGTGAGGTCAACCATTTTTAAAGCGATTCAGAGAACAACCTTTCTATCTGACATCTATAAGAATGTCCTTCAGTCCCCAAAGATTGTCATGGCTTGTGACACTCCTAATACCTTGTACTGTACTTTTGGTAGCTATAAATTCTCTAAAAATAAAGAGTTGCACATTAATAATAATAAATTGGAAAAATAAACATATTATTTAAGAATATTACATGTAGTTTCTTTTTGAAATGACAACTACTCAAGAAAAAATGATGAGGGAAATAGATAAACAGGGAATGTCTTTCTCTCTTGTGAGGCAGAACTGGGGTTAATAAAGATATTTTAATATAACTATTTATCATAATATTAATATAGGCTTAAGCACAAGGGTTAAGAGAAAGGCACTCAGGAGAAGGCAAGACACACCCAAGAGCAAGAGTTTGAGTTTCTCAAAGCAGAGTCACGAGAAGCAGGACAAAGTCAAGTGTGACTAGAACTCCTTGGGGAAGCTGGGGGAATGATATCTTGAATGGGAACAGATACATAGCAAGCTGTAAAACGTAAGACACGCCCCCCAACTCCATAAGCAAGCTGAGCATCTGGATTTGATGGTATTATGAAAACAGGAGAGGGAGTAGAATACACCCCAGGGAGAACACCAACAAGAAACGTGCTTGATTTCACAGTTTGCTTTGGCCTGAGTCTCTATGTAATGCAAAGAATTCTGTTTGCTCAGTTGCTTAATTAGTTGGTATTTGTTGATGGGATCTCCACAGCCCAAGCCTTCACCATGAGCATCAGGTGTCTCCAGTAAAAGGAAGGTACCTGTGAGCGTGCACACAGCATATTCAGGGGACAGTCAGCACTGTGGCTGCACAGGTAGGTGAAGTTAGAAGTGAGAACACAGTGGAAAACAGTCCCACTGTAACTGCTGCGAATAAGGTGTAAGCCAATGTTGAGTCTGAACTGTGTTCTCAGACACCCAAGTGAGAAGTGAGTGTTCGGTCAAAGCAGACAAGAGAGTTGACTCTGTCTTGTGCTCACTACAGCAACGGTTCTCACCGTGTTTGAAGATGTCTGGAAATATGGTCGTGCAGGCCTGGCAAAAGTATATTTTATAAACTGGCATTTTCAGGAGAGCAGTAAAACAAAACCCTGACTCAAAGGTGCCCACGCATTCATGATTTATCCAGGTCAGAAGGGTTTCTTAGAACATTCACAAGAAGACAACTGCGGATGAAGTGACTTTTCTTGAGTCTAGAGGTAGGGTGGAGCCCAGTGACAGAATGATTGCTTAGCAAGCCCAGGCCCTAGACGCATACTACAGCCCCAGTCAAGTTCAAATAATCTGGAGAGATCTTGCCATGTTGTATGTTTTTAAATATTTTGTGGGCAAGATTCACTTACCCAAGATGCTCCTGTTGGATATTATAGTACACCTGCTATTGTGAGAAACAGCTAAGAAGCAAACACAGAGCAGAAAAGATGACTGTTGAATACTATCTTCCCTTTATGGCTGCTATATACGAACTGCCTATACAGGAAGCCTAATGTATAATCATTGAAGTAAATTTCTCCTCTTTCAGGAGAACAAGAAGTCTCAAAGTACAGAGCGATGTGCCAGCTGCTGGGAGATGCCATGGAGGATGTGATTATCCTTAGTTCATGGGCTTTGGTGAATACAAAGCTTAGTAACGATGAAAAGAGAGAAAGAAAGAGCCTCAGGTCACCTTGCCCAGCCTTAATACATGGGGGCAAAGGGTGGTGTTTAGTCTTACTGCAACTTGATAGGCCATGTTTTTTTGATACTCATGGGAGACCTGCCCTTTCCTAAACAGAACCACAGGAGAAGTGGGTTGAGGGGTGGGAACAGAGGGAGTAGGGGAAGGGGCTGGCAGGAGAGGGATGAGGGGCTGGGAGGAGAGAAGGGAGGGGAAACTGCAGCCCGGATGTAAAACAAATAAATGAATAAATTTATTAAAAAGAAATAGCCCCAGGTAGCCTCTTCTGAGAAAGATCTTCATTGTCTCAACGCTGTAACACAATGAATGCTGTATAATGGCTGGCTCCACCAACAGAATTGTCCTTTCAGATGTCCGGAAGCCAGGATTAAGGAGCACTCATTTCAAACCTGATCACCAGCTGCCTTTCCTCCTTTCACTATGCAGGCACACGGTCTCTGGTCTCTCTCCAGTACATGGGGCACGTTTGTGGATAAATCAATAAATCCCCCTCTCTCTCTCCAGTTCTTATAAGAGCACCAGTTCCATCATAAGAGCTTCACCTCGTGACCTCATCTATGCCCAATTACCTTTCCAAAGTCTCACTTCCAGACTATCACTCTTGGGGCTTGGGGGGGGGGGGGCGCACACGGATGTGGCAGATGGCACAAACATTCACCCCTTGGTCAGGAAGGAAAAAGCAACCCAGAAACAAGGGATGGAATTCAGCATCATCTCAATAACAAGAACTGGTCCCTGTGACCCCACAGGGAAAGACAGGGAGGTGGTTAATGGAACATGGCTTTATTAGCAATATAAGGGGCATGCTAGCAAAAAAAATAAGAAAGAGAAACACTACTGGATAGTTAGGAAGCAATATGTGTACTCTTGCCCAAGTCAATTCATTTACCAGTTCTAGGAGTTCCTTATGCTTCTGACACTGGTTATAATTATAATATACTGAAAGTTTGCAAGACTGAAGGGCTGTGAGGTGGTCAAGTTGGAAGAGTGATTGTCCAACATGTACAGAACCCCAGAAGCCTGGCCTGGTGGTACACACCCATAGTCCCAGCATTCAGGAGGTTGAGGCAGAAGGATCAGAAGTCAAGGTCATCATCTCCATAGCAAGCTTGGAGTCAACCTGAAATGCTTGAGACCTTGTCTAAAAACAAAAATTAGAATGTTTTAAAAACAAAAAATGTAAAGTTTCTGAGATGGGACAGTAAGTAATCTTGGAACCCCTAAATCCTTCCCACAGCACGGTGTCCCTCTAAACAGCCATCATCTTGAACTGTGGCATTCTTCCCAATGTCGTCAGAGTCAGTAACAATGAAAATACATATTGGTCTTAAAACTTAAGAAGCAGTCTTAATGACTTCCATTTTGCATTAGCGTGTTGAATTTATAAGCTTACATCAAGAGGCAGGGGTGATATTTAATAAAATGCTGCATCTCAGGGAAGCAATAAAATATTTCTCATTTATTATGAGAAGAGTAGTGTTGATTCCGCAACTAGCATTTGTCCTTTTACACCTGTGTTTAAACTCTGCTACCGGGAATTTTTACAGGGAATCCTAGAAAAAAATATTTTTCCAAGTTCAGAGTCAAGGAATGGAGCTAACATTGGTTCCTGAGAGTTCTGAGGGCCTGTTACTGCATGTAGTTGTTATATCTCAGGGGCTGGAGTGAGGCAGCCCTGTATCTCAATCTAAATAACAAGAGTCTGCTTTGTAACAGTCCTTTATTCCACTTTGATTTTAAAATAATGTCTAGGAAGAAATAAAAATAAATTTCAAAAGTGGAGTGTTAAAAAAAAAAAAGGATCCTGTCAGTTCCAGAAGCAGAGCTGAGTGCGTGGCTGTGTATGAGTCCTGCCTGGAACATTCGCTTGTGCTAGTCCTGACACGTCTGACCCACAGGAGGGCTCATCAGATCAAAGTTCTCTTGCGCACTCATAGCTTCAGAACAACAAATTTCTTCATTCTGTCCATTCACAAATACATCCATTTCTTTACGCAGAAAACACCTCCCATGTAATCACTGAGCAGCAGTTTAGTACTGGACCTGAGACACAGAGAAAAGTCAGACGTCATGCTCAAGACTGATGGGACAACAGACGTGTGACTCACTCCACAGATAATTATCTCCAGATATGATGGCTTTCCAGGAAGAATTCTGCCCTACCTCTCTGAGGAAGGTCTAACTTTCCAAGAAGTCCCTGATAAAGGCTGGACACATGGCTCAGAGGTCAGGAGCGCCAGCTGCTCTTAGAGGGTACTCGAGTTTGGTTCCTAGTACCCACATGGTGGGTCATAGGCACCTGCAGTTCCAGTTCCAGGGGATCTAACACTCTCTTCTCTGTAGTCAGTGAACACATGTATAGTACACAGATGTGAACACAAGCAAAATATTCATGCATATAAGATCCAGTTTTTTTTAATTTAAAAAAAAATAAGTTCATAATATATTCCTAAGTGGTGTTCAGGG
Source organism: Peromyscus maniculatus bairdii (assembly GCF_049852395.1). Taxonomy (NCBI): domain Eukaryota; kingdom Metazoa; phylum Chordata; class Mammalia; order Rodentia; family Cricetidae; genus Peromyscus; species Peromyscus maniculatus. The sequence continues at coordinate 103,507,970 of NC_134854.1, forward strand.
CTACTCAACTATATCTACCTATTTCCTCTAGTAATAATTCTAGTCAAAATATTTCAATAAAGCAGGACTCAGCATTCTGTTTAAAACAAACTATAAATAAATATGAGGTCACTCACCTCATTCTGACATAAACAATAGCTAATGAATCAATTAATCAGTTCCCCTGAAAGGAGGATTCTTCTCATCTCCCTAACAATTAGCATTCTGTCTCAGTGACTGACTGACTGATTCACTCACTCATTTATTTACTTCGCTATTTATTTATTTTATACTTTGTATTTTTCCCTGTGTATCTGTGTGTGACGTATGTGTGTGTGTGTATGGGTGTTTGCATGTGTTGGTGCACATGTGTGTATGCTAAAATGCATGTGTATACACTCATTTATACAGAGGCCCAAAGATGACATCAGACGTCTTTCTTGATAGCTCAACACTTTGCTTACTGAGGCAGAATCTCTCAATGGAACCTAGGGGCTCACCCATTACCTAATCTATCTAGCCAATTTTCTCTTGGAGTCCCCTGTCTTTGTCTCCCAAGTGTTGGGATTAAGAGTGGTAGCAAGTAGGTGGCCTGGGAGAGGTGGGAACAGGAACAGGAGAGATCAGGTTGAGGAGGATGGAGGGAGGGAATACTGAGAAAGACAATTGGAATTAGGAACATCTCTGGGATGAGCTAGAAACCTAGTGCAATGGAAACTCCCAGGAATCTACAATGTTGACCATAGCTAAGAGTCCTAGTAATGGGAGATGTGGAGCCTGAACCAGTCATCTCCTGTAATCAGGCAAAATTTCCAGTGAGCACCAACTCAGCTACAAATCCTTCAACCTACAATTTGTCCTGCCTGCAAGATGTGCTGGGGTAAAGGCAGCACAGAAATAATGGGAGTGGCCGACTGGTCAGGCTTGAGACCCATGCCAAGAGAGGAAGCCCACCCCTGACACCGCCTGGATGGCCAGAAACCAGGTCCAGAGACCTAGGATAGAACCAAACACAACCCGAAAAAAGTCAATGAAATGATTCCTAATGACATTTTGCTATACTCATAGACAAGAGCATAGTATAATTGTCATCAGAAAGGCTTCATCCAGCAACTGATGGAACAGATGCAGAGACCCACAGCCAAACATGAGTCAGAGCTCAGGGAGTCCTGCAGAAGAGGGAGAGGAAGGATTATAGGAGCCAGAGGTGTCAAGGACACCAAAGAAAACCCACAGAAACAACTAACCTGGGCTCACTGGGGCTCACAGAGACTGAACTGACAATCAGGGAGCCTGTGTGGGTCTGACCTAGGCCCTCTGCATGTGTGTTATGGTTGTGTAGCTTGGTCTTCTCGTGGGCCTCCTAACAGTGGGAGCAGGGGCTTTCTCTAACTCTTTTACCTGCTTCTGGGCCCCTTTTCCTCCTGCTGGATTCCTCATCCAGCCTTAATATGAGGGGAGGTATCTAGTCTCTTTGGAATCTTGTATGTTGGCCGGGCAGTGGTGGCACATGCCTTTAATCCCAGCACTCAGGAGGCAGAGGCAGGTGGATCTTTGTGAGTTCGAGGCCAGCCTGGTCTACAGAGTGAGTTCCAGGAAAGGCGTAAAGCCACACAGAGAAACCCTGTCTCGAAAAACCAAAAAATAAGAAAGAAAGAAATCTTGGAATGCCATGTTTGGTTGATATCTCTGGGAGGCCTGCCCTTTTCTGAAAGGAAATGGGGGGAAGTGAAAAAGTGTATGGGGGAGACAGGAGAGGGACTGGGGGTTGAGGAGAGAGGGGAACCGCAGTTGGGATCTAATATATGAGAGAAGAAGAAAATTTAAAATTTCTAAAAAGGGCAGCAGCAGAGGGAAATAAAAAGATAAGAAGAGACAGAAGGAACAAGCTGAGAGATGAAACTGAAACTGATCAAACATATGGAGAAGAGCTCAAAAAACAGTCCAGATGGGACCCCAGGACAAACACCCTTCCTTCCTGCAGAATCACCCCAGGGCTCTGATTCATAGGACAGCCTGGCTTATTTTATGATGGGATCTGGGGATACGAACTCTGAGCTTTAGCCTCCCTCATAAACAAGCACTTTCCCCACTCAACTTTCTCTGGCCTGTTTTTATATCTCTTGAGTCTGAAGAATTCCATTTCTCTAACTCATAATTGTGGAGTAGAGAGGAAGGATGGGCAGAGAATAGAAAAAGAAACAAGTTTAGTGGGTTCGAATTGGAAAAAAAAAAAACAACAACAACACAAGGAAAAAGAAAAACTAGATTATGAGCATTTTCCCTAAACACACACATAAGTAAAGACAGTATAGTTCCCGTTGAGGGCAGCTCACCTCTACCAAGAACCTCAATTTTACAGAATGCACTCAAGGAAAGGGCAAAGAAGCAAAAATGTCAGTGCACAGTCGGAGGGGAGAAAAACCGTCTCATCAGTCATGTGCCTCTGGCCTTTATCGTGCCCTCCAAACACACCTCTAAGATGCGACTCCACCACACTTGTTTGTCTGACTTTGCGGTCCCAGGACTTGAGAGAATAACTTAGAAGTCAGTGGCAGCATCCAGCTGAGAAGGGCAGCAACAGAAAGAAAAATAAGAAGTGACAGCTGAAAGAGCGTTGACGAGCATGAGGACTGAAAACTGATCAAAAACTAGACAGAAGAGCTCAAAAGAACACTCCAGATGGGGCCCCGGGACAAACACCCCTCATTCCTGCAGAGTCCCTGGGGGGCTCTGATTCATGTGACAGCCTAGCTTATCAAGAACAGCTTGAAAAATATTTAATGTTTTGTTAACATGGGAGTATATGACAATGCGGATAAATAGGACCTTGAAACATTGTACAAAATGAGAAAACTGTCTTATGACAATGGAGGAAGACTTGGGTTTGAGTCAAGTTATTGTTCAGCCCTCTGGTGACTTGGGACAAGTTAAGTACCCCTCTGAGCTCTAGTCTTTTCTCTGTCAGCTTAAATTAGCATATCAATAGTGGGTTCCTACAGCTAATAAAGGACCAAATAAGTCTAAGTCGGGGCTAATTACAGCCCTAATACCAGGCCTGGTAATGGGGCTCTCTTCACTTCCCTTAAAAGGATCAGCTTCAGAGACCTAGGAAGGGCATCCCTCTGAGATGACCTGTTCATATAAAATATTCAATTAACCAAAAACAGTTCAAAATGATGAGGTAATTCGGCCCCTTTATTATGCGCGTCTCACTTTTTTGGAAAGCTGACTGAATCTGCAAGGCTGCAGACACAATGACTTCTGTCATGTTCTTATGTATCTGTAGCTCCAAATTTTCGGGATGTTTTTTTAGCCCAGCATCCTATCTCCTCTGCTATATTTTTGAGAACCCACTAATGAGCACAGCTGCAATCGCCTGTGCTTACTGTTCTTTTAGGGAAGAGAACAGTGAGGAGAAGGGACAGCATAGGCAAAGTTACGCTGGAGGGTCCTTTGTTAGGCACTCTGAATGCCTTAGAAGCACCAAAACCAGGAAAGGGCCTAGAGGTTTCTGGAAGTCTGTTGGCAAAAGCTCCTTGAGATAGTAAATGTTGATGGTCAACTTGACAGGCTCTAGAGTCCCCTAGGAGACTCACTTCTAGGCATGTCTATGAAGGATCCAGATTAGGTTAGCCTCTAGATATGGCTATGAGGATTTAGATTGGATAGATTGAGGTAGGAACCTCACCTCTGAGGACAGCAGCATCCCTTGGGCTGTGGTCCTGAACTGGAAGAAAATAATAATAATAATAATAATAATAATAATAATAATAATAATAATAATAGAAACCAAACTGAGCACCAGCATTCATTACTCTCTAATTCCCGGGTTCAGAACCCACATGACCAGCTACCTCAGACTCCTGCCACTGCCATGTCTTCCCCACCATGACATACTGTATCCTTGAATTTTGTGTGTGTGTGTGTGTGTGTGTGTGTGTGTGTGTGTGTGTGTGAAAGAGAGAGAGAGAGAAAGAGAGAGAGAGAGAAGGAAAGAAGGAAGGCAATAAAAAAGAAAAGAAAGAAAGAGAAAAGCAAAAACAAAACAAAAAGCAGCCCTTCCTTAAGTTGCTTTTGACAGTATTTTATCCCAGCAACAAGACAAGTAACTAAGATACATAACCCCCTCCTATATCAACATGTGGCAAACCTATTTTTCATCCACTTCAGAGCCTTGCATACGCTAAGAAAAACTTGACCACTGAGCTACATTCCAAACCTGATAAACCCACGTGTGTGTCCATTGATGATCACTGCAGCTTGCTTCTTCAAGTGTTGAATCATCTTCACTCAAGGATGATCATCTTTCCTACAAGCTCTTGTGATGTGCTAAAAAATTTTGAGCAGTGGTGACAGAAAGCTGTCCTGCCATTGGGGAAGCTCCTTTTTGTTCCCTTCACATCACAAAGCTGCAACAAACATAGCCTAGCAACATCTCCCTACCTTGTCATGTTAGAAGCACAGCAGTGAGGACATCCCTGTGTGTGGCTGTCAGTGGGCATGTATACTTTGTGCAGTCTTTATAAACAAAGGACCAGGGGTGGAGAGAAAGCCACACTCACCTGTCAATTGGCAGTAGTTCATCCTGCACTTCAGTGTGATTTGTAAAGGACTGTACACTTAAGCTAATCTATTCACTTCACAGAAAAACATCATTCCTTATGACTCCCTTATGAATATTGGATTCAGCATTTTATTAGCGTTGAGCAAGTGTGGAATTATCTCAGACAGGCAAATTATGGCCTTCATTCCAAAATCAAGCCTAGTGCCTACCTACTTTCATAAATAAAGTTTTATTAGCACATGGCCAAATATTTGTTTATGTGTCACACATAAAAGTTTTGCAGCGTAGTAATGGTAGACAGACTTGACTATATGACCTGATAGGGATGTAGCTCACTGGTAGAGTGCTTGCCTAGTATGTGCAAGGCCCAGAATTCAGTCCCCAGTTCTAGAAAGAAAGAAAAAGACTATCTAGCTCATAAAGCTAAAAGTACATATGCTCTGACTCTTCATGGAGAATGTGTACAGACCCATGTTCCTATAATGATTCACTTTGATAGTGTCACAGTCCATTGACCTGGAGTAGAGACTGCCAAGGAAAGTCACAGGTCCACTTATAGCCACCTGTGTGATCCCCCTGTGGTCTTATTTAAATGCTCGAAAGCCAGGCCAGGGACTCCAACAGAAAAGTGCTATAGAAGCAGAAGGACTTGAATTGGATTTGTGCATGCTTATAACCCCAGTGCTGGAGAGTCGGACTGCTGGACACCTGAGACTTGCTGGACAGACAACCCAGCCAAATCAGTGAGTTCCAGGCCAGGGAAGTTGGAAAGCCTGTCTCAAAGAACAAGATGAACACCTCTTGAACAACTAACAGTACTCAAAGTTGACCTCTGAACTCCACACATTTGCAGTCATATGTGCAAACACACATGGGCTCACAAGCTCACACACACATGAAAAGGAAAAGAAAGTAGCATCTTAAATCTAATGTTGGAGCTGAAGAGGCAATCCAGCTTGGGAAATTCTGGCCATTCTATTTCTACTTATAACCCTCCAGCCCCAGAAAAAAAATTCTATTTTATGATTATCCAACACATGCATTTACCAAGATATTTGTTCTTTGTCCATAAGTGTGACACTGTCTTGGCATACTGAGTGAGGCGTCCAAAGGGAAAAAAAAATGAGGGTCTGCAGATGGAGAGGCTGGACAGTGTCACCTCCCCTGTTCCCTCTTCAAACTTGTTGACACATTACATTTTATGTGGACTAATTAAGTAGATTTAAGAATCTTATTATGTATCCAAATCAACTCTTACAAAAGAGACAAGCCACTTTGAAAGCTCTCCACAAAGAAACTACAAACGGAATTCTAATCACGAAGTACAAGTGACTGAGAAGGACACAGTGGAGCTGACACATCCCGCCTCTAAAGGAAGAGCTCCTGCAGTGTGCTACTAAATGAAACAATGGTCATCTAAGCAGGTTTGACAAAAAGTCAGCTCAGATCAGTCAAAAATCCTAAAGAGCCTATTTAGAATACAAATTTGCATCTTCAGTCATTTCTAATAAAAGTCACTGCATGTAGAGTGTGCCATGAAAAGCTAGGAAATTATTATAGTCTGAAGCCATCGTGCATGCTTACCAAAACATTTTAAGATATAATAGCTTGTTTCATTTTCCTCAGTCTTTTCCTTCTGTTTTGGGTCATATAATGTACATAAAAAATAGAATGGTATGCACCAACCAAATACACACAGACTATGAAAGCAAACCAACTCCTTGGATTTCCCCCTTTATCTACTGTTTCACTTTTCAAGGTTTGAGTCACCTGGCAGTCTGAAATAGTCAAAGGAAAATTTTCAAAATAAACAACTCACACTTTTTAGAATATACTTCCTTCAAATTAGAGTTACACGAAACTGTGCTTCCCCACTTAGTCCCACAGGGACACAGATCCTCCCTTTATCCAGCATGGGTGTGCCCTGTGCATGAGCCCCCCTCTGGTCCTTGCTAGCGGCCATCTCGGGCATTAGTTCAGCCATCTTAGCATCAGGTGCTTGTAATCAAGGAGCCACCTCGCTTATGCACAACCCCGAAATGCAAGGCAAGTGATGCAAACAAGGAACCAGAGCACGAAACATGGAAGGACAGATGCAGTGTGGTGGCATGTGGCAACCACTGAGAGGTACTAGAACATAGACAGTGTATCCAGGGCTCAGTATCACCCACGGTTTCAGTCATGCATGCCAAGTCTTGCAACAGATCCACCACCCACAGACAAGGAGGGACTCCCACACACAGATAAGCGAAAAACGTCAATTTTCTTTTCTTTTCTTTTTCTCTGGCAAGGTATGCGATCAAAGAGTTTCTGTACCAACACTCCGAAGGTGAAAGAATATACAGAGAGCCTCAGTCTAGACATCTGTTATTAATCTTTCAAAAGCCCAGGGAACTCTAACAGGGGTGCCAAAAGGAGGTCAGCCCAAACCAGAAACACCCGAGCAAGGTGTAGCCTCTCTTGCTAAAACAAAGGACCTGGGGTCTTCCTCTTGAGTTTTCTTTTTCTTTGCACAGCCAAAGGGGGAAGAGCATCTTATGAGTCTTGGATTTCATCACTTATTACCTGTGAAAGAGAATTACATTTTGAAAACCAAGAACACTAAACACGGCTGAAAACACACTTTGCAGCAGATTTTTTTTTCAGGCATTCTGAAATGCCATATATTGTGTTAAAGCTGAGTTCAAGTGGAGAGACGATAGCAAGGGTACAAAAGAAGCTAACTTACCCGTCAAACTTCCCACTTCTAAGGGGCAGCCTGGGCCACACCTGCTGTGGAACTGAACAAACCAACATTTGTGTTTTTCCTGCACAAAAAAAAGTGTCTTTTGAGGATAATTATACTGAGAGCAAACACTGAAGCAGAGGACACACACACACACACACACACACACACACACACACATTCACGTGTTGAGCACCTTCCATGTGGCTGGAATCCTCCAAACTTTGCAGGTATTGTGTCCATAAAATCTGTACTTCACAGATGAAAGGCTAAGGCTGAGAAAGAGCAACCATCTCAACCAAGGACACACAGCACAGCTGAAGTGCTGATGGAGGTCTGTGACCCCCAAGATGGTGTGTGGGTACAGATGTGACGCTGCAGAGGTGTATGTGCATGTGCACATGTACATGTGTGCTTGTACACACCTTACAGCACTGAGGAGAACCTCGGGGTCCTTTCCTAATGTCATCACCTTCTTTTCTGACAGTCCTTCTCCAAGGACCCTATGTTGTTTGGCCCATGAGCCACAGGAATCCAGCTGTTTCCTCCTCCCCAGTGGTGGGATTACTACAGTGAGCCATTGCAACTGATATTTTTAGGTGGGTTCTAGGGATAGACCTCAGGTCTTCGTGATTGCAATGTGAGCATGTGACCATTTGAGCCCTCTCCTAGTTCCCATTCAGAATCTTTGTTGAGCTTTTCCCTCTGCAACAAAACTCCATCGTGACCCACCCCAATTCTATTTAACCCCTTGCATATCTGAACAATGAAAGCAAGTATTTGCTATTTTTCAAACATGGAGCTACTCTTGCTACGTGTTACTATTTAATTCTCATAGCAACTTCAAGACATGGGAGCTAACAGTTCTCCTAGTTAGCCCCAAGCAGCAACAAAATGAAACATACCTGTGTTTTCATTTACTGTTTCAAGTCCCCACTGAGTCTTCTATCTTCTGCTAGAAGCTGGTGTGTAGAGGTCTCCTTCCTTGAAATGAATAGAGCAAAAATATCCTCGGTTTGACTGGGAGCTTATATGACAAACAGCCTTGCTCTTAAAACCAACACAGTCACAGATGGAGGGCCCTTGTGTGCTATATAGTTGAAGTGTGGTGTGTGTGTGTGTGTGTGTGTGTGTGTGTGTGTGTGTGTGTGTGTGTTGCATGTATATGTGTGCATGTGTGTGTGAGGGGTCCCTGTGTGTGTGTGTGTGTGTGTGTGTGTGTGTGTGTGGTGCCTCTATGTGTGTGTGTGTGTGTGTGTGTGTGTGTGTGTGTGGTTTCTGCATATGTGTGTTTTGGGGGAGGGGGGAATGCCTGTATATGTGTGTGCTTGTGGAGGCCAGAAGTCAGTCTCTGATGCTGTGCCTCAGACATTGTCCACCTTGTTTTTTTAAAATAAGGTCTTTCATTGGCCTGGAGTTCAAGCAGGCTAATCTGGAAGGCCATGAAACCCCAAAGATTCTGCTACCTCCTCACCAGCATGGGGATGAGAGGCTCACAGCACCATACGCGGCTGTTTTGGTTTTTTAACTTGGGTTGGAGGTATGGCTATAACTCAACTCCACCTAAACACTTGACCAGCTAAGCTATCTCGCCAGAAATTCTACTGAAAAAAATCAACAGGAACCCTCCTCCCGCACCTGTGCCCCAGTATCTGTTTGAGCTCCCTGACTGAGCCTGCTCAAACACTGGTGCTGGGAGTTTTACATCAGCAGCAAGCTCCATCCCCTCAACAGGGCAGATGTGTTTCCAAAAAGCATCAGCAAACACTGTGTCTCACTCAGAAGGCTTCAGCCTTCCAGGGACTCCCATAAGACAGGGGTCATCCTGGGTACCTGATTCTCTCCTGCTCTTCTTAATTAGTGTTTTAGATTTAATTCAATCTCTCTTTTGTTTAACTTACAAACTATTTTTTTTCTTTCAAACTTTTGACAGCCTGGCATTTCAAGCAGACTTGTGTATTTTTAATTTGCTTTGATCTATACAAAATTGTCCAGTTCCTCTGAAGGACGCAAAATGAGTCATAACCAAAGATAGAGGTGTATGTTTCCCTAAATGTCACGGGCTTTCTCCACTTTCATCTTTCACAACAATCTTGTCATTTGTACAGCTAATACTTTAGGATTTGCAATTATAACCATGCTTTTGAAACTGACAGAGTGAGATTAAGGAAATCAGTGCACTTTACAGGTAGAACAAATTGAAAAGGGAAAAAGGGGGCAATTTCATTCCTCCTCTCCAGCAGCAAGCCTTAATTCAGCGTGTTTGGTACACCTACCTGATGATAAGTGTTTAGACCCAGTAGAAAACTGTGACCTGATAACTAAACCTGAAAAAAAAAGCTTCTGTAAACTGTTCAGTTAAAATCTTTTGTTCAGTGTGACTTTTAATGAACAGATACAGGAACAGGGAAATGAGGACAGGACTCCAGTCAAGATGAGAAGGCCATAAGAACTTCTCTCTCCTGAACCCTTAGCCTGAAGTCTTAGATCCTTCCACATAAAGTTCCATTGAGTAAGATAACCTGTCTCAAGAAATCATGTGGACAGCGTTAGAGAGATGTCTCAATGGTTAAGAGCACTTCCTGCTCTTGAAAATGCTCTGGGATCAATTCCCAACACTCACACAGCAGCTCACATCTGCCTGTAACTGTAGTTCTGTGGAATCAGACACCCTCTTTGGGTCTCTGAGGGGACCAGGCACACACATGGTGCACATATATACATGCAAGCAAACACTTAGATATATAAAATAAAATAGTAATTTTTAAGTATACATAGCACATAAGGAACAACACCCAAGATTGTCCTCTGATCTTAACATACATTCACACATATATGTGTATACACATGTATATACATATATTTGAACATACTCCTAATGGTGAGAATGCAGAGACTAGTGGATCCATGAAGCCTCTTGGCCAGACACCAGTCCAATAATTTGGTAAGTCCTAAACCAGTAGAGACCCACTATCTAAGAAAAAAAAGTTAGATGGTGTCTGAGGAACACCACCAAAACTGTGCACAAGTATGCATGTGTCCCCACCATACACAAATACACATACACAGCACCAAAACTGTCCACAAACATGTATGTGTCCCCACCATACACAAACACACACATACACAACACCAAAACTATCCACAAGCATGCCTGTGTCCGCACCATACACAAACACACACATACACAAGGCAGAGACAGGTGGACCCTTGAGACTCGCTGGTCAGCTAGCCTAGCTTACTTGACGCCTTCCATGTCAGGGGGAAACCATATCTCAAAACAGAGGTGGACGGTACCTGAAGAATGACAATAAAGCTATCCTCTGGCCTCCACATACATGTCCACACATGCACATACCACCTCTACACATACTTACACACACACACACACACACAAAAGACACACATCTGTGACAGGCTGTCATCTCTCAGGCTAAGTCCACAGCCTTCAGATTGGTGTTCCCCTCACCAGTAGACTGAAACTCAGCTTTTCTGATTCCATATTAATTTTTCTGATCAATTAAAATCACACGTACACACTTTCTTTCAGAACTCTCTTGTCCAATGCCTCTTCCAGAACAAAGCAGGCAACCTTACATGTCTTTTTGTCCTGAAATCCTCAAAGAGAACTTTCCCAACTTCTGATGAGACTAACAAGCAACTGATCAAGTCTGTGTATCCTCACTTTTAAATGAGTTTAAAATGAAAATGGTATAATTAGCCGTTCTTTCTCTTTAATGAAGAACCATTTATGTCTCAGGTTCTGGACATTTTTTCCCTTTACTCACAGAATAAAGTAGTTGGGAACTAAACTAGTTTGTGGTACTTTTAAAGATGTTCTGGCTCTGTTTCCCAGGATCCTTCGATGCTTCCATCTTCCAGAATCATAGAGAGGTTCTCATTACTTTTTTAATTCTACAGAAAAATAGCCCCCACATTTGCATATGCATGAGCATGGCCTCGAGATGGATACATGCAGTGAGCTCCCAGTGTGTCCTCTAACCACACACAAGTACAGATATATTAAGCCAAGGCCAAATGCATGTGTGGGTGGAAACACTTACAGTTTCTTCCTCTCGAGTCATAATTAGATGACAGAATAATTTACTAACGTCCCTAAGAAGTTTAGCTCTCCCAAACTTTACCATGTGTAAGAATCGCCTTGTGTTCTCACTAAACAAAGGAATGGCCAGGGTTCCACCAGGGAACGTGTAAACTTTTTTCACCTCTGGGACACTCCACAATGAATGTTGAATATGGTCTTTAAATAAACCACCAACGCGTGTTCTCCTTGTTTCCAAAGGCTATTTGTACTATATGGAGGAAAATGGTTTTTGGAAGTTTTTGTTGTCCTTTGTTGTTTCCTTGTTTTGTGGGGGGGGGGGTTGAATCTGGAATTTTGCACATTGCAGACAAGTGTTTTACCACTGGGCTATACATCCAGATGGCTTTTTACTTTTTTGTATTGAGACAGAATCTTACATTGAACTCATTAGTTCAGGCAGACCTTGATCTTGGAATCCTTGTGCCTGGGAATTGAGTCTTGAAGATGTTTTCCTACATATGGAAAACATCTGAAAAATGTTCAGTCCTCAAGTCCAGTCCTGACATGGGGAGACCATTCAGTCAGTACAGTGCTTACCACACAAGCCTGAGGACCTATGTTTGATCCCCAGAACTCATATTTTAGAAAGCCCAGCATGATGGTGCAGACTTGTAATCACAAGGCTGGGGAGGCTAAGACAGAAAGATTCCTGGGGCTCACTGGACAACCAATATAGTTCTAGGCTAGTTCTAGGCCAGCAAAAGACTGCCTCAAAAAGAAAGGTAGGATACCAGGCACTCTGAGCTTCTGCTCTGACAAATTATTTTCTAAATTCTACAGTACTGACACACTCAAGTCCCACCTGAACAATACGTCAATTGAAGGGTTATAGCTCATAGTAGTGAAACCAAGCAAAGAATTAGTACCAGATGCATAAATCCCAATGCAGTATCAGTAAGTAGCAAAAGCAAAATGACATAAACAGCATAACTTCTTCAAACAATATCAATCCCATACTATTGGCATCTAGTGAGAGAGAGTTGGATGAAACCCCAGACAGAGAACTAAAAATAATGATTATATGTTCAAAGATACAAACACCTGAATGAATTAAGGAAAGCAATGTTTTATATAAAATAGGAATCCAACAGAGATAGGAAGACTGAAGAGAAAACCATCTGAAATGCTGGAAATAAAAAGAGTAAGTCAAATAAAGGACTCTGTGGAAAGTCTCAGCAATAGAGCAGATCAGGAGAGGACAGATATCTGAGCCTGAAGACCAGGTAGAAAAACTGGACAACCCAACAAAGCCAAATATACAATAGCTGGAAGGTACCCATGGGAATGCCAAGATAATAGAACATTCTGTAAAGACAAACTTTATGGGTTATAGGCATAGAAGGAAAGGAATCTCATTCTGAAAGTATAGAATACATTTTCAAGAGAATCATGGCAAAAAAATTTTCCAGTTAGGAAAAAAAAAAAACATATCAATCCAGATACAGGATTTAAGACACCAAACAGACAAGTCCAGAAAGGAGCCCTCATCCTCAAATGGCAATTAAAACATTAAATATAGAAGATGACATAGAAACACCTACATATAAAGGCAGGCGCACTAGAAGAGTACCAAATTACTCTACTGAGATGAGGTATTTCAAGTTCTGATCTCTGCCAACCCAGAATGCCCTACCCAACATTGAAGGAAACAGCCATCATTGAAGGAAACAGTAAATATTTCTATGAAAAAAGACACAGAAGAAATGTATGGCCACCAAGACAACTTTTCGGAAGACCTAACACAGGCAGGCTGAAAAGAAAAAAATCTACTGGCCAGGCCACAGGAAGGAACAAAGCACACCAGAACAATACTCAGTCAGAGAGGAGGATGGAAGAAAAGAGAGCAGCTAGTACTGCAAAAGCAACGGATGTCAGGGATTCATGCACAGCTCTCAGTGATGACTCAGCATGCTAATGGGCTCAATTCTATCAAAAGACAGAGTCACAGACAGGAACAAAAGGCAGGGACCTTTATGTTGCCTCCAATCAATGCACCTCACCACAAAAGGCAGAAACTACATTCAGGTAGAACACAAAAGTGTTAATACTTTTCCAAGCAAGAAGAAATAGGAATCAATCATGTGTTGGGTTTTGTAATATATGATAGGATAGACAAAAACCAAAACTAGTGATGAAAGAGAACAATGGTCAATTAAGGGAGTGATCCATCAAGAGGACATTGCTATTCTAAACCTATATACTCCAAACAAAGGTCAGCGTGACCCTCACCCTTCACCAGAGAAGCTTTCCTCTCCAGTGGTTAGCAGTTAATGCAGAGACATAACTGGTCAACATGCCCAGAAGAAGTGTTTATTAAGAGATCAGCTCTAACTGGGACTTTTATATCATGCCCCACCCCACCCCTGCCACTGCCAAGACTCAGGCAGCATCATGGAAGAGGGGGTGGAAAGAAAGTCAGAGCCATCGGATGAGAAGAAGAGCTTTCAAAGCTGCCCTGGGGGCATGGCATGGCCATTGCTCCCATAAACTCACTGAAGCCATGCTTGCCCAAACAAGATTAAGTCAGCAAGAGCAGTCAACACTACAGCAGACAGCACCAATTGGATGAGATGAGTTAATAAAAAAAGAGAGGATATAAAGAGAGGACAGACATATTGGGGACATCTGGGGGAAGTGGGGAGGAAAGTGTTGGGGTAGATATGATCAAGATACATTATTTAGTAATGAAATTGTCAAAAATATAACTAGAAGACATTCTATTTTAAAAAATAAGTAAATAGTCAAGCGTGATGGGACACATCTTCAATCCCAGCAACTGGGAGGCAAAAGTAGGTGGATCTCTATGACTTTAGCAGGCCAGGTATACATAGTGACTTCCAGGCCAGGTAGGCCCATACAGTGAGACCCTGTCTAAATAAAGAAATAAAATGGGGAATAATTGAAGGAGTCATCCAATGTCAACCTCTTCACACATGTATGCACACTTCTGCCAACAATATGTGTCCACATACAAATATGCATGTACACATGTGTACACATACCACACATCTACAAAAAAGACATAAAAGTATGACAATAAGAACAAAAGAGAGTTCTAATTCAACCAGGAAAAAGTCTGAGTACACTACCCAAATGATGTAGTGTGCCAAAGACAGACAGAATGATGAGCTGGCTTCTGAGCTAAGACTCGCAGCTGGCTGAACAGTATGAAGAAACCAAAGACAATCCATAGAAAGTTTCCATTACCAGCCTTAATTAATAAAAAAACAAAATGGTGGATGGCACCTGAGGAATGATGCCTGATTGTCCTCTGGCAGTCACATGCAGATGTGCACATGTGCATGCTCACTTACATGTGCACATAAGTACAGTGGAACAATTATTCAAATGAAACAGAAAAGACTGAGCATCAATCAGAATTCTCTGTTACACAACAAAATTAGAGGGTGATTAATTAGCCAAGATGCTCCTATAAGGTAGATACTAATAGCTGGGCAGTCTATGTAAATATTACTTGATCTATACAAGCTTTTAAAACTCTGCCTCTGGCCGGGCGGTGGTGGCTCACGCCTTTAATCCCAGCACTCGGGAGGCAGAGGCAGGAGGATCTCTGTGAGTTCGAGGCCAGCCTGGTCTCCAAAGCGATTCCAGGAAAGGCGCAAAGCTACACAGAGAAACCCTGTCTCGAAAAACCAAAAAAAAAAAAAAAAAAAAAAAAAAAAAAAAAAAAAAAAAAAAAAAACTCTGCCTCTGGAGTTTTGAGAAGTTAAGGCATCTTACTCTGTTCTAGCTTAATCCCATTCAAAACTCTAGAGCCTCTTTGATTAGAGTAAAAGACTGGCCTCTCCAGGCTGGAGAGATGGCTCAGTAGTTAAGAGACCTTCCAGCTCTTGCTCTGACTTGGTTTCGGTTCCTAGTACCCACATGGCAGCTCACAACCATCTGTAGCTCCAGTTTCAGGGGAACCTATGCCACCCTCTGATCTCTGAGGGTGTCATGCTTGCCTGTAATACACATGCATACATACATACATACATACATACATACATACATACAGGAGGCAAAACACTCATACGAACAAAACAATGATAGATAAATCTTTTTCAAAAAGGATGAGTCCTATTTGAGAAGGACCTTGTTTGACTGCTACTAAGTATATTCTATGAATCATTCTCCCCCACATTTCTGCAGCCATTTTCCACAGTGAATGCTCACTGGAGAGGGAGAAATAATCTGACCATCCCAAACTAGATCCAACTTAGAGTCAATGCCCACCCCTTATATTCAACACATTCCCATCACCCACCTGATCAGAAGGGTACCCAGGGACCCCAGACTAGAGACAGAGCTTTGGCCTTGGCCTATCCCCAGGTGGGCATGTTGGGTCTTTAGACTACCTTATGTTGACTTTCCCAGTTCTGGATCTCGACAATCATGTTAAGCAAATGACAAAGATCTACCATTTCTCCTTGATCAGCAGAATATTGAGCATTATAATAAAGATCAATGGGACACTGGGCATCCACTGAAACCTGTCATAACTGAAAATCAGGCCAGCAATATGGCTCAACAGGTAAAGGTGCTTGCTGCCAGCCTAACAGCTTGAGTTCAATCCCCAGGACCCACACGTGGAAGGAGAAAATCAACTCATACAGATTGTCTTCTGACTTCCACACATGCACCATACCCTGCACATGCACACACATGTACACACGTGCACATACACACACACACACACACACACACACACACACACACACACACACACACACATACAGCGATTGCCTCCTTCCTTAACTCCTCTCTTTGATTAATCCAGATTCTTGCACATTATCCTAACCTGATCAAACAGCAACTCCATTTTCAGGTGCTAAATAATAAATATGTAGTCTATTTCCTGGAGAAAATTGGCACAGCAAAAACATAGCTATTTCACCACTTACCAGACTTGGTTTCCACAGCAGGAACAATCGCACACATTCTTGACACCCCTGTGGGTGATATTAACATAGCTGATTTCTACCATAATCTAGGACTGCTTGACCTTGAGCAACTGGACATTTCTCAGATCACAAAGGTCTACTGTGCTTGGCTGAGTTCCATCTGAAACCATTCAAACACCAACTCTTCTGCCTTCATCTTCCACACTTAAAGCGCTACAAAATCACACCCTAATAATACATGAGAATCCACTGGGCATGCTAAGATAATTCACGGGTACCATTTCTTTAAAGTTTAATCTGGGTTGCCTCTGCTACCTCCATTCTCATTTACCATGGAAAGTAATGTAGTCACTGCTTCTGGGGATCAAGGTATGAACATAACTGAGACACAAATCTCCTGTGTGCAGGGGAACCTCACAACCTAGAAAACCGAGCAAGATGTTTGAAGATTCTGTGACAAATTATGAATGCCTTAAGAAGGTTCTGGAAAACTGAGATGAGAGGAAGACAAAAATCTCTTGAATTTTGGAGTAAGGCATTGTTTTCTCTCTCATATAACCTGCTGAGCTCCTGGCTGGCTTGGAACCCTGCTGCAAACAGAATGCCTGAGCAAAAGCTACCCTGGGTTCACATAGTAGATCCAGTGCTGTCTTAGCCACAGCAATCACCAAATTGGGCATGCGCAACATATTCCAGCCCCAAATGGGAGGAGGACTGAAAGCGAGCAGTTCTCACGGCACAATTAAGCCACAATTAAGCTTCCCGAAGCACCTTCTGCGCTGCTGCTTCTCCCAGCCCACAAACACTGCCTTCTGGGGTGTTCCATGCTACCAGTTGGCTCTGCAGGAAATATCTTAGGTCTGGTTCACAGATGGAGCTATGTGACATGCTGGCACATACAGGAAGTGGAGTGCTACTATATGGTGGTTTTTCAAAGACAGTGGGGGCGTGAAATGCTCCTAAAAGGAAAGAACTTCAAACGGTATATATGGATGTCCATTGAACAGACAGAGAGAGAGAGGCCTGCCGTGCGGAGCTTGACTGACCCCTGGACCAGTGACTCCCTATCAGCTGAACGGGCGGTCAGAGGTTTTGAAGACATGAGCTAATCTGGCTGGTGAATATCAGGTGATGAGAAGTGTGGTTCAGAATGGGCATAGAACAAAATGAAATGTGTTCCTCCTGTTCACTCTCACCAAAAGGGGCTTTCCCCCAGAGCCACCTCCTCCTAAGCAGAAGAACACTGCTGTGTGAACTTGTCCAGAACAGACAAGATGTACTCTCCCCCCAGCGAGGGCGCTGACGGCACACGGAAGAAACACATCCACCCAAGTGTAGCTTGTGGACAGATGAGTGTAACTGGTTGTTTACAGGAACATGGGCAACGGAGAGCGGCTCTACCACTGAAGACAGAGTCTTGGAGGGACATGCTTCATGAGAGTCTTCCCCTCTCCTCTCTCCCCTCCAGCCTCCCCTCCTCCATGTGCCTTTTTTGAGATAGAAATAAAGATTAGCCCCATCTTGTGCAGGTCCCCTGTGGGTAATCACAGCTCCTGGCAGTTCAAGGGGCAACAGCCATGCATGACTAAAGGACAGTGTTACACACTGGATATGATAAAACATGCTGGAATACCAGCCAGTTCCTTTGCTTGTACATTACAGGGTTTGTTTGACATGTAAACTGGACATTACATCAAGAAAAGCAAAGTCAGAAACACAGACCTCCCTTCTCTGAGGCTCACCAAGTCACCACTGCTGAACACTCTACCTACTGACACCAGAGGACAATGTGGATCCCTCAGCATGGAGTCAGCTAGACACAGGGTAGCAGACTGGGGGAATGGATTCTCTCCAACATGGTTTATTTAACCCTAGGTCTAGCCTGGAATACACTGTAGAGCAGAAACAAGAAAGACCCCCGCCTCCACAAAGAGGAAGGCAAGAACCAAATCTAAAAAGTTGTCCTCTGACCTCCACACATATGGGTAGTGGTATGCAAATACCTGCCCACATGTACTTACACACACACACACACACACACACACACACACACACACACACACACAAGTAAATAAATGAAATTAAAGCTTGCTTTAAAAATGGGTGTGTGCTGGTTTGGTTGGGTTTGTTTGTTTTCAACTTGGTATAAACTGGGTTATCTGGGGAGAGGAAGCATCAGCGGAGGACTGCGGGGAAACTGCCTCCATTAGCTTGGCCTGGCGGCAAGTCTGCGGGTCATTTTCTAAACTGATGACTGATGTCAGAGAGCCCAACCCACTAGGGGTGGGGTCACCTCTGGACAGAGAGGCCTGGGTGCCATCATATTGCAAACTGAGTAAGCCACAGGAAACGAGCCAGCAAGCAGCATTTCCCACGGCCTCTGCTTCAGTTCTTGTCTCCAGATTCCTGCTGGAGTTCCTGCCTTGGCTCAGGGACGGACTATGAGCCACAAGATGAAACCGGCCCTTTCCTTCACAAGCTGCTTTTCTTGGTGGGGTTTACCACAGCAGTAAAAAGCAAGCTGCAATGAAAGGAGAAGGAGCCTGTTGTTTACTCTGCTGTGTGAAGCCGGAGTAAGTTACCATCTATGAGCCAGGAACAGCCTCACCACCCACCATCCTACTTCTGACGCCAGGGCCCTGGCCTCCTCCACCTCCAGAACTATAAGGTAAATTTCTCCATACGAGTTGCCCTATCCAGTGCTTCATTATCACTGTAATTTACAGGTTCATATGGACATTTGTTCGCTGCTCACTTACGCCATTTTTATAACTGAAATATTAAATGGTTGTCATAAGGCGGGGTATGTGTTTAAAATTAGCTTCTAGCTGGATGCCTTTCCTTCAGCTACACACAGTCTCTGTTTAACTTGTAAGATCATTTTTCGATAAAACATAAATGACTGTAGAGCCGAACACACTGAAAATTATTTCAAATGCTGGAATACTGCAAGCTGGACAACTTACATGATGAAATCCTGTCTCGGTGAAACTTAAATGTGGATAGATCTGCATGGAGGGGCGTTTCTGTGGGAAGAGAGAAGCAGGGCAGATCCATCATGTTAGCATAACCAGTGTAATTACAGCAGCCATCACAGGCAATATCTAAGCATTCGTGTGTGTGTGTGTGTGTGTGTGTGTGTCTGTGTGTGTGTGTGTGTGTGCACGCGCGCTCATGTGTGTGTAGGTACACATGTGAGCACGTGGAAGCCAGACGTAGCTCACTGGACTGGACCAGACTGTCTAGTGAGCAGTGACAGACTCCTGTCCCCCCCCCCAGCCCTGGGCTGACAAAGACACAGCGTTCCACCCATCTCTCCTCCGTGTGCTTCACGGGACCAAGCCCACGCCCTCACACTTACACGGCGGCGAGCACCTTATGGACTGAGCCAGATCCCCAGCCCCCAAATGTTGAACTTTATACTTCCAGTCTCCTCTCTCCAAGGTGAAGTCAGACATGAAAATGTTCAGTCAAAACATAATGAGTAACGGAGTCCTCCTATGTGTGTGCTGAAAATTAAACACTTAAGGATAGCAAGGAATTTAGAGGGGAAGAAAAAAGAACCCTGGAATTGCTGGGGGAAATGGTAGCTTGGTCACGACTGTTCTACCCAGATTCCTTCTAAAAGGCTTTCTGAGACACAGAGAAATACATCCCTTATTGAATCGAAAGCCTCCCTAAATTAGCGTTGTCATAAAGGAGGAGTTCAGCCCACAGTGAAAATACTTCACGATCCTCCATCCTGAGACAGCGTCCGCACCTCACCATCTTCTCTCATTAGGAATGATTCTAGCAGCATACTCCCACAAGCATCCTTAATTTGAGCACTCAAGCTCTGAGGTAACAACGAGCCACGGGACAAAAGAGGACCAAATCTCTCAAAGCTCACAAACCCTCCTACAGAGCCTATGCAAATATGAAACGGAAAATAAAAACCCATAAAAGAAAAGAACAGGAGGCCAGTCCAGAACACTCCTCCCAGAGAAGTGTTGCAATCCAGAATATAATGGCTACAGATTTTTTTTTCAGAAAATGCCCTCCTTCTAGCCTAGCCATTTTGTAAGCAATGGCTCCTCTCGCTGATACCACTCACTTTCTCCTGAAGGCTACAGCCACTTGTGGTCTGTTTCACACACCTGTAAAATGTCCTTAGAAGCTGAAACTGGGCAGTGCTCTCTCAGTTACATGATCTTTATATTTTTCTCCTTTCTATTGAGAGTTTCATGCAAGCATATAATGTTTTTTGATCAAATCTGCCCCAATTTTCTCCACCACAATTCCTCCCATAGCTCCTACCACCCTTTTCCCTCCCAACTTAACGTACTCTGTTTCATTAAAACACTGAATCCATTTAGCACTGCCGGCAAGAGCATTGGAATAGAACTCTCCGTTGAAGGAGCTACAGCCTGTCATGCATCCAATGGAAACAGACTCTCCCTCCCCCAGCATCCACCAAGAGCCAATAACTTCTCAGCTAGAGGTGGGGAGGCGGGGCTTCATAAGCTCCTCCCCCGTCCATGCTGAGTTGGTTTTTTTGTTTTTTGTTTTGTTTTGTGTTTTGTTTTTTCTGCCTTGATCTTTGACAGGTCTTGTGTGCACAGACACAGCCACCGTGAGTTCATATGGGCAACTGCTCTGGTGTGTCTGGAGAACACTGAACCCTTGGAGTCATCCCTTCAAGGAAGGGGGACACAAAATGTTTTGTCAGGACGTGAAAGACTTGGAAACTGTCAGTCCTAAATTTGTATGGTAATGGACATTGTAAAGACTAATGTTTATTTGGTATAACAAAATGGAAGTACTAAGAATTAAAATGTTTTATTTCTTGACATTTTTCTTCATTTAAAAAGTATCAAGAAGAAGAAGAAGAGGAGGAGGAGGAGGAGGAGGAGAAGAAGAAGAACAAGAAGAAGAAGAACAAGAACAAGAACCACCACCACCACCACCTGGCTTGAATTATGGGAATTGGGGATTTAGCTCTATGGTAGAGCGCTTGCCTAGTAAGCACAAGGCCCTGGGTTCGGTCCTCAGCTCTGGGAAAAAAAAAAGTATCAAGAGTGTTTAAAGGCATTTGTCCTCCTTTCATGATATAACTTAATATATAAGCAGGCATCTTCTCTGTTCTTTGGTCACTCGTGCTTTTTTTTCTGAAGTATAATCATGTTATTTTTAATACTTTTATATTTATAAGTTTCATACATGTATACAATGTACATTGATCACATCTATCCACTACTACCTCCTTTCAACTTTCCCTAGTGCCTGTGCCTTATTTCCCTTCCGACTTCACGTTCTCTTTTTACTTTTTCATTTTTTAGGATTTTTTTAAAGTTATTTTTATTTTATGTGTATGGTAGTCTGCCCACATGTGTGTGTACAGTATAAATGTGCAGTGCTCAAGAAGCCCAGGAGAAAGACATCAGATTCCATGGAACTGGGGTTACAGCCAGATGTAAGCCCCCATGTGGTTTGGAAGCCTAGCCTGGGTCTTCTGCTGAGCTGTCTCTACAGAACCTGTTTTTGTTATTATGACCCCAGGTTCCACGAGTGCAGCCCATATGCACACGGACAGCTCCTTCCATCAGCTCATATCTGCACTTTCATGTGGTGGAATCTCTCGGATCATTCCTTTCATGGAAAATTATTTTTCTTCAGTGTTACTTCCTCCAGGACATTTCACCCATCCTTGATATGCCAGAGAACCGGACATTTATAAATAACTCTGTCACTGTCTCCAGATTCACTGGAAAGTCGGTTTGGGTCTACGTTGCCACAGATGGGCAATCCTTCTGATAGTCCGTGTGTGGTTGACCTCCACGCTGACTCCTATGCTGTCACTCTTGGATCTTCCTGGCCACACTTTCACCTTTGTCAGCTGCGTCCCTCTCTCAGCTCCTCATTCTGGTATAAAATGTCCCATGGGTTTGTCAGGGAAAGGCAAGGAGCCTACACAGCTACGTGCTTTATAAGAAAGACAAGGAAAGGAAGTGCTCGATGATCCTGTCCAGCCCACATGGACAATCAATCCCCTTCTGATGGCCTCAAGTGATCAGCCACCTAATCCTAGGGTCGATACCTCAGAACTTCCACACCCGACACTTGCCTACCATAGAAGTAATGCGATGAAATTATCCTTCACAACCATAATTATTTCATCTGGGTAATTCATATTTTATCAAGGCCCTACCGAAATGGTTTGGTAACAACTTTAGAATGTATCGATCTTCAAATTTAGTAACCCCAGAAGATTCTACGGGCAGCACAAATTGGATTCAATGGGGTTTGTTTGTTTGTTTGTTTATAAAATAAGGACACAAAGTTGGGTGGATAGGGAAGTGGGGTGAGACTGAGGAGAGTTGGGTGAGGAGTGAATATGATCAAAACACGTGTGGAATTCTCAAAAAACTAATAAAAAAGCAAAGGAAAAAAGACTCAAGCTAGAAAACAGGCACGGCACAAAAATAATTTATTTAAGTAAAAATTTAAGTTTTATCAGCAAGCTCTTCAAAATACCCAACCTATCATTCAAAGCCAATGTAGTTAATGAAATAAAAATGAGCTATCTCTATTGTCTAGTAAGATGAAATAATTCTAAAATACATTGCCTCCTGTTGTTAAAGATGTTCAGAAATGGCTCTTCTTGCTCATTGCCCATGAGGGTACAATCTGTGATAGTTCATTAAAAGCAATTGGGCATCTCTAAAGGCTTTAAAAATGCAGAGGCACTGGGAAGACACTTCAGCAGTTAAGAGTATTTGCTACCGTTGCAGAGGACCTGAATTTTGTTCCCAGCATTTACATCTGGAGACTCACAATCCTCTGCATCCACATCTGGAGGCTCACAACCTTCTACATCCACATCTGGAGGCTCACAACCCTCTGTAATTCCACTTTCAGGGTTCCAATACCTTCTCTGGGCTCAACTTTAACTGCATACACATGGTGCACATGCAGACAATAAGGTACACACACACACACACACACACACACATATACACATGCACACTGAACATTTACCCAACTGCTGAGCCAAAAACAGTCAAGAGCTGCCTATCAGCTCTCCCATCAGCCACCATGCCCCCATCATTCATCTCCAAAACAATTTTTTTAAACCTTCGTTTTGCTTTGCTCTAACTCCTTCACCCTAAACCACTGCTGTGTTGTCCTCTACTCCACAGTAGCTCCTCTAACCTGCCACAACCTCCCCCAAGGCCATGGCAGCCTTGATCACAAAGCTCTGTGGCCTTCAGCAAAGAGAAGTTGAAGGAGATGAAAGCAAAGTTAGGTCTAGAGCAGCGGTTCTCAACCTTCCTAATGCTGCAACCCTTTAATACAGCTCCTCATGTTGTGGGGGAGCTCCCACCCCAGCTACAAAATTATTTTTGTTTCTACTTTCTAACTGTGATTTTGCTACTGTTATGAATTGTAGTATAGAAGTCAGTGTTTTCTGATGGTCTTAGGTGACTCTTGTGAAAGGGTCATTCAACCCCAAAGGGGTTGCAACCCACAGGTTAAGAACCACTGGTATAGTCCGATGGTGATGGTGGTAGTGTATGCCTTTAATCCCAGCACTCAGGAGGCAGAAGCAGGAGGATCTCTGTGAGTTCGAGTACAGCCTGGTATGCATAGATAATTTCAGAACAGCCAAGGCTACAGAGAGAAACCCTGTCTCAGGAAAGAGGAGAAGGAGGAGAAGGAAGAAGGAGAAGGAGAAGCAGTGATGGTCTAGAGTGTTGGCCCCTCTGCTCTTCTGGAAGGTAGAGGAGAGAGTGTCAAAGGCTGGAACACCTCAGTGGCCAGCCTTGCCAGGATCCAGATTAGAAGACAACATGTCCACCCCATCATCACACAGTTGACAGACTGGCTTTCGCCTCATTAACTCAAGCACATTTGTAAGCCATTGTTCTCCTTTATTGTAGCCTACTTAAACAACAATAGCAATTGGCAGCCCATGCCTGCAATAATAACTTTATAAATGATCTTTCCCAAGTCCGCCGACTTCCTTCCGTACAAGGTGGTCAGAGTCTTAGTTGACTGTTCTCCTAGACCGTACTGCACTCTAAGTCCCCAGGAAGCATTGTTTCTGCTGGGGATAATGCCTACTCAACCCCATTAACAGTAATAGTGTGAATGACCATAAGCCATTCATTTTGATGAGATCAGGTTTGCATCACCTCAAAGAATCAACGGAAACCACAGGAGACGCCAAAGTATTCCCACTTTGCTTGCTTTAATGAATAAAAATGTGAAAGCAGTTACAGTCCACCTGACAGCCAGACACCACAGGCCTAAGGAAAAGTTCACCCTGTCAGCAGCTGCAGGAGAAAAGTGCCAAGGAATTAGAGCATTAGCTCGGCTAGAGGCTAAGAGCCAAAAGATGTGGGTAAAAAGCGCTGAACACACCAGGCAGAAATTACCCTCGAGTCCCAAAAAGGCTTTTTTTGGGGGGATAAGCAATTTTATTCCTTAAAAATTTGACAATATGGAACAAATTATTGTTTTCAAGAGTTTGCAGTTATCCTGGAAAATATAACAGGACCCCAAGTCTCACTTAAGCGCCTTGCGGACAGCTTACTCTGAAAATGAAGTAGGGAGAGAAGACGTCCGAGGAGCTCTCATAACTCATGAGCCCATTTCCTGTTTCACTCCTCATTAATATTCAGTCTGGTTCTAGTATTTAATTTGGGGTGTCTGCACAAACTTGCTTGAGCACAAGTGTCTCTGACCTGACAAAAGGCAAGATTCACAGCTTCCTTCTCACAGGAGGAGGGGAAGAAGAAGGCAATGATTTTTTTGCCTTTCTGACTTGCAAATATCTTGTAAAGGGGAAAAAAATCATAATTCACAGCCCCGTACATACAAAACGCCTCCAACGGGTTTCAGCTTGGAAGTGTAAGCAATGAATTTTCTGCTAAATACAGCAAATCCAGTCACTATATTTATAAAACAAAATGCATCTCTGTTCTGAATGTGGAATGTAATCTTTGGGTACAGCGACTTCCAAATTGGCATTTAAAAAATTATGTGGGCTAGGAGATTGCTTGGTAGTTAACACTACACACACAAATGTCAGCTTGGAAAATAGAGCACCTTGATGGCTCTATGGAAAGCTGTCTGGGACTGCACGGCGGCTTCTCTAGGAAAGGTATTGCTGCCAAGCCTCAGAAGCTGAGTTTGATCCCTGGGACCCCCATGGTGGTCAAAGAGATTTGGCTCCCACAAATGGTCCTTTGACCCCCCCAACACATACACACACACACACACACACACACACACACACACACACACACACACACACACACTAGACAGATATAAAATCAAAAGAAAATAAAAACTGTCTGGTAGGTTCAAAAAAAAAAAGAGGCCACACCAAATATATTACATATATTTATATTACATTGTAATATATACTTTTATTATTATTATTATACATTCTTAGTCCTATGTAACAGAAACTCAGTCTACCTCTAAAAGAGGAGTAAACCACCCCAAAATATATTTTTTTAATGATGACTCTGTCACTCCCAAAAAAATAAAGAGAAAGAAAGAAAAGAAAGTCCAGGGGGAGAGCAAAGTCACCTTGGTTTCAAAGAATTTAGCTTCAGCAAGTGGAAATAGTGTCCCCTCCCTAAAGGCTTCCTCCCCAAGGCTCCTGCCAGTCTACACTCAAGAGTATTTCAGAAGGAAGGACCTGTCTGATCTAGTTACAGTGAGTGAGTTCAGCCTCAGAGTGGCTACATTCAGCTGACAATATTCTGGTTAGTTGTTCTTTAACTTGACACAAAGTAGTCTTTTGGGAAGAGGGACCCTCAACTGATCAGAAGTGGCCTGTAGCCCAAGTCCATGTGGGGAATTTTCTTGATTAATTAATGACTGATGTGGAATGCCACTCCTAGACAGGAAGTCCTGGGTGGGATCTTCAGACTGAGAAATTCATAGGAGCAAGCCATTAAGCAGCATTCCTCAGTGTCTTCTACTTCAGTTCCTGCTTCCAGGTTTCTGCCTTGAGTTCCTACTCTGACTTCTCTTTATGATGAACTATACATAAAAAGATATGTATAATAAATATATATTTATTTTGTACATGATGAAGTAAATAAACCCTTTCCTTTCCAAGTTGTTTCCCTCTCCAGTGTTTCATCATAAAAATAAGAGAATCGACTGGAACAAACAGCAGGAAGTGTCATGGGTCACCTGTGGCAATCACTCCACTCTTGTATTCTGGGGAATTTTTCCATCAAGGCAGAGTTACCACTAGGCAGACCATGAAACACTATGAATTGTTTAGTCTGGAACCAAAAACAGAGCAGTATATCAAATCATCATACTTTGCCTGAAAAATAACAGAGACGTCTAGAAGAGGAGACATATATGTACAATTTGGAGTTTTTCAAATGAGAATAACTTAGTCAGCAATTCATTGCCAGAATCTCAAAAATCTTCCTTTTCATCAGCATGCACTGGATTCTGCGTCTCCGTCCACTGTATCTATAATCCAGGCAGGAAGATGGTAGAATCAGAGGAGCTGGTGTTGGGAACAAGAAAGGCCAAGGTATCGGTAAGCAGAAACATGCTAGTTCATAACCTTGCAGGATATACACAAATGAGCCCCAAATGGACCAAAGACTGTCCTACTTAGCTTTAACTGTCTATTGACATAGCCAAGAATCACCTTAAGGGGGACTCCTGATTTAATAACTTTTTATCAGGTTGGTCTGTGGTCATGTTTGTGTGAAGTTGTCTTGATTGTTCATTAATATAGGAAGACACAGCCCACTGTGGATGGCACAATTCCCTGAGCAGGTGGTCCTGGGCATAATAAAAAAGCTAGCTAAGCCTAAGGCTGTGAGTGATCAGCAAGCAGTGTTCCTCCCTGGTTTCTGCTTCAAGCGCCTGCTTGAGTTCCTGCCCTGATTTTCTTCAATGATGGACTGTGATCTAATCATGTAAGCCAAATAAACTCTTCTTTTTGGACAGAGTGTTTAGCATAGCAACAAAGGGGAATCCAGAACAAAAACTTAAATGTAAGAGCTAAAACTGCAACACTCTCACAAACACGAGTATAAACCTTTGTGACCTTGGACTAGGCCATAGATTTTTTTAGATATGATACTCAAACCACAAACAACCAAAGAAAATTAAGTTGAATTTTATCAGAGTTATTTGCTTCCATGGATATGACCGAGAAAGTGAGAAAATTTACAGAGCCTGAGAAAACACATAAATCTTGTCTTGGAGAGGCCTACGGTCTAGAATAAGCAATGTTAGAACCATTGCAACTCAACAATGTAAATAAATAACAAAAAATTGGCGAAGGGTGTAGATATGCTCTTCTCCAAACAAGACATATGCATGTGTGTGTGTGTGTGTGTGTGTGTGTGTGTGTGTGTGTGTGTGTGTGTGTATAAACTGGTTAATGGAAGTCTAGAGAGACTGAGTGTACTGCATGTACTGCTGTTGTAGAGGATCAGTTCCTAGCACCGATGTGGGGCAGCTAAAAATTGCCTTTAACTTCAGCTCTGGAGGATCCTACGCCCTCTCCTGGCTTCTGTGGGCACCTGCATTTACACATCCTCATATTTGACCCAGTCACACACATATACGCATAAAGTAAAGTAAATCTTTAAAAATAGTTAATAAGCACACAAGAAGTTTACTATCTAGTTCCTAATTGGAACTGCAAATCAACTACAGTGGTGAACATGTGCAGAGAGTGAGAGGCTTCGGAGCACTCAGTTCTACATGGGATGACTTTAATGAATCCCCCCCCCCCGCCACACACACACACACACACACACACACACACACACACACACACACACAAGGCTCAGGGAGTCATACAGAAAAGGAGGCAAAAGGACTGTGAGAACCAGAGGGGATGGATGACTCCATCCAGACCCAAGAGTGATGTAAGTATGAGCTCATGGAGAGGTGGCAGCCTGCAGAAGACCTGCACAGCCTCAAACCACACAAGACCCCGGGACTGAGAAGGGGAGGTGGACACAAAGTCCTGTCTCTAGTCAGTAAGTTATGTGTATTTGATTACAAGCTAGCAATGGGAAAATCCGTTTTCTCCAGTGGTTATCATCTACATTGCAGGGCAGGCGCCTTGCCCCAGAGTAGTTGGCCAGCACAAATAGACTCCATGGTAGGTTTGTGGGGAGGGGGTGATATTTTTGTCTTACTTTATTTCTATCTTGCTTTCATTTTGTCTCACTGTCTTTATTTTTTGGTTTTGGGGTTTTTTGTTGTTGTTTTTCTGGTTTGTTGTTTTGTTTTGTTGTTTTGTTTTTTTGAGAGAAAGAGAACATGAAACTGAGTGGGTAGGGAGGTGGGGAGAATCTGGGAGGAGTTGGGGGTGGAGAAAGAAAATGAACATAATATATTATATACGTATGTATGTGTGAAAATCAATTTTAAAAATGGGGGGAAACACAATGAAAAGCAACTTCACACCCACAGGACGCACATTTAAAAAAAAAGATATAGACTGGAAATATGTCTCAGTCATAACTCCTTGCTATACAAGCTTAAGGCCCTGAGTTCAGGTCCCCAGCACCAATGTAAAGGTACCTGAGGTCTCAAAGTTGGGGAGGCAGAGATGGGAACTTCCCAAGGGCTCTCTAACCAAACACACTAACTGAACTGATGGGCTCCAGGTTCTGTGAGAGACCTACCTCAACAAACAAGGTGTTGAGAAAGGTAAGAAGTCATGTATGTTGGTCTCTGCCCTCCACACACATGTGCATGGACACACAGGAAGGCATACACACACACACCACAAAAGAAAAGATATAGGGTGGGAGTGCCAGCAAGGGTATGGTGACCTCAGAGGGCACATACATTGCTTTCAGGTGTGAAATAGTTACACGATGCTGTGGAAGGCATGTTAGCAATCCCTCCACAAGTTGGGCTTGTTTAATATTCGCTCCTGAACTCCAGCCCAGGCATATACCCAATGGGACTGGGAACAAACATTCAGGTTTGGCCTCTTCTGTGAATGTCCTAGAGACATTTTTCACAACAGCACATGAAATATAAGTAAAATGTCTCTCGGCTGATGAATGAATAAAAGTATGGAACCTCACGAGGTGGAGCCTAGTGAGAGAAAGCAACCAGGGATGTGTCCTTGCCAGGGATATTAGGACCCCAGCCTTTCTCTTTACTCTCCAGCCACCAATATAGGTCTAGGGATCAAACTCGGGCCCTCACGATTGTGCAGCAAGTACTGTACCAGCCAAGCTGCCTCCTCAGCCCCCGGTTATTTTTTTTTATTGGAGGTACACAGAACATCAGCACTAGATGCGATCCAGGGGCACCAATCACAAACATTACTGATTCTATAATCTCTCCGTGATTGCAATTAGATCTGATTTGACAACTAGGCTCCGTTCCAAACACCTTACAGCGGACGCAGCCTGAAACTCCCCTGCAAAGGTGGAAACACACCGCCTCACGTTGTGTGTTGGAAGGGTTTTACCTGGTGGCAGAAGGCACAGAGCTTCTGTTTCAGGCAGGTGACAGGAGCAGAGATTTTCATCAGCCCCAAGGGGTTCCTCCTGAAACCAGTCAGGCTTCCAGTACTGGGAGAAACACTGGGGTTGTCAAACCTGACACTTCGCTGAGGAAGAAAGTCTCATAAAATAACATGGACTACACACACACACACACACACACACACACACACACTTGACGGTGTGTGTGTGTGTGTGTGTGTGTGTGTGTGTGTGTGTGTGTGTGTGTGTGTGTGTGTTTAAGGGATGAAAAATGCATGGCAGTTGGGCTCACCCAAGCATAAATTATCTAGTATGGCATGTCAGTCAGCAAGCACAACAATGAGACAAGGGAAGTCTGGGGACAAAGTAAACATCTGTCAGGGCTGCCTTTCTCAGATTCAATGCAGGGGCAGGGAGTGGCTGGGCTTTGTACAAGGGCATCCCAGGAAGCTGTTCTCTCCTAAGTAAGCTCCCCCAAGAAGCCCAAGAAAGCAGTGGTTGTTCCTGGATGAAAGGAGTGACTCCTACATCTGAGCCACATCCAGTTTAATACTACTTCATCCCTGGCCCCCCACAGTCCACCCTCCACCAGGAACAGGATGGTCCTGTCCATGCCTGCACCAGTGCATTCCATGCTGTGATGGATTCCTGTCCAAATAGCACGAGACCCCAAATCATGTCCATGATCAGTAGATGCCAGCTTAACCAGGCCCAGGCCCCAGGCCTCCATTCTCTCAGCCCCTGTTCCACTTGAATCTCTCCTCCAATGTCACCTCCTCAAGGTGCTACCTGGTACCTGAGGTGTCTGTGTCAATTTTTTTCTTTCTTTTTTTATTTCCTGGAGCTGAGGGCTGAACCCAGGGTTGCACTTGCTAGGCAAGAGCTCTACCTCTGAGCTAAATTCCAGACCCCTTGATTTGTTTCTTACCATGGACTTTACATTTCACGACAACAAAGACTTTAGCTTTTATATCTCCAGTACCAAGAACTGTGCTTCCTTAAGACAGGCTGAACTGGAAGTCACTTTACAGCCAAGGATGGCCTTAAACACCAGAACCTTCTGCCTCCATTCTGTTGGCTAGAGTCACTGGCATTCAGTCCCACACTCAGTTTATGTGGCGCTGCAAATCAAACCCAATACTTCATTCATGGTATGCAAGCGCAGAACATACATGCTAAGTCCAGCATTTCACATTTGAAATAAATAAATAGTTGCATGACTAAATGCAGTGAGTGTGTGGTGCATTCCAGGCATTCTAAAGATAAAAACATGTTAGAGTATAAAATGTCCCCCAGGGGACATGTACTTGAACACTAGGTCCCCAGTGGGTGGTGCTGCTTGAGAAGGTTCTGCAACCTTGAAGGGGTAGAGCTTTGTAGAGGAGCTCTATCACCACAGGGTGCGTGTGTGTGTGTGTGTGTGTGTGTGTGTGTGTGTGTGTGTGTGTGTGTGTGTGTGTGAAATGTGATCTCTCTGCTTTCTGACTGCCAGGCCTGCTTATGCCCCCACTGCCACGCCCTCTCCTCTATGATGGTCTCTGTCCCTCTGGAACTGTCAGCCAAAATAAACATTTTCTTCCTTAGCTGCTTTTCTTAGAGAGTTTTATCACAGTAACAGAAGAGCAATACACAGCCTTACTCCAAGCTGTTCCAGTGTGCCTCCGCCAACCAGAGGAAGATCTGCTCCCTCATCTACTTACATCACATTCTAAGGACTCCCAACAGCCAGAGGCCACCGCTCCTGTGGTAAGTGCCTGGAGGAAGCAAATTGCAGAGAAATAATTTGGAGGATTCATATAATGTATAATTGACTAAGCCATTGCCGAGGAGCAATGCTGAGGGAGAATTATCCAAATGAAGCCGACGACTCCAGAGCCAGAACGCCAGTCCTGGTAGTTCGGTCAGTACATCCTGTTCCAGGCAGACCTATCCTCTGGACTCTGGACTTCCCAGAATGTGACATTTAGTACTTTTTTCCATAACGTCTCAAAATTTCTACCTGGAATCACCTGTTTCCCTATCCATGCTAAGACTGAAGTTTCTTATTCGAGAATGTCTGGGGAAACCTGGGGAATTCATGTAGGCTGTCTCCCTGGGGAGTGTTTCTGGGTGTCAGGCAGGTGTAGATGGTCCCATTGTCACATACAACGTATCTGAGACTCAGCAGAGAACAAAAAAGGAAAGAAAGACACTGGAGGAAAAGTTACTGCATAGAGACTATGGTAAGAGAGGTAATTTGTGTGCCATGGGTGAGCTACAGATGTCACAGGAAGCCTATACCATGAAAATACAGATTAACGTAAGAGAGGTGAAGAAAATATGATGTCATGGCATGTGGAGCAGTTTGAACTTTATTCTGAGGACAAGGGGACTTGAAAGAAAGTTCTGAGTTACGAGTTAGTGGGACAGTAATTGATCTGAAAAGAACTGTCCATCATTCATATGAAAGAGGGCTTATGGTCAGCAGTACTAGATGTGGGACCAGAAAGCACACACTAGATTGTTTAGACCGCAGCTGGTAATGCCCTGAACTGAGAGTACTTCAAAAAGTCTTTCTGAAAACCAAAGGTCAAGGACACTCTGCTACATGACGAGTTCAATACTATCTCACAAAAGAAAGAGGGGAGGGAGGTGGGAGGGAAGGGAGGAGAAGGGAGAAGATTTATGAGAAAATGTTCACATAACAAACAGATCCTAGAGATTGAAAGAAGGGAAGTTCAGACAGAGGGAGGAGTCTGGTCTTAATTCTCTGCTTTTGCACACATGTAGATGAAGATGCTGTGTATAAAGATTAGGTACACACACATCACTCATAAACACACATACATACACACAAAATTATGCACTACACACATGCACAAATACATTACATACAACAAACTCAACTCATACACATATACCCACAAAAGGAGCGTAAGACTGAAATATTGAAATATCTACTCCGAATTTGACTTCCCACATAGAATGATGACTTATGGGATCAAAGACCCAGCCCAAAGTCTTGCCTCTTTTTCTAAAAAATGATGTGATCTTGGAGTTACCTTGCCCTTCTGAGACTCAATAAGTTGAACCAAAGAAATAGAGAGCTGAATTACATCAGGGTGCTGAGGTTGCTTTCCATACTATGTTGATAAAGTCTCCAAGGCTGGGTCTAAGATTAGCAAGAAAGGCTTGCACTAAATTGGCAATATATGCCACAGGCAGGAGAGTAGGAATGTTAATCACTTACCATTTCTGATCTCCTGAGCTAGAACATTCCCTGACTCAATAAGTAAATTATCATCCTGCCACACATCATGACTTTGACCCAGTAAAATACTCTATATTCGTGCTGACTCCTTACCAAGTCAAAAACCTGCTACCTTTTAACTATGGAAATGGGATCTGGTATCACTATTTCTGTGGTTTTCTTTTCAAACACAAGGCTATCCATCTCTGTTTACTTCTCTAATAGGGTTCCATGTGAGCTATAACATATACGGATATAAATCATTGGTTGTAAAAGCCACCTTCATATATTTAGATATGCATTATTTAATGGCTACACCAGGGTTAAACTGCCCACAACATTTTAAACTACGGAAAGGCTTGTCTAGTCTTTTAATATAATATGTTTATTAATTCCTTGAGACTTTCATATATACATACAATATATCTTGAGCATATTCACCCTTATTTCTTCCCTTAACTCCTCCTAGATCCAACTCCCTGCCAACTTTGCCTTACTTCTCAGTACCCTACCAAGTCTAACTTGTACTGCACATGTGCATATGGCTGTGGGGCCATCCACCGCAGCATGGGTCACCTAAGGGGTCACGCCTTTAAGTAAAACTGTCTCTCCTTGCTCCAGCAGCCGCCAACTGTCAGGAGCACCTCCTCTAGGCGTGGGCACTCTGGATCCCCTCCCCGCTCGGTGCTGGAATACTGACTGATTTGTTTTGTGCAGGTCTTGTGCAGGCAACCACAGCTGCTTGTGTTCATGTGTGCAAGCATCCTGCCATGGCCGGTGGACACTCACTCTGGTGCTCCTCAACCTCTGGCTTCTACAGTCTCTCTACTCCCTGGGACTCATTTTCAAACCGTGTGTGTGGGTGGTTGGGGCTGGACTAACGTACGTATTTACAGCATCTCGAACCCCCAAGACCTGTCCTTTAGTCAGTGTCTATTGTCACCCAGACTCAACCATAGGACCACACAGCAAGCAGCTCCAAACCCAGCATCTTGAGCACCTCCACAGTCCCAAAGGCTCTTGTCTTCTAGTTGGTTTCCATAAACACAGTGCTGTGCATTCTGACCTTGACCTTAACACATGGCATTTCTACCTGCGGGCCTGTCTATGACTTTGTTAAAAACCCGTATCGCTGTTCAGAACCTCAAACAAAATGTAACTGAAAGTACTTTGGGAAGGCCTCATTGGGGTGCCTATCAATGGTATTACGACTATTTTTAATTCTCCTCAACTAGTGTAGAGGCCCTAAAGAGATGAAGATGAGGCTGTTTTGTGACCACATGTGAGACTAACACAAGGTTAAATGACCAGAAAGGGAATCCATGAGACTTTAAGGAAAACACCTTCAGTCTAACTCATAAAAATCGGGACCAGGTAGATGGCTTAGTAGGTAGGAGCACTTTCTGCACAAACATGAGGGCCTGCATTTGTTATTCCCAGCACTCACATAAAAAAGCTGGGCATGGGTACACATGCGCCTATAACCCCTTGTCTTAGTTCTGTGTCTATTGCTGTGATAAAACGCCAAGACTAACGGCAACTTGGGGAGGAAAGGGTTTATTTTAGCTTATAACCCTCAAGTTGCACATAAACATCACTGAGAGACATCAGTGCAGGGTCTCAAGGCAGAAATCTGAAGTCAGAAACAGAAGCCATGGAGGAGTGCTCCTTACTGGTTTGTTCCTTGTGGCTACACAGGCCCTCCTATATCAATCATAAATCAAGAAAATGCTCTTCAGGCCCAGTGGGGGCATTCTCTCAATGGAGGTCCCCTCTTCTCAAATGACACTAGCCTATGTCAAGTTGACACAAAGATAACCAGGAGCCCTCAGCACTGTGGAGGGAGGGTACAGATAGAATTGTTGGGGCTTTTGGCTGCCCACCTAGCTCTGGGCTCATTTGAAGACCCTGTCTGAGGGAAGTAAGGTAGAGTGACAGAGCAGGACACAGAGCATCCTCCTCTGGCCTCTGAATGTTGCGCACAGGTGTATTCACCCAGGGCACATGCTCGTATATACAGCATAGAGACAGCACAGTCATACATTCGCAAAAAGAAAGATGAATATCAGATGCTTTCTTAGTCACTTTTTTATTGTTGTGAAGACACAATGACCAAAGCAACTGATAGAAGAAAGAGTTTGGGTGGGGGGGCGGGGGGGGCTTATAGTTTCAGTGGGTGCAGATGGGGAATCCATGACCATCATGTCAGGGAATATGGCAGCAGACAGGAAGGCATGTTGCCGGAGTCCTAGCTGAGAGCTTACATCCTTATTCACAAACAGAAGGCAGAGAGAGCTAGCTGGGAATGGCATGGGCTTTTGAAACCTAGAAGCGTAGCCCCAATGACACACCTCCTCCAACAAGGCCACACCTCCTAAACCTTCTTTTTTCAGTAGAATTTCATTCATGTGAAACCTTTGCCCCCTCCCCCACTTCCTCTGTCCGCCCACTCTCTCTGTGCCCCCTCTTCCATGTGCTTGTACCCCAGATGATGATCTGCTAGTCGGAGGCTGTTGGCACTTTCTGAGGCGTGCGCATGCACAGGCCTGCCTGCCCCACCCCTACTCTCCTGGATGCCTCCTGCCACTTCTGTTTCCATCCCATCGCCCTCGCTCTGAATTCGGAGACTCTCCCAAGCTCCTTCTCCACATGACTGATGTAATTCCTTACAGATTCTGCTGGGCTTCTTACTCCTAATACATTTCAGACATTACCAATTCATTTCTTTTATTTCAAAGCTATCGTGCTAGTTTCCAAGCGGCTTCTTTCTTTGATGTTCGCCTTCCTGTGAGCAAGCGTCCTCTTGCTGCTTATTGTCTTATCCCATCTTTAATCTCATGTTTCCTAGAATCCAGGCTTGATTGAGTTTTACTGCAAGGACAAGCAGATGCTGCATTAAGTTCCTCGAGCTTCGGGAGGTCAGTCCTCCCTGGAGTGTGCCTCTCCCCCACCTCCCACCAGCTCTGGTTTTCTTTCGAGCTTCAAATCCTTTCCATGGGCCTCGCACTGATGTGTGTGGATTTTTCCCACAGCTGCTCATCTTCAAAAATGAGAATTCTACATCAGCCTGAAAACTCCGCCAAGAAATAGGTATAATGAGAAGCTAAAACGATGCTGTTCTTGGCTTTGCCAAACGTCCCCAGTTTAATAAGGACAACCAGGACTCCTACATGGACTGGGGCCAGAGTAAAAAATGCAGGGCCATCCACTTGTTCCAAACGTTTTCGCAGTCCAAGATGGAGACAGGAGAGTGTTGATACCTTCTGAGTGTGGAGTACTGTGGACATGCAAACACAGCATGTCCACAGTATGTCCAGAAATCGGGGAAATGAGCCCCACCACCCACAGCAGGAGGCTGACCCTAAAGCAGGATGTAGATATAAGACATTTGTGGGTGTAGGTATAAGACATTTTCAATCTTGTGCTCCTGACACTGTATTAGTCTATTTTATCCTATCCAGATAAAAACACCCGACAGAAACAACCCACATCCAGAAGAGTTTATGTTGGCTCACAGGTTCCCTGAGGACTCGGTCCATCCTGACAGGGAAGACTCTGAGAAGATTCTGACTGCAAGCAGAGCAGGAAACAGTAATGATCTTTGAAGGCCCTCCCCAGTGGCTGGCTTCCCCCACCACGCCTCACCTCCTAAAGGCCCCAGAGCTTCAATGCAGCACCACCATGTGGGAGGCGATTGTTCGGAATGTGAGTTTGAGAGGATGTTTCCACTCAGTTCACAACACTCACCTACAGGTATGAGAAGTATGTGATGATGAAAGGGAAGGCCAGAGACTGGGACTCAGGCAGTTTTTCTGGAGCTGTTATTTTAGCCCTCTCCTCAGAGGACATGGATTCAGGGAGGAGCTGTAAGCAGGCAGTGAAGGGGCAGCCCATTCCCATTCAGAGACACCCAAGTGAGGGCTCCCAGAGAGATATTCCTGAGATGCGATGAAATAACCCCTGGAAAGAACCCCTACGGGATCAGATGCCTATCAGATCAAAAGGGTGCCCAGGATCATACGGAACTGGAAGATTATAGAGAAACACAGAGCTGAGGAAGAGGCAAGAGAAGAAGAAAATGAAGGAAAAGAAAAGTCAGAGCCAGGCTGGAAGGATGGTTCAGTGGGTAGAGCTGCTTGCCTCCAAGCATGAGGAAGTGAGTTCCATCCTGGGATTCACAAGGGTAGGAAAGAACTGACTGCCACACGTGACTGTGGCATGTGCACATGCATACACTCTTGTAAACTCCGCCAAGAAACAGGTATAATGAGAAGCTAAAACGATGCTGTTCTTGGCTTTGCCAAAAACACACACACACACACACACACACACACACACACACACACAGACTAGAATACATTAATTTTTTTTTTTTACAAAGTGAAGGGCCTCTGAAAAAATTGACAGCGCAGAGTTTAGCAGCTTTTGCTGTTGTTGTTTTACTCAGAATGTTTGAAATCAAGGACCCCAACACCAAACATTTATATGAATAGAGAAGGTTGCTCATGGTACATTAAACGTTAGAAGGAAGGAATGGGAAGGGAGAGAGCAGTGGAGACAGGAACGGGGGGAGAGCGGAGGAGAGCCGTAAGTGAACCACCAGGCACACATTTCTGAAAAGAATGATTTCCTCAAGAAGATCCTCAACAGCATCTTGAGGAGAGAGTCCTGCCAAGTGCTGTTGTCGCAGAAGGTCACAGCTCTGTGCGTTTTCTCAGCCCAGACACTTTTTGGTGAGGCAAGGGCTAGAGACAAGCTACAGTGAAACCGAAGATGACCTTGACTTCACAGAGGCACAGTCAACTGTGTTTGTGCTTTAGTGGTTAACAAAAGAATTCTAAAAACCAAACTCGAAATCTCCACAGCCTCATCAGAGTGCGGTTATGGATACAGGGTTTCTGTGCGTCTGTTCAGTGTGTGTGTTAAGCTAAGCATTATGATAAGAGTCAAAAGGTTGACTAATTAAGTTTATTCAAATGTTCCGATAAGAGTTGGAGAGCTATCTCAGTAGGGGAGCACTTGCTGTATAAGCAGGAGCTCCAGAGTCTGAATCCCAGAAACCAGTACAAATGCCGAGTAGGAGTGGTGGCCTGCCTATCGTTCTAGCCTCGGGAGGCAGAGGCAGGAGATTTCCCCGGTGCCAGATGGCTAGCTCGCCGGACTAGCCATATCAGCGAGCGGTGAGTTTGATTGAACTGCCTCAATGAAGAAGGTGGAAGAGCAGTCAAGGGCGATTCTCAGCCTCTGGCCTCCTCGTGCACACACATGTACCTACATGCGTGCAAATGTGCATCTGCACACCACAGGCACACGAGAAAATGGAAAAAGTTGAGGTAAGCTAAGGTTTACTTTTGTGGAAGAAAGAAAAACACTGTGTAATAACATCTCCTAAGCATACAATGTTTATGAAGTTCAGAGCAGTGTGTAGTATGTGATCTTCACAGTCACTCCAAATTCACTGGTGAGGTCACCAGAGCAACACCCACCCCTGCAGGCTTCTGCAACAGGAAGCACCCTGCATAGTTGGCTATTTTTGCCTTTAATAGCACATTTTTACTCTAAATCTTTTGTTAACACACATAAATAGTCAATGTTGTGTTATAGCTGCCAGCCATGGCAGCACAATGAAGTGTTGTACATGTATGTGACCTACAAGCAGCATGCTAGATCATATAGCCTTGATATAGGCAAGACAGTCTATGGGCTGTAATTACAGCATATTTGCACACTAATGACATCACCTAACAATGCATGTCTCGGAAGGCATCCCAGTCTCTCGACAGTACACAACTGTTATTTTAGAGTAGTTACACTGGCCAGTCTTTCCCCATCTGCCAAGAGGAAGAATGACATCCTGAGCTTGAACACAGTTGCTTCGTGCCTGGGCCTCACCAATGTCTGCTTGTTAAATGAACAGTGTAGCATATCAAGGAAGCTCTGAGAGAGCGTGTAAAGAGCAAATGAAGTCCCAAGTGAATGTGTACTATTTTCGCACAGGCAGGGTCATGTCAAGGGCCAATGCCTCAGACCCACAGGAACAGAGATGACAAAGACTTCGTCATATAGTCAGACTGGGAATAGGAAAGCCATCCTCTGGCCCAAGTGCATGTATGTGAACAACTGACCAGTGTCTAAAAGAAATCCATCAACTGCTGCTTCCTCCTCCCAGATGTTTACAGCCTGAGACTGCAGCCCACAGAGATACCACCTCAGGACTGGCTAACCCCTCCCTCTGTGCTGTCCCTAATAAAAGCACTGAGGATCCAGGTTGCTGTGGTAGTTGATGCCGCTCCAGCAGAGTGCACACAGCCCACCTGAGCCCAGCTTTTCTGTGTGTGTGTCTATCATTTCTTCATTCCCTCAGTGCCCAAGTCTGAATTCAGGGACCCAAGCTGTGCTGGTCAGAGCAGTGCAGGATTTGTGGGTCCTCTCAGGTACCCCTTGTTAACTGGATTGAAGATCCCTATTGGGTCTTTATCTTGTTCACCATTGACTGTTTTGTGGTCCAGCTTCAAGGAGAGAAGGAGGGATAAAATGTCATGGACTTCTCAGTCTGGGGTATCTTCAAGTCTGGGGATGCCAAGCTGAGAGAGACATCCACTTGGCAACTCAGAAGATGTTCCCTACTTTCCACCATACCTTTCCACCTACCAATCCAAACTGTCTATCATCCATCACTGAGTTCTAGGAGCCCACTGGCTTAGGAAGTGATACTTGCCATCAATCACCTCAGCAAGAGCTTCCGCTAATTCTGTCACAAAAATCTGGATGGAATTGTATGGCTGTCCACAGACTTTTAGCTGTTGAGACTGCACGCCACTGTGGAATCCCCACTCAAGCTGACTAATTTCAGCTTCTTTTGTGCACTCCCTTGACCAAGTGCCTCAACCCACTCTTCTGTCCATCCCAATTCCTCCTGCCCTGAGTTAAAGCCACTGTGATGCTTGACTTGATTGTAAGCTTGACAGGGTCTAGAGTCACCCGGGGGACAGCCTCCAGTACCCTGGACTATGTCCAAAAGAGGAAGTA
Source organism: Peromyscus maniculatus bairdii (assembly GCF_049852395.1). Taxonomy (NCBI): domain Eukaryota; kingdom Metazoa; phylum Chordata; class Mammalia; order Rodentia; family Cricetidae; genus Peromyscus; species Peromyscus maniculatus. Next base: position 103,548,004 of record NC_134854.1, read on the forward strand.
GGATGAGCGCCAGGATTAATCTCCCCCTGCTTCCGGATGGAAGATGCAGTGTGACCAGGTGCTTCATGCCCTTGTCACAATGGACCAGACTCTCAAACTCAGAGCCACAATCAAAACCTCCCTTCCTTCAGCTGCTTTTGCCGAAATAGTTTATCATAGCAAAAGACAAGTAGCTCGGATGGCCACTAATGAGTTGGCTTCGATCACTGGATCCCAGGTCTGGTTGCACATCAGATGGAGGGGTAAAGATACTTTTTTTACTTTTATTTATTTTATTGAGGAGTGCACGTGCCACAGTGTGCACATGGAGGTCAGGGGACAGCTTGGGGAAGTCAGTTCTCTCCTTCCACCACGTCCATTCCACATACCGAACACAGGTCTTCAGGCTTGGTGGCAAGTGCCCTTCCCCTCTGAGCCCCCTCACGAGCCCTGAGGAGCTTTTAAACCAGGGACTAGGCTTTACCCAGAACTAGATACCACAAAACATCTGGGGTGTGGGGCTAAGACACATCAGTTTTCACGTTATTCTCCAGGCAATTTCAATGTGCAGCCAGGGTGACACAGGCAATTCCACTCTTGGTTCAATTCAATGTCATGTTGCAGAAACCCCTCATAGCCTTTGGCATGTGGGTGACAATGTTTCCCATTTTTCAGTGCTGACATGAGCGGGTTTTTCATATTATTATATTGAGATCAATTCACATTTGTCTGCAATGCAAGGAAGACTCTTCCAACTGTCAGTGTTAGGAAATAACTGTCTAACTGAAGGGAAATATGAAATCTTTCTCCTTGGAGCTTGTAAAAACAAGCCAAAGCCATCTTGTTTTCTGCAGCTGTTTATGTGGACAGAGCCTGGGCCCTGGCCTGTTTAATGCTGCGGGTTGACACTGGAATCCTAATCAATCATGAAAGAGTTTTTCATCATTAAACATTCTCTGTGGGCAATACTGTCTTAGCAAAGTGGCAGAAATGAAAGGCTGGCCCTGTGAACAATAAGTAAATAAATCCAGACATCTTTGTGATCCAAATCCTGCCATCCCTCCAGACCTGAAATACCTTATTGTTTTTTTAATTTGAAAAATATGTTATTTATTCTAAAAGGTAGATTCAAGACTATGAGGAAATGTGAAACTTTTCCCAGAGAATTAAAACTGATTGAGATGCCCATTCCATGAAATATTTTAGCATGCAAAGATCACAAAATGCGTTCAAGTATTTTCAGTCTCCAAGTTACCTTTGTTCACAATCTTGATGTCAGCAACTATTGTCACTCTGCTGTAATGAGACCTCTCACGTGTGTGTGTTTGTGTGTGTGTGTGTGTGTCTGTGTGTGTGTGTCTGTGTGTGTGTGTCTGTGTCTGTGTGTGTGCAGGAACATTTGCCATGGTCCATGTGGAGGCCAGAGAGCAACTTTTGGAAGTTGGTTCTTTTCTTCCAGCTTATTTTTTATTGAAGTCTCCCTTGCTATTTCTGCTCCTCTACCTCCCAACTCCCTCTTGGATTCCATATGCACAGCACAATACCCAGCTTTTCATACGGGCGGCGGGAATCAAACTTATGGCATTAGGCTCGCGATGCAAGTACTTTCACCTGCTGCGCCATCTTGTTGGCCCCATTTGTCCACCCTTTCAGTGACCAGACGTGTTCCCTGTAGAATTTCACTCACCTTTGTTTGCCATCAGAGTTTACAATGGGAACGGCGTGCACCATCCCAGGTAGTATCTGGCTTCTTCACGCAGGCCTTCCCTACCCCCGTACAGCAAACAGATGGCTCTGTTCCTGCCCCATCCCTTGCCAGCACACAATCCAGGTGCTGAGCACAGAGGCATTGAATAAATGATGAGACCAAGTTTTAGCTTAGAGCTGGCTGTGTCCTATTTGCATAGGCATAATGTCAGATTCATTATTCATGAGCATATGCTATAATGACCCTCCCCTTACAGCTCAGTCCTCTGCTGCCTCTGAGTCTCGGGTGTGCAAGATAAACCATCTCTCCTGCAGCTTGCAGCAATTTCTCCTTTCCGGGTACACAGCAGAGTGACGGCTCTATTTTTTATGCAAGTGTGCCTCCTTAGATGCATAACATTTACAACCTCCCATAAAATAAACGGAAGGTTTTGATACCGAATGTCGAAAGCATATTGGGTCAACAAAAAAACAAAATTAAGGAGCAGCCAACAACTCCCTGTAGAATTCTAGTGAAGGGAAGAACTGGCCTACCTAGAGCCAGAAGACGTGAAATGGGAAGGTGTGTTGTAGGTCATGTTGCAAAGCTTTTCCTAACTAAAAATCTCTAACCCTGGGAGCTGGTGAGATGGTTCAGCAAGGAAAGGTCCTTGCCACCAGGCCTGATGACCTGAGTTCAATCCTAAGGACCTACATGGGGGAAAGTAAGAACTGACTCCTGCAAGTCATTCTCTGACCTAAACACACACACACACACACACACACACACACACACACACACACACACACACACACTAAAATAAAACATGTAAAAATATCTTCCCTAAATACAGATGATACTTTTATACATCAGTGTGATTGGTGTAAAAATGCCCAGTACCTGATAAAGCACTGTTTCCCAAGGTTATAGTTTCAATCCTAAATGTCTCCCACAAGCTCAGGTTTTGAATATTTGCTCCCTCCACCCTTGCAGCATTGTTTTGAAGCCTGTGGAGCCTTTAAAAGATGGGGTCTGACTGACAGAAGGAAGTCACGAGAGCCAGGTCTTTGAAATGATGCTTCCTTCTGGCTCCAGCATGCTTTCTCCGCTTCCTGATCCACTACCAGGTAAACAAACTGCCGCCATACGCTCCTGCCATCACATGTCCCCACCATGTACCAAGCTGCAGTGCCTCACTTTTCCCACCGTGATGGACTGAGTCCTCCGATAATGTGAGCCAAAATAAATCCTTCTTCAAGTCACTGCTGTTGGGGTTTTGTAAAAGCAAAGAGGAAAACGTGGGTTAATACCCTGGGTGTGCCATGAAGACAATGCCAAAAGAGACTGGAGCTTGAACTGATGAACTGGGTGAAAGAGACAGACCTCCCCAAGTTGGATGGGAATTATTCAATCTGTGGAAGATATGAAAAATAACAAATGAAGAGAAGAAAGGCAAATTATCTCCATATATCCATCTTCTCTTGCCCTCAGAGAGTTCCTGTTTCTTTGACCTTCAAACTCAAAATTTATCATGAACCTGGTTTTTATGGGATTTGCTGGTCCCCACAATCACTTGAGTTGATAGTTATAGCTGTGTTACTCAGATATGTATCTGAAGCTAAAATGTAACAAGATCTCATAACAAATTAAGATACTGGATGATTTTAGTAATGATTTGTTAACTAGATATGTGTTTGTGATGTAGACCAATAGAAATATGATGACTATATAAGAGGAGGTGTTTTTTGTTGTTGTTGTTGTTGTTGTTTTGGCAGTGATGTGGACTATGGAATTAGTAGGCATGTGATCCTTAGAAGATGAAAGCACAGAGATAAAGTAGGGATTACAAAAGAAGCTCAAAGAGTTGCAGTTAGATCAACATTCAAATCCTGCCATTGCTGTCACATGACCATCAGTTGGATTCATTGGGGTCCACTTCTCTCTACAGGAGAAGCAGAATGAAATATAGCAACGGTGACCTTGACAAGACTCTAGCAAGGTCAGGTCAAACAAGAGTAAGAATGCTTAACAAATAATGGCTTTCTAAGTATGTTCCCCTTGGATGCGAAGACAGCCTGAGTGAGTGGTACAGAGCGAGAGTTTTTGTTTAAGGATGAAAATTCAGAAAATAAAAAGTTCCAAGCCTTTCCCACCGTGGAGAGCTTACTGTCTTCTTACTTTCCAGCAGCCACTATGGTCTTACACCATCCACCATGGTTTACATCATCCACTACAGTGTTCTCTCGTCCATTTGTCTCCTAACTTGTTGACAAGATTATTCTATTCAGTAGGGTCACACTACATATCTGTGTTAACAGTCAGAGGTCGGGGTCCTGTCTTCTCAGCACTCTTCTGTGGTTACCATTTCATGGGTGAAAGATGCTCCCACTATATCCCAAACAGAACAAGTCTCAAGTCTAAACAAAGAAGACATGCATAGAGTAAGAGTCAGCAAGATTATCAGTTGAGGCCTTACACAATCAGGGTTTCTGCATATTTCTGTAAAGGAGCACACAGACTTGGGATTTGCTTGAGAGCCTTTTTGGCAGAATTGCATGAATGATGGGTCCTATTTATTTCAAAGGAGTGCAGCTGAACCCACCAGTTCAAGGGCCAGATTATCAAACACCTGGGCAAAGACCAACATCAAGGTGTAATGCTTGCACTGCAAAGCACTGATTCACCTTCTCGGAACTGTAGCTGGTGCCTCACTCACAGTAGTGTAACTCAGAGCTCGGTCACTCCCATCAGGCCTAGCTCTAAGCATGAGGGTAATAAGGAGTGATCTCTAAAGTCAAATTCCTGTCCTAGATTTCATCAATAATGTGACGGGGTGAAACTAAATTCCTCACCTTGTCCATCCTTGTCCATTGAGCCTTTGACCATGTCCTTTCCTCTTCCACCCAAGCTTGTTGGCCAATAATCTCAGTTTTTGTTAATTCTTTTCTATTAAAGATGCCCTATTACTGCATTCACCAGTACTTGGATTATACTTCTTTGAGGGTAGCATAATAACAAAGAGCAGAAAATGTGTTCCTAAGAACAACTGAGAGCTGGAGAGATGGCTCAGTGAGGAAGAGCACTTCCTGACGTTCAGTCAGTCCCCAGAACCTATGCTGGGTGGCTCTCAACTGCCTGTAATTTCAGCTCCAGGAAATCCAGTGTCTCTGGTCTCTGCAGAAACCTGTACTCATGTACATACACACACACACACACACACACACACACACACACACACACACACCCCACATGTAAAACTAAAAATAAATCATTTTTTAAGAAAGAAAACCCCAGAAGGAGTAAGGAAATACTTTTCACTTCTTGTATACATATATCAAAACATGAGATGGTTGCCAGGCAGTGGTGGCGCACACCTTTAATTCCAGCACTCAGGAGGCAGAAGCAGGTAGATCTCTGTGTTTTCAAGGCCAGCCTGGTCTACAGAGAGAGTTCCAGGACAGTCAGGGCTATACAAAGAAACTCTGTCTTGGAAAAAATAAAAAAATAAAATCAGATTGTGGATCACATGTATATACACTTATCATCAATTAAAAATACCAAATTTCCACGTGGTGTTGAACCTCTTTTCCTTTTTAATATTGCCAACACCTTTGATTAGATGGCTCAACACTTGCTGCCTTCAGAAGACCCGGGTTTGGTTCCCAGCACCCACACGGCAGCTTAAAACCTTTGGCTCCTTTTAAGGCCATAGCCCTTCCTGAGATCTCTTTATTCTCTCCTCCCATTCGTCAGCAGCGCTAAACACTGGCCCCATATTTTGGACCACATGAAGTGACTCCGGAACATTTTGAGAAATATACAGTTGACCTCCATAACCTCCAGGTATTGATTTTGTGACTTCTGGGTGTACCCAGATATTTGTCCTTTATGGAGCACCCAGTGAATTCTGATGGGGACCCATATCAAGGAGCCAACAGCATTTACACATATGTGCCCAACTCTGGAGCAGCATGCTGGGATGGTTCAAGTGCTGGCAGTGTGCATAGAGACTTGGGCCCGCCATACCATTCTCACTGTCCTGGTGTGCAATGCACACTGTAGTGATGCTTCCCAGTCTCATTGGGCCCGGAGCTCCATTTGGGGAACTTTATAAATGACCAAGTCTCTTGGCCTTGATGAAAGTCCTTGTTTGCTTCCCTGGTTTCCCTACCATCCAGAAGCAGGAAAGAAACCACCATCTGCACAGCAGTGTCCTCCAGTATCAGAACCCCACCTGTGGTGGAGAGGCCTTAAATCTACAGTCCATAGCTCAGAGGAGATGGCTCAGTGAGGAGAGTGCTCACCTTGCAGCCAGGATCTAAGACCTATCCCCAGCACCTTTGTGTGTGTGTGTGTGTGTGTGCACGTGTTCCTCCACATTAGCATACATACACAGGAACATGCACACACACATGAATATAGATGCATGATACATGAACACTCTCACAAACTTACATCCATGTGAACATGCACACATTCATGAGCATACACACAGACAGGAACACACATACACCAAAAATAAAGTCTCTGTTCCATGGAAGAAGTTCCCACCATCTTCAGCCTGCTGGAGCTGGAACCCGCCCCTCGCCTGTCCTTGATTTCCTGGACGCAATAGCAGATGGTGTTTCTCAAGGATGTCTTCACACCCCGTCCCATGTGTTCTTCCGCCTCTCTCCAATCAAGGGATGAAGTTGGGCTGAGGATTTTGCTCAGAGGTAGAACACTTGTACGGCACACACACAAGACCCTGGTTCCATCCTCTGCGTGAAAGACAGGGGCAGACAAAGAGAAACTGCTTCTCCACTTCCTTGAATCTCAGCGTGGCTTGGGACTTCTCTCAGCAGTAAAATGAAGGAAAGTGAAACAGAGTGACAGTCTCCCTCAGAGGAAGCCTGGAAGCTCCGACTCCTGCCTCTTGGAGCACTTGTTCCTGTGATAATCCCTCTGTGGGAACCTCCCTGGCTAACCAACAGAAGCCCAAAGCACATGGCACAGCCCTGAGTATGTTTCACAGTCTGCAGGGCTGCTGAGATCTGAGCTAAGCTATCAGAGACTAGATAGCCGTCAAGTGCAAGCCATGTGAATGAGCCATCTCAGATGTCCAGCACACAGGTCATTAGTAGACTGCAGCTTCAAACATTTGACAGCACTCCTGTGTGAGACCTTAAGTGAGGACCATCCCGCTGAATCTAGTCAAACCCCAGAATGTCACAGACAATTAGAAGTTGTTTTAAGCTACTGAGTTGTGAGATGTCATGTAGCGTTTACTCGAGGTTGGAAATGGCCATCGCCACCTTGCAGTCGAGTAGCTGTGATGACTCACAGGCGAGCCTCATCAACTGGCTATCTTAACATTACTTCTTGCAGGGCAGGGGAAGGTCATGAGGCTCATAGACCCCTGTCCTCAAGGTTGCCTAAACAGTAACATCTGGCTGGGATAGTACTCTTGAGTGGTGTAGTCTTTGAGTTGCTCATTCTCCTATAAGTAAGCCCTAAAAATCCCAGTGGCTTGCTGGTCATTTGTAGACTCCTTTTGAGGGTCTGCATGACCTCTTTAAGTGAATGAGTAGACTTCCCTTAGTCTCCTCCAGACAAGTCACATGCAAACCAGAAATTAAGTCATTAAAAATATCAACTCCTTGTCCCCAGTTGTCCCTGCACATTGCACTCGCTTAGGAAGTTTAATGAAAATACACAGGTCCTGGTTCCCACCTGCAACAATTCTCATGTGAGCTTTCTGGAACATGGTTGCTCCATCAGGAAGGGCCATGCACTGTGTTCCAGGGTGCTTGGAAGGCTGGTTTCTATGTCCCATGGATCATTAGCACTCTTAAAATTACGACAGTCCAGTTGTGTGCAGATATTACCAAATGTTCACGGGGGGAGGGGGAGATGACTCGCAGTTGAGTACCAGTGGTCTAGCCAGAGCTAGCCTGGATACTTTAAGACCCACCAGCCGATTCTAGAACTAACAAAGTAGAGGCCTGATGATTTTGATAGGATCACTTCTCAAATGGAAGGAAGCGCGTGGGTCACTTTAATGACCCTGACATCTTGTCAAGCCCCAGATTCTGATTCAGTAGAACTGAGGTGACCCAAGTTTCTGAATTTCTAACAGGCTCCCAGTTGCCCTGCTGTGGCTCTCAGTACACTCACTGAATGACAGCAAGAAAAGAGACTGATTTGCCTTAGGACTGTGTAGATGTAACAGTCTTATTAGATAAGAAACACGGAGCCAAATGCAGAGTTAAAAGCCCAAGAGGTCAGAGCAATAGCTAAGAGCTGAGACTTAAAACCGCCTTCTTACCCTTCCTGCCACTGCTGTCCTTCCCCTCAGCAAGAGACCTACTTCCTGTTTATTTGTCTTTTTATTGACTTTCTGTTCTGCTTTCTCATTGGTTATAAACCCAACCACATGACCTCGTCGTCACTGCCTGTCTATACAGACCTCCAGGTCTTCTATGGTTGGTATTGAGATTAAAGGCATGTGTCTCCATGCTGGCTGTATCCTTGAACACGCAGAGATCTGTCTGTCCTGTGATCAGGATTAAAGGTGTGTGCCACCACTGCCTGGCTTCTGCTATGACTTGCTATTAGCTCTGACCCCCAGGGAACTCTATTTATTAACATACAAATAAAATCACATTTCAGTACAAATAAAATATCACCATAGGACTATACTGATAACTGGGACATACATCCATCCTGGTACCCCCCAAGCACCTTCTGCTAATCCCCCTCGCAAAGAAAAATGGCTACTGTTGATTGTCAAAACAGAATATCTATATTCTGCATGGTTGGCCAAAATGCCTGAAAACACGGTAGCAGAGAAATTAGTTCAAGTAAATTATTCACTTCTTAGGGATCCGTGTGCCGCAGACTACATCTTGCACTGCAGTGAAGTAGCAGTGCCCGCAGATTAAGGGAAAACTTCCCTACGGTTTGCTGCTTGCTGCTGCCAAGGTAGAAAGCCAAACAATGCTGGGAGCTGCCAGCCTTTTTCAATAATGCACTTCACACTGCCAGCCCAAGAGAAGCTGCGTGTGGACCTGGAGATCTCTCTCCCTGGCTGCCGTAGCCCACCTTCAGCACTGGAAAGTCCACACACACTCTCACCGTATGTCAGAGGGGTTAAACAAATGGGCCACGAGAGCACATTTTCAGTTTGAGGAGGGATTTCAGGGAGTCGATTCTTGTCCCTCCAGGATGGAGGTCAAGCTGCAATGGCGTCAAGATAGACTAGCCTTCTGGAATTTACACAGAACTGCGGAAAGGTTACCGCTCCCCCCACTCATGACTTGGGAGCACAGAGGATTTGGATGACTCGGTTTTGCTCTGGCTTTCATCCAAGAAAAATGTTCTTCTTTCACTCTGCTGGTATTTGTCTGCATGGAAATCACTTCAGAAGGATGTCCTCTCCCACCTGCTAATTTTGCCAGACACTGGAAGAGGCTAGTAGTGGCTAAGGAGTCTTGGGGACAAATTATTTAAATCCTACTGGATCCAAACGAGACAGAAGGTATCTGGCTATTTGGGAATCTACAATGACCTATAGATGTGTCAGTCTGTAGTCCATAGGCCGCCACCACACTCGGCCTAATACTTCTCTACCTGGGTTTCATCACCTAAAAGAAGAAACAAAAAACAAAAACAGCAAGAGTGAGTAGGTTGTGACTGTCCAGAGAAACAGTTCTCCTTAGAATGCTTCAAATGTGTGAGAGACTTCTCCATCAGGCACATAAGAACAAATTCTAAGGAAATTCCATGTACATACACACTAATTAATCCTTAGCCAATTTTCTGCTCGGAACTGTCTATGTGGTTCCTCAGTACACAATGGAGGTTGAGAATGAGAAAAGTCAGCTGGGCTTCTAGGTGCTCCCTGCTTGGATATGCCAGGGCTCTTCTCAGTGATTCTTGACTGAGATCAGTAGTGACTCTGGGGACAGTTAGCAATGCCTGTATAGACATCAGCCATCATCAAACCCAAGGTGCCAATGACAGGTCATAGATAGAGAGAGCCCAAACCCAAGGTGCCAATGACAGGTCATAGATAGAGAGAGCCCAAGGATGCCTCTAGATGTCTGAAAAACATGAGCTGATGCCCACAATGAAGAACGCTCTGGCTCAGAAGGTATATACATCTTGCTACTGTGAGGAAACACTGTCTTAGTTTTTTTTAGAAGCTCAGAAACTATCTTCAACTAATAACTGCTGGAGATTTCAGGCTTCATGCCTTAAAATTCTACTATGGCGTAGAGACAAAGAGAAAGGATGCCACCCACACGGGATTCCTTTCTCTCTCAAATAGGGCAGAGGTTCATTCTGGAGCCCATCCATGGTGGCTTGAGTGACAAATGTCCCTCCCAGGCTCTTGTGTTTTAACACTTGGTCCCTAGCTGCTGGCTCTGATTTAGGAGATAAAGCCTTGTTGGTAGAAGTGGGACCTGTGGGCCTTGAGGTTGTGTGGCCCATCCCTACTTCCTGCTCACTACTTACTTCCTGATGGCAGATTCAATGCAACCAGGCACCTTGCACTTCCATGACCTGACCGACCGACCGAGCTTTCTCCACCACAATGGCCTGGTGAGCCCAATAATCCCCTCCTTCCTTAGCTGCCTTTTGTTGGGTGTTTTCTCCCAGCAGTGAGGGAAAAGACCAATACACACTCAGCCCAGAGGGAAGCAATAACAGACCGTCATTGGAACCTTAATAAGTATTTATGAAAGCACTGGACACGGTGGTTTGTGCATGTGAGCTAGGCACTAGGGAGGTTATAGTAGGAAGATCATGAGTTCGTGGATACCCTGTGATAGACAGTGAGTTCACAAACTCTGTCTCAAAAAAAAAAATCAAAGAATAGATTAAGTCTCAGCTCTCAGCCAATTGATATCCTTATACAGGAAAGAAGGGGAAAGAAAAAACAACAGCAGCTGTGAGATTAGCTCTCTGTGGCCAGCCTGGGCCACTTAATACTAATGAGCACACGAGTGGCCCAGGGTTCTTGCTAAAGATGTGGATCTGGATTCACTGGGAGTAGGAAGAAGCTAGAGAGTGTGTGCACCTGGGTTCCAAATGAAGCCGGCACAGTCCACACAGTTGGAATGATGGTAATCTCAGTGCTGGGAGGCAGAGCCAGGAGGACACCGGGGACCCAGAACCAGCCAGCCAGGGGAGTGGGGAGCTCCGGGCCAATGAGAAAGACCACCTCAAAAACCAAGGTGGATGACTCCTAAAGAGTGTTACCCAGGGGTGACCTCTAGCTTCCACATGCATAACCCCTATGTGTACCTGCACACAAACACAGAGAGAGAGAGAGAGAGAGAGAGAGAGAGAGAGAGAGAGAGAGAGAGAGGGAGGGAGGGAGGGAGGGAGGGAGGGAGGGAGGGAGGGAGGGAGGGAGGGAGAGGGAAGGGGAGAGCAGGAGGGGGAGAGCAGGGAGCAGGACGGGGAGAGAGAGACAGAGACAGAGACAGACAGACAGACAGACAGACAGACAGACAGACACACACACACACACACACACACACACACACACACACACACGGGGGGGGGGAGCAGGAGGGGGGAGAGAGACAGAGACAGACACATACACACACACACACAGAGAGAGAGAGAGAGAGAGAGAGAGAGAGAGAGAGAGAGAGAGAGAGAGAGAGAGAGAGAGAGAGAACACTAACCAGCTGTCTCAGGATCCATGGCCTGCTGTGGAAAGCAAGGAGGATGCCAAAAATCTCAGCTATGCCCACATCACAAACCGTCAGGCTTAATAAGTAAAAAAATGAATTTTTAATGATGTCCTGACATGACTTTATCAGGGGTTTCAAATATCATTTCAACTAACTTCTTTGTGTTTAAATAAGAAAAATGCTTAAAGATGTGTTAACTCACCCTAGGTCCTGCTGGTGATTGATTGACTATAGAGGCTGGACCAAATCTCTCACCCTGCCTGCCCATCAAGCATCTCTCCCCCTCTCAGTTCTGGCTGCAGCCTGCCTGGTAAGCAGCTCTGCAGGTCTGGATGTTGTTTACTTGGCTGTGCTTTTCCACAATGCTGTTGCATAATGCCTGGCTAAAAATGCACCGTTCCATTCCGCCCGCTTTACCTGCCATTCCAGTGATTGGCCACGTCCAATCAGATTGGTTGGCTGGTGCTGTGGCCCTGAAAGCAACTGTTACACCAGACTTGCTCCTCTGATACATGAGCAAACAGAAACCAAGTAGATGAGAGAGGGAGAGGAAGATGGAGAGAGAGAACACCAGCCAACAGAGCATACACTGAGCTGGGATTGAAACCCATTTTGATTCCCGGTGAACATTCCAAATCTTTTCCAACAGAACACGGCCCTTCACAATTTGCCAGAGCCTCATTAACCCAGTAGCCGGTTGTCTTAATACCAAAATCCTGCTCATCACCAGCAGTTTAGATGAAAGAAAATTATATTTAAAGACAAACATCCTATCATGTATAGATTCAGTTTAAGAATCCTACCCTCCAACAGTTTGGAATAATCTTGAGGATTTTTTTTCTTCTTCTTCTTCTGCAAATATACAATACTGCTTTGAGACTCCAAGCTGGATTCCTGTCCTGGGTCTTCTCGCTTCCCCAGTAAGGTCTCTCTTAAGTCTCATGGATTTTAAGTGCCATCTAGTGGTAGACCTTCAAATATCAACAATTATTTGAAATTTAACTTAACGAGGATTATTGGAGAGTGTATGGTCTCTAAATCAAGAACTAATCTCATTACCAGAGAATCACCATGGAGCAATTGTATGCAAATTACAAATATTTAAAAATTATAGATACAATTTTTTAACTAATCCCAAATAGCAATTTGAGTACCTTCTAATAACCTTCCAGGTGACTTTCTCAATCAAATATGTGAAAAAATCTTTACAAGGACTTTTTCTACTGCATATTAGACACACAACATTCTACATGGTATTTCTCATTTGAAAGACTCTTAGCGCTTGTGTTTTCCACCCATTTGCTTTGATAGATCTATCAATTTTTTTTCCACTACAGAGAAGAACAATGACTCAGAATTTTACTCCAAAGGAAGATGGAGTTCTTTACAGTCAGCACCCCATATAGATGGGTTTCATAGCTGTATAGTCCACCAACTAGGGACCAAAAATTGCATCTTTAACTAAACATATATGGCCATGTGCTTTCCTGTGTCATTATTCTCTAAACAATGTACAGCCATTTACATAGTAGTTACGTTGAATTAGGCGTTATAAGAACTATAGACTTGATTAAAGTACATGAGGGAATGCCATGCCAGTCTACACACAGGACTTGAGCATCCTTAGAGGTGGACAACAGAGAGTTGTCCTGGAGCCACTCCCCACAGATACGTAGAGACAATTATGTTTGTGGCTTACTCCTTAGAATGGAAGGCAGGTGAATGCACTGGTCCTCCTTCCTCCACACCCACACACAGAAGACTGGTGTCACTCCTTCTTGGGTTGGAATCTCCTATCCCCATCACTTGCACTTGGGTGAAGCTGACTAAATGACTACATGATTTCAGCCTCTCTGCCCTTGATCTGTATAACAGCAGACATACCAAGGTGAGCAGAGATGAGGGAAAATATATTTTAAAAAAAACATCACTAGAACCTAAAGGACAGAAGCTCCAGATAAAGCCTGTGGATGGATGCTGCAGCCTCAAGATCAAAGGAAAGTCGGGACAGAACTGCTCTTTAAAAGGCTGACTCCACGTAGTCTGAGAAAATATGTACAAATGAAACGCTGCCAGGAGGCGCTGAAACACACATCCCTTCTACTGCATTAATGAAGAGTTCCGCAACAGCTTTCATTTAAAATGATTAGCTGGCCTTGAGCAGAAGCTACCATTAAATCCTAGCTCACTACAACCTACTGGATTTGGAGTTTGATAATATTCATTTTCTGAGCAAAAATGTTAACCATAGACACATAGACAGAAGCATAACATAAAACATAAATTCACCTTCAGCCATCCTATAGACACAACCTGCTTAAAACCCTTTGGATATTTTTCCGTGTACTTGACTAGAGACAAAGGTTAGAATCATAAATATACCAGGTTTGGTCACCTGACTTTTTCACCCAATATGTGTGCCTCCTCATGCCATTCAGTTTATGAATATATTTCTGTACCATAATTAAGTGAACTGATGCTTACTGGAAGGCATTAGATCACTTCTAAATGATTGGCCTTATATCTAAATAATTATGAGATTAGCCTCCTTGGAAACAAATAAGATGACAAATATTTCCAGGCTGACTTCTAGAACTTGAATTTCTGGACCACAGGACATGAATGTGTTTAAGTTTTATGATGCAACAACCTGGTAGTAGAAGTATGCAATTGGCTAACATTGCTGCCCACACCTTATAAGGGCCCAATGGTGGTATTTTCTTTGAGGAGGGAGGCTGCCATCTACCTTCCCAACCCTCTCCTCTTTAGGGAGTCTCCTTCACAGTGTCAGGGTATAATGGAAAGGCTCAACCTCTTAATCTTGCAATGCAAGAGTGTGGATCTTGTGTCCTTCAGAGCTTTATGAACATCCCCAGAATCCGTCTAAGGATATAAGCAATAAGATATAAGCAACCCCAAATACAGCCACTGGTCTCTCGAGCAACTTGGAGAAGTGCTAAGTGATCTGTCTTCTGTTTTTCTAAATTAAGGTGTGTAAAATTCTGTCTCACTTTGCAATCCCTTTCCACTTCCTTACTGTTTTGAGCAATTTCCACCAAAGTTCTCCATGACCCAGAAATTCCTAAAGGAGCCTTGGCAAGACTTGGGCTATTCCAAAGGAGACTCATTAAGATTAGGAACCATACAATCCAGGAGTCTCGGGAAGTCCCCGAAATTGACCAGATACACAAGGTTCACCCATCCTTAAGGCTGTAGAATCAGCAAAGGCTGCTGAGGAGACAGAGACCAGCCAAGACACCTAGAGGACAATGTCCAACCTGCCAAGCTGCCAGCAAGTCATTCAGTGAATGCCAGGGTTCCAGCTTTCTTTCCTATGCTATCATCCATGCTTTCACAGCATTCCTGCTCCTGTAAGTGACCCCTATCAAGTTCACTGATTCACCAAGTTGGGCTTTGGTGGTATCCATACTTTATTCTATCATTTGTTCCCTATCTAGGGTGAGTAGAAATTTCTTCATGTCTCCCCAGGAATAGTGTCACACAACACTTCCACACATGTTATTCTGATAATTACCCAACACTAAAATTATACTTGCTTCTTTCTTCTATATGGGTACAAAGGAGCTAATGAAACTGCTTAATTTCCCTAACAAGCCCATGAGAATACTTGCATTCTGCAAACTAGAGTTTCTGTGGACACGGCCACCTGGAAACGATAGTATTATGTTTTGGCTTGTAGGGTTTTTGTTTTGTTTTGTTGGTTTTTTTCTTCTTTTTCTTTCTTTTTTGGTGTGTGTGTGTGTGTGTGTGTGTGTGTGTGTGTGTGTGTGTGTGTGTGTAGGTCATTGTTGTCTCCTTTATGATGCTGGCTTCCCTGTGGTTTCATGCATGCTAAGCAGCTGAGCAGGTGCACTGCCACTGAGCTGTAGTGCCAGCCCCTGCCTGATAACAATAGTAATGGAGGAAACAGACAGCAGGATTCTGAGACATCACAACTGAATTCACTGAATAGGATATTCTACAACTGACAGGTGTTAAAACTATAATTAGATTTCCCAACTTCTTACATCATTCTTCTTTTCTGCATAATATATACAGGCCTTTTATTCTCTTTAATAAAGGAAAAATGGAGCTGGCAAGATATGTCCATGGTTAAAGAACCCGATGACCTGAATTTGATCCCTAGAACCTATGGTAGAAAAATTAAAAACCAACCCTCAAAGTTTTTCTCTGACCCCCACACATATACCATGGCACACAAAAACATTGCATGCATGTGTGTGCATACACATGCACACACACACCACCCCCACATAAACATACACACTAGTAGTAAATAAAATCTTGATATTTAAAGTCAAAAAAGCAAAAAAAAAATAGAAATGTTTTAAAATATGTACCAAAAATCATTACAACTGATAAATTTTGTCCTTAAGTTACAAGTCAAACAACAACAAAAAATATATTTCCATGCTAAAGTTTCCATGTCACTCTTATGTAGTTACTTTCAAAAGCAGGACATTCACAGTGTTTGTTTACTAATCAGTGGCTTTGGCTGTAAACTCCACCTCTGTCCCCAACACAGAAATTCTAAGGAAATTCTAACAACAAACAGCTAACAATAGCCAAATCCAATAGAACAACTTAAAACTGCCAACCCACACATGGACACAGCACAGCAAACTCCAGTCACCTCAGTGTTCTACAAGAGTGGACACATTGAGTCACAGCATGAGGTACCCACTCTAGCCTCATCCATCCTCCCCTCCACCATCATCACTTTCTGTGTCTATTACGAAATAACTAGAATAAGATCAAAGAAGACTACCAGTCATGATAGATAAACTGGAAGGGGGAATCCATGCCAGTCATGATAGACAAGCCTAGAAAAGAGAAGTCCATATTAAAGATATATTACTTGCCCCCTTAATTCCCTAGTTACCAAGGAAGGCACTGGGAGACCCACAAAGAGAAGCAGCTTAGGCTGGGCCTTGCAGGAAGTGGGGACACTATATCATAATGAAGCAGATTTGTGAAGAAGACTTTATTGTCAACTCTTTGGTGTCCCTTTGAGTTCTAGATGTGAACTCTAGTTGCAGGACAAAAATGGCCCCTGGAGGAAAGTCTGTAGATTCTTCACCCATGACAGAAATGAATCAATTCTACTGTAACCAGTAGATACAAATACAGGATAGCTGATAAGACAAATGGAATCCCGCAAGACAGGAGCTAGGAGCTGGGAAGTGAAGTGAAGGAGTTGCCAGTAGAGGCAACTGTATATCCTGGAGGCCTTCCTACGAGAGCCCTGGAAGACCCCCATAGGCAGACTCCCCAAAGAGAAAGTACCTCATGCATACACAGAGAGAGAATGTCACCTGTCCATCATTGTTGACTAGGAAACCATAGCATGTAAGGAAGAATTACAGAGATAAGACACGAAGTACAAAGTTCCCTGTTCCCTCCACACTGCTCTAACAAGAGTATGTGGGAAAAGTGAGAAAGCTGGACACATGCCCTCCCACTACAAGTCCACCTATATGCAAGTCAGGCATGTTGGAAGTTACATGCAATAAGACTTGGCTGGGTTGAGTTTCAATATCAATAAATGCCAAGATATAGTTAAGAATACAAACAAAGAGACAAAGCAGGGTGTGGATGGCAATGTGTGGAGAACTGTGCTTCATACTGTGTACACCAAGCATGAACCACACAATGAGGCAGTCACACTGCCCCTGGACTGATGAGCTAATGGATGGAGAACTGTGCTTCCACAGTGTGTACATCAACCATAGACCACATGATGAGCCAGTCACACTGTACCTGGACTGATGAGCTAATGGATGGAGAATTGTGCTTACACAATATGCACACCAATCATGGACCACACAATGAGTCAGTCACACTGTACCTGGACTGATGAGTGAAGTGGAATTGCTGGATCTCTGTAGCTTCATCTGCCACAGTTCTGCTTTTACAGGATAATTGAGTTCAAAAACAAGTCATCACTCATCTCAATTGTAATGGAGAGGAAGAACTTTCATTTGGAAAGAGAGCATGTCAAATTAAACTAAATATAATTTGCAGTTTTGTTTCAGCTCATTCCTGTCAAATAGAATGGCTAAGAGCAAAAACTACACAGTCCAAACAGAATTATCAACAGCACCAAAACCACATTTGGCTCATTTGATTGCTGGGGTGTAGACATGTGAATACACACCCCCAGACAGGAACTGGAAAGATGGCTCACTTGGTAGAAGAGCTTGCGATGAAATCATGAAGAACTGAGTTCAGATCTCAGAACCTATGGGGGGAAAAAAAAAGAAAAGACCCATGTGGCTGTACATGCTTATAACTCCAGGGTTATGTGAGGTGAAGACAGGATTCCTGAGACCTTCTGGCCACCATGCAGCCTAGCTCCAGGGCAGTGAGAAAGCAGGACACTGCCCATCCCCCCTCCACCACCACCACCACCACCACCCACCTACCCACCACCCCACCCTCAACCCCCCACCTCCCATCCACACCCACACCCACCCTCCCTCCCCACCGCACCCCACCCCCGCTTCCTCAGATGGAAAGCATACTGCTCTGCCTTCCCCACCATGATGGGCTCTATCCTCTGGAACTGTGAGACAAAACGGGTCCTTTGCTTTGGTCAGAGGATTTTATCCCAGCAACAGAAGCAAAGCTAAGACCTGACCGTTTCGAATTCGATTCCATGAGACTGCAGAAACTGAAGCTAACTACCACAAGGCTGCTTCACAAGGCTGTTCTCCGAGGTTGTAAAAGGTTTGGGCTGCTTTACACATCTCTGGCAGAACCTAGTTCCACCACAAGGTAAAAGTCAAAGGCCATTATTTACTCATTATGAGAGACGTGCCTTGTGTTAGAATCATTAAACCCAAATATTAGTCTCTCTAGGTCATTAATTTGGAAATTTTTCTTATGAATGTTAATAATCTACTTAGCTCCCTATGAGACCTTATAACCATACCAGTTATTTTACTTTCTTTGCCTTGAACATTTAGGATCTCGGAGTCTAATATCTCTGGAAATTTACGAAGCTTGTCTAAAGAGATGACCATAGTGGTCTAACTTATGTGTTAAATAGCAACGATATTATGGTTAATTCCTCATCTCTGTAGAACTTCCTGAACTTCAAATTGTCACATATCTACCAATTTTCTAAGACAAATTCCTACTTTCCCGACACTTGAAACAAGTATGTTTCTTCAAAGCAATTTTAAAGTTCAAATATCACACATTTATAGCCATCTGCTCCTACAAAACTTCAATGGATATTTCAAACATTAGCACATTTTTCTGTCTCCTGTAGCTAGAAGCAATGTCTGCGTGTCCTTTGCATAAGGTAAGACTTCTATGTATTCAGCAATATATAAGTAACAAATATGTGAGAAGGGCATGGAATTTACAAACTGTTTCTGAGATAAAATTTATAATTCTTTTTCCTTGAAACTCAAGATTGTCTTCGTATCTGTATTAGTTACTTGTCTGATACTGTGGTCAAACACCACGACCCAGTTAACTCAGAGTAGAGTTTATCTAGGCTTATGATCCCGGAGGAATAAGAATCCATCATGGCATGGAGGCACAGCAGCAGATGTGACATCAGGAGCAGGAAGCAGGAAGAAAAGAGAAGGAACTGGATGAACGGTAAGGCTATCTACTCCCAAAGACCACCACCACCCACCACCACCACCCACCCCTGGCATACTTCCTGTAGCAGAGCCACGGTGGTGGCGCACGCCTTTAATCCCAGCACTTGGGAGGCAGAGCCAGGCGGATCTCTGTGAGTTCGAGGCCAGCCTGGGCTACCAAGTTAGCTCCAGGAAAGGCGCAAAGCTACGCAGAGAAACCCTGTCTCGAAAAACCAAAAAAAAAAAAACTCCACAAACATTTCGGCCAACTGGGAACCAGGTTTTCAAATCCCTGAACCTTTGGGGACCATTTCTCATTCAAACATCACAGTATCTCATAATATGCTAAAAAAGAAAAAAAATCAACTTTCAAGAAACCATCAACAGGGATGGAAAGATGCTCAGCAGTTAAGACTACTTGCTACACTTGCAGAGGATCCAGGTTCAGTTCCAAGCATCCTCATGGTGGCCCATACTCCAGCTCTGGGGGATCTAATGCCCTTTCTGGCTTCCTTGGAACCTACATGCACATGGCATACAGAGATACATGTAAGAAAAAATGCTTTTCACATGAAATTTAAAAACAAATAAATCTTTTTAAAAACATAAAATACTTAACTACCACTGTAGACATCGGGGCTCCTCGTTGCTATGACCAAATGCCCGACAGAAGTGGCCTAAGTGGGAAAGAATTTGTTATGTCCATGCTTCCAGAGGACTCAGTCTACTCTCGCTTGGCTCCAGGAACATGGAAAAAACATCATGGCTGCAGGAGCAGGCAGCGGAAAAGCTTCCTCACCTCATGATGGACAGAAAGGAGCCAGGGCAAGACAGGCCCTGCAAAGACACACCCACGGTGGCCTGCTTTCTCCAGCTAGGGCTGGAGAAAAAAAGTTCCCAACATCTTTGCAAAACCGCACCATTCATTTGCGACCAAGCCTTCAGCATGTGAGTCTGTGGAGGGCGTTTCCTGTTCAAACCACACCAGTTGCCCTTGTAGGACAAGCAGTCCTCGGGTGTTGTGACTGAAGAGTGTGAACTCAGCATTTAGCATTCCTGGGGCGCTCTTGCCTAGACACAACAGACTGCGCGGGTCCTGTCAGTCTTTCTGCAAGCTTCAGTTAATAAGATGGTGTTTTTCTATGAATGATTTCTAATTATAGTCTTGCACTAATCTAATTCAAATGGGTTTCTCTTATCGGAAGTAGAAAATGGCTGCATTTTACTCTGCAATGGGGATCAAAACAAGGCCCGGTCTATTTCCCAGGTAAGCCAGAGATAACATTTGTGGGACTGAACTGACCTGTGCACTTCTCCGTGGCCTGAGATGGAAAGGAGGAAAAATTATACTTTCTTCGGGGCACATTTGAAAGCAAGAAGGAATTTTTTTCTGAAGGATCAATGAAAAATATATCCTAGACAGAAATTTAGGGCCCAGTGACAAGGTAACAAATGTCAAATACAAAAAAAGAAATTATGCTGTGGATATCACTCTATATAAATAAAACACTGATGGCCAGTGACCAGACAAGAAGTATAGGTGGGACAAGGAGAGAGGAGAATTGGGGAAACAGGAAGAAGGAGGGAGAGACACTGCAGCCACCGCCAGGACAAGCAACATGTAAAGACGCCGGTAAGCCACCAGCCACGTGACAAGGTATAGATTTATAAAAATGGGTTAATTTAAGATAAAAGAACAGTTAGCAAGAAGCCTGCCATGGCCATCCAGTTTGTAATATAAGCGTCTGAGTGATTATTTTATATGTGGATTGTGGGACTGTGGGGCTTGGTGGAACCTGGAGAGAAGCCCTCCAGCTACAAAATTAGATGCTGAAAAAGGAGCATATACATATGTGTATGTGTATATGTGTGTGTGTGTGTGTGTGTGTGTATGCCTCTGTGAGTGTGTGCGTGTGTGTACACGTATACTCCTGTGTGAGCCTGTGTGTGCCTGTGTGTGTACCTCGATGTGTGTGCATGAGTGTGTGTGCTTCTTCACCATCAATAAGGCTTGTTATCTGTTACTACCTGTTATGCTCTGGATTTTTTTTCATGCCCTATAATTATTTAATTGGCAGAGAAAACAAACCTGAATGAGTCCCTAAGTACTAACAGTTGACCTCCTTGCCACCCAGCAAATAATACCTCCTCCCCTCTCTCTTCCTGCAGATTCCTTCAAAATCTGCTAGCTAAGAAAGCAAATTTAAGCTTCCTCACTAGCTCCTGGCTTCCTTGTCAGCTGGCTTCATAAGAAAGCATAGTATTTGCTCCTGTTAGAGTACGAAGTGCCCCTGTCCACAGCCCCCTACAGAGGAGGAATCGTGTGCTAGAGGCTTTGGTGGATTGTGAGGTCACTGATCTATTGACAGGTTAATCTATCCCTGGTTCATCCTGAAGGTGCTCTCAGGGTGGCAAGTGGATGGAAGAAATCGGTCATATGGGTGTGCTTTTGTGGGGTCAGTCTTATCTCCAGACTCCCCTGTTCTTTCTCTCCCCTCTCTACCCCACCATGTGATAAGACAGTTAATGTTTCTTCTCATCTTGATTGAATGAAGAAAAGCCCGGGCATTTGTGAGCTATACCAGTGGGTGTGTCAGTGAAAGTATTTCCAGAAATGATTAGCTGGGGAAGAAGACCTCCCCGAATGTGAACAGCACAACCCATAAGCCAGAGTCCCAAACTGAATAAACATGGAAGGAGAAAGCCACTGTGGTAGTTTGAATGTAATTGGCCCCCATAAGCTCGGGAGCGGCACTATTATTAGGAGGTGTGTCTTGGTTGGTATAGGTGTGGCCTTGTTGGAGGAAATGTGTCACTGTGGGAGTGGGCTTTGAGGTTTCATATATATACTCAAGCCATGCCAGGTGTCTCAGACCACTTCCTGTCACCTGGGAGTCAAGATACAAGAATTCTCAGCTCCTTCTCCAGCACCACATCTACCTGCATGCTGTCACGTCTCACCATGATGATAATGGACTAAGCTTCTGAAGTGTAAGCCAGCCCCAATTAAATGTTTTCCTTTATAAGAGTTGCTGTGGTCACGGTGTCTCTTCCCAGCAACAGAAACCCTAACTAAGACAGCCAGCTTCTGGTCAGCACTGATCTCTCTCTCTACTTCCTGATCTATGGAGATGTGGGCCACCAAGTGCTCCATGCACCTACCATCAGGGAGCCACCCATCATGCCTTCCCAGGCAGGGTGGACTTTGTCCCCTCAAATCATGAGCCAAAATGAACCCTTCTTCCCTTCATTTGTTTGATCACAAAGATAAAAAGAAAGTATCTCACAAGGCAAACATCTTTCCTCCCCGCGCCCTCACACGGGGATCCTTCTGCTTGCCAGTGGCCTAACAGTGATAGGACCAACAAACCTCAGAGGAAATCTCCAAAGCATAAGCCAAAACAACTCTTCCCTCCTTTCCTTTGGCTTTCTGTCTCTGTGACAGGAAGTGAAGACTTCCTATTCATTATGCAGGGAATGTAGACTAAGTGCTCCTAGGCGCTAAGTGCTCCTAAGTGTTAAGTGTTTGTTCCAGTCTGGCTGTTGACATAATTTGAATGATCTGCTGACCACAGACTGGGTCGCAGTCACCTCTACAGCCTATGCCTGACACTCCCACGCCTCCACTATGGAGCCCGTGAGACGTATCCATTTTCGTTATGGATTTTTAAGTTTTACTACTGCTTTTTAACAAGATTTATTTTTACTACGTGTGTGTGTGTCTGCCTGTGCATTACACATGTATGGGAGTACCCACAGAGGCCAGGGTGGCAGATCCCCTGGAGCTGGAATTATAGGGAGTTGTAGGCTGCCCAATTTGTGTTATAGGCACCAAACTCAGGTTCTCTGGAGGAGCTGAGAGTGCTCCCCAGCAGTGAGACATCTCTCCAGCCATAATTCACTACTGTTTTAAAGGCATTTCTTTTCATGGTTCATCTTTAGTTCATTCTACTAATATTTATTAGGTATCTGTTAACATGGCAGGCACAGCATTAGACACCATATATACTTTTACTGCCCACAGGAAATACTTAGCCTCATGGAAGACAGAAGAAAACTTATATGAACAAATATACAAATACATGTTGTGAATAACATGGGTAAGTTATAATAAGGTGGAAAATAATGGAAAAGTGAAGGGCTGGTTAGGTGAGCTGAGTGTTTAGGAAAGGATCTTAGTCCTCTGGCTTAAGATTGGCCCCTTCTAGCCATGCAGTGGTGGTGCACGCCTTTAATCCCAGCACTCGGGAGGCAGAGGCAGGCGGATCTCTGAGTTTGAGGCTAGCCTGGTCTCCAAAGCGAGTTCCAGGAAAGGCGCAAGAGAAACCCTGTCTCGAAAAACCAAAAAAAAAAAAAAAAAAAAAGATTGGCCCCTTCTGTAACATACATAAACTACATAATGCCAGTTGATATAACATAATTAGAACAATCTGCCACTCAAATATAATCCGAGTCATTATTGTTCGGTAGGCAGCCTTCCACAGAGTGATACAGGAACCCAGGTTTCTTCCATCTTGTGATTCACTCATATACTTGAAACTCAAAGTACCTGTTTTCAGCCAGTGAAGAGAAACAGAAAGATCATGTGACAACCCTCCTCTCTCCTCACCATGGGCAAAGATAGTTGGGAAATATAGTGTTTTATGGGCAGCCTTTTCCTGGAAATAATTACACAGTTGAAGAAGAGCACAAGTATTGGTGGGGAACTTTGCCATCTCTGTCACTGATTCTCTCTGAAGAAAAGACACTGAAGAAGAAATCTGAAGAACAAAAGTCACATCACGTGAGAAGTTATGAGAGTATGTAGCTAATCAAGAGGAATTGGAGGTAGACAAACTAACCTAAGAAAAGGAAAAACCTCAAATGTCTGAAGGACAGGATGAGGAAACTATAGTGGACAAGGAAAAAAAAAATTGATGATGTTGAAGTGATTGGAAGAAAACAGATTTGAGAATTATTTTAAAACACACTGAAGGACTGGAGAGATGGCTCAGTGGTTAAGAGCACTGGATGCTCTTCCAGAGGACCCAGGTTCAATTGCCAGCAACCTCATAGCAGCTCACACTGTCTGTAACTTCAGTTGCAGCAGATCTGACACCTTCACACCAATGCACATAAAATACATTTAAATAAATTATTATAAATAAATAAAATACACTGAAGAGTTTAGGTATTTAAATTTTTATAAGACACGCTTTAACAACATAATGATGTGGTCTAATTTGTTGTTAATATTTATAGACATATTTCTAAATATTTATTTAAATACAGAGACTTTTTTTCTTTTGACACTGTGATATGACCTTTGTGTTGACCTGTCATTTATAAATGTGTTGGACTACATTCCTAGCTATTTTGGAACATGTGAGGCTCATAGGCCACAGGTTGGATATGCCTACTTAGAAGTCATGAGAAGATTAGCAAGAGATGAGACAAAATTAAGAGATAAAAAAAATGATTCTAATTTATTTTTTAAGCCAAAGACTAGTTTGTACTTAATACCTGAGATGTCGGTGGAGACAGAATGAACAGAACCTTGTGACTCCAAGCAGCAATGGATTATTCGTTAAGCTCTATATACATATATATCTTATTCATTGGATTAGGGTGGTGGGACATACCCAGAGAGTTGAGATTCACATAGCTAGAAAAAGAGGCTGCGGATTACTTCAAGCTTCACAAAAACGTTGAGGGAATGAACAGTAACCTAGTGTTCATGTTTAGGGAGGAATCCTGGATGAACATGGGTTCGAAGTGTTAATATTAACAATGCAGAATGAAGAAACAGATGGATGACTCCTTTCATGGCTGAAGATAGGATGCAGATACTCAAATCAGCCTTATTGAACCTTTGTATCAGGCCTGGGCAGTAGAATGCCTTCTCTTCCTCTAGGCTGTTAGAAGACTGCTATGGGCAAGAATTTAAGATGCCTTCTGATGAAGAGAAATATAGCCTTTTGGGGTTTAAGACCTGGGGTTTAAAAAATTAAAATGCTAGAGTTCTACACATCAAAACACCAGAAGAGACAAATATGATTCTCAAAGGACCTGGGAAGGTGAGTATAATTCTAAACTTTAAAACAAAAAGGTTTTGATATATATGTGCACACACGTATAGTGGTGTTCATGAAAGCTTGTGTGCATGAATGTGGAGGCCAGAGGTCAAGGTCCACATCGGGTACCTTCTTCAACTGTTCCATACCTTACTTTATGACACCACATCTCTCGCTGTCTCATTAGAACTAGAACTCACTCATTAGAATCTGCCTGTCTTGACCTCCCAGCACTGGAATCACAGATGTGCATGGCCATGCCCAGCTTTTTATATGGGAGCTGGTACCCAAACTCGGGTCTCCTGCCTGCAGTGCCAGCACTTTGCCAACTGAGCTAGCTCCCTGGCTCTGTAACACTGAATTTTAAGGACTCTGTGAAGATATTTGCTTCATGGAATTCATGGTATGAGACTCACAAGTTACCTGAAGGATTATCTACAGATTTAGCAGACTCTGATGATTTTTTAAAAGAAGAAAACAGCCCTCTAGTACATTCCAGAAGCCCACAGATAAAGCATTTTCTACTGTTCCCATACATTTCTGATGTTTTAAATAAGCCAACATTCCACATGCTGAGTGCATACTGTTTTGCAAGAACATGGAGGATTTGTTTCTACCTTAAAGGGCTAAGATACAGGCAGTGTGTTAAAGGCCTGCTTGCTTGAGGTAAGGTGTGTGGAAGTGGTGCAATTGGAAGATAACAGGGCTTCACCCAAGGCATCAGCTGGCTGTCTAACACAGGAACTATTTCACACACAGAACTGGGTATAATGACAGAAAAAGAATCCAATGTGAAATTTTAGTCACACAGAAAGAAAAATAATCATAATTTACAAAAATCCAGCTCACCAAGAAATGAGAGTAGATAAGCTCTCTGTGGACATTCTGGACCATTCTCCTAGACTCACTCACTTAAGCAGTATTAATGATGGGAGCACTTAAAGGAATTCCCTGGCAATTTTCATTAGAGCTTTTGAAGAGGATCAAAGCCATCCTTGTATGGACACGAGCACCCTCTGATTAAAAAGAATGTTAAATCTGCTTTTTCCCCCCAGCTTTTTGGCTTTACAAGGGCTTCAGTCATTTTGCAAGAACCTTTGTTGAGCTGTTTTGGGAACAGACTGACTTGCCAAGTACAATTAACAACTGTGAAGGGCTGTAAAACACAGACATTCCTCCCTGCAGTTTCCAAACTCCAAGCATAAAGAAAGATACTTAACAAAGGAAAGCAAAGGCAATGTCTTCCTCTTCACTGACAAAGGCTACCCTGTGCTCTAGATCTTTGCCCTGGAATTAGATGCTGCTGTGCTGTGAATGCTCCCCTCTAAAAACCGCATAGAAAGCCCACCATCTCTGTAGCAGTGATCAGAGACAGGGTGACCACATCCTGCAGGCTCTGCACTCCTGAATAGATCAACATCATTATCGTCAGAGTGGGCCACTTATCATATAAGTGAGCTAGTGAAATCCTGCATCAAAAAACTTGAACATGATTTTCTCTGTGCCTGTGGGTAGTCTTTTGCCATGTTAGGACATGTTGTGTTAACTTTTCCTAGAAAGATGTGAAGAAATGCATACTCACCCCCTCCAAATAAAGTACTGACAACAGATCAAAAGGAATGGCCTGGTGAGCCAATAAGTTTTGGGGATTATTTACAGGAGTATGGGTGAGGTGTTACTCACAGGAAAATGAGTAACCCTGCCACAGCTCCATCATCTCAATATGGATGATGACTTCCCCATAGCTATATAGATGGAATTCCCCATTCAGTTAACCTTCTACCCTGGGTACTCTAGCACTTTCTGAGACCATGTGTAGTGGGTAGGATTTCATCCAGCTGTAGAGAATGGTTGGAACCTTACATGAGGTTCTAATGACCCTCTCCAGCCTTCTGTTAAAGCATCAACAAAGGCCTATTAAGGTAAAACTCCTAGTCAAGAGAATAGAATCTCCAGCCTGGGTGGATACCTAACGTTCCAGATGGACAGGGTCGATGACATGGTTGAAAGATCACCCCTTAGGAATCCAGAACCACCCTTAAAAGAGTGAGTCCACCTTTAGCCATGTGTCTTAGTTAGGGTTTCTACTGAGGAAACACTATGACCATATTCTTTATATATATTTATATAATTTATTATATATAATATACATTATATTTATGTATATGTTTATATTATATATAATTATATACTATATAACTAAATAGTATTTGTACATATTTAGGTATGTGTGTGTGTGTGTATATATATATATAATATATACATTTAAAGGGGCTGGCTTACAGTTCAGAGGTTTAGTCATGGTGGGAAGCATGGCAGGATGCAGGCATACATAGTACTGTAGAAGGAGACAAGAGTTCTACATCTGGATTGGCACACAGCATAAAGAGAGAATAACACTGGGCCTGGCTTGAGCTTCTGAAACCTCCAGTGACATATTTCCTCCAACAAAGCCACACCTCCTAATAATGCCACCCCCACCCTATGAGCCTGTGGGGGGGGGCATTTTTATTCAAACTACCATATTCCACTCCCTGGCCACTATAGACTGGTAGCCATATCATAATGCAAAGGTGCATTCAGTTCAACTTCAAAAGTCCCTATAGTCTATCACAGTCACAACAATGTTTAAATGTCCAAAGTTCAAATTCTCCTCTGAGATTCACGTAGTCTCTTAACTGTAATACCCTATAAAACCAAAATGAAAAGCAAATCACATACTTCCAACATATAATGGCACAAGAAATACATTATCATTCCAAAATGTAGAAAAGGGAGCTCCGGGACTGGCATGGCTTGGCGGGAGCTGGGGAGAAATTCTCCAGCTACACATCTCCAACATCTTGGGATCTCCAAGGCAATCCAGGCTTCACTTTCACAGCCTTACACAGTGGCATCTTTAGGCATCCATGAAGAGATACATATGCCTGGCCTCAGCACCTTTCCTTAGTCTGGGAGAGAGATTCCATAACCCCTTCCTTGTATCCTTGACTCTAAAGCCAGAACTATGTGTTCAATGCTGCCAAATTCTGCTGTTTTCTGAGGCTAGAACATGACCCCCTTATTCAAATATATCTTCACCAGCTTTCTGTTTTCCATGGTTTCCTTCACTACATAAACTTGGCTGTCCTGGAACTCACTCTGTGAAACAGGCTGGCCTAATACGGTTATAGACCAGCCTCTGTCTTCTGAGTGCTGGAAATAAAGATATGCAACACCACGCCTGGCCCTAAGCTTTTCTTTAATTCCTTTTCACAAGTTGGAAGCTTAGATGGGTGGGGTCATGTTCTGAGGTCACCATTCCCTTCATTCCACTTAGCATCAGGCTTTTCTTTAATCTGTTTATACTTCCTGGTTCTCCTTTTCTCCTCCAGCTGCACAGTTTGTACTTTTCCTTGCTTAGCTTGCTCATTTTCATTATAGATGTGCATAAGACTGGCCACTAATAACCACATAACAAAGCCAAAGCTAGGTTGTTTGGAAACATCTTGTGCCAAAGCTGTTAATCCATAACTCTTCAATTTTGCCTCAGGCAGGTTTCTTGGACAAGGCAGAAAGCAGCCATGTTCTTCACCAAAATATCACAAGAATGGTCTATAGGCTACATATTAATATTCTTCTTCTCTGAAGCCTCATGAGCCAAGCCCCCACAGTTCAAATCACCCCCAGCACCACTGTCTTCCATGTTCCTACTAGGATAGCCTATTGTGGAATATTATTTTAAGATGTGTTACAATCATTTATGCTGTGAAACATTTGTTTAATGATGCCAAGATGTGTTGCATTCTTTTATGCTGCATTTATTTAACTCTGTGAAGCTGCGTTACTTTGCCTGTCTAAAACACCTGATTGGTCTAATAAAGAGCTGAATGGCCAATAGTGAGGCAGGAGAGAGGATAAGTGGAGCTGGCAGGCAGAGAGAATAAATAGAAAGAGAAAAACAGAGAAAAAAGGGATCAAGGATACAGAAATGAGAAAAGAAAGAGGAAGACATCTGGGGCCAGCCACCCAGCTATACAGCAAGCCATGGAGTAAGAAGTAATGAAAGTGTACAGAAATAGAGAAAGGTAAAATCACAGTGGCAAAAGATAGACAGGAAATTTAAGTTAAGAAAAGCTGGCTAGAAACAAACCAAGCTAGGTCAGGCATTCATAAGAAAGAATAAGTCTCCATGTGTGATTTATTTGGGAGCCGGATAGCAGGCCCCCCAAAGAGCAAAA
Organism: Peromyscus maniculatus bairdii; assembly: GCF_049852395.1. Classification (NCBI taxonomy): domain Eukaryota; kingdom Metazoa; phylum Chordata; class Mammalia; order Rodentia; family Cricetidae; genus Peromyscus; species Peromyscus maniculatus. The sequence goes on from NC_134854.1 coordinate 103,577,251, forward strand.
GAGTCAAAAACAACCAATAACAATGGCCCATTAAGTCGCAATTAAAGCATTCAACTGCTTTCCTAATCCAAAATCCCAAAGTTCACATTCCTCCAAAGTTCACATTCCTCCAAAGAAAAGTGGCAGGAAGCATAGCAGCATGTAGACAAACATGGCACTGTAAAAGGAGCCAAGACACACAACAGGAAGAGAGGATGACACTGGGCCTGGCTTGAGCTTCTGAAACCTCAAAGCCCACCCACAGTGACATACTTCCTCCAACAAGGCCACACCTCCTAATAGTGCCATTCCCTTCCTATGAGCCTATGGGGGGCATTTTCATTCAAACTACCACCCCATGATAACAAGAAAGGCAAGATAATTATCCTTTAATTAGCTATTGCCCTTCCCAGAAGAGTCCCTACAAGCCCAGCCACCATGAGGGTCAGCTGGCTCTGCCTGCTGTTCTGAGGCCTGAGTCAGAAAAGCCTAACTTTTCTTTTTCCTTTTTCCTGTCCCTTTGTTTTGGATGTAACAAGAACCTAAATATGACTTTTCCTGATGCTTTGGCTTCCTTGTTCTTTCTGTAATGCCCTCTCCCCATCACATGGCTCCTTGTCCATGTGTCTGTCCTTTACCTCTGGATGGTAGCTGAGATTCACAACTTACCTGCTCTGGAGTGTTTTTCTTATAAACTCTAACAAAAATTGTCCCCATGCTTCCTTTTGATTCTGCTCTTAAATTCTTTTATTAATGAGACTAAGAACTTGAAGGCAGGCAGGGAACCCTGCTTTCCCCATATCACTTTTTTCTAGGACTGGTCACAATAGGCCCAAACTTGTTGATTGTCTCTTGTGGGTAATCACAGCTGCTCTGATTATAATGGCAATGGCTATTACCCTCAGGACAGCATTCCATGACACAGAGCAACACAGAGGCATGTACTAGATGCCTCTCTCCATAACTGTAAAGAATACGGTTTTTTCTTTATAAATTACTCAGGCTGTGGTAGCTGTTATAACAACAAAGTACAGACAGACAGCATATTCGACATCTTGCTGCAGTCCTGCCAACACACAGCAGGCAGATGATTCTGACAGGGTACTAACTCCTCTGAGATGTACCGTCCACAGACCAAAGCGAGGGCACTCAAACAGATCACCCCTAAGCTGTCTGTTCTACGGTGGGGCCTCTTGGACACAGTAATTGATTGGAAAACCTCTTGTTGGGCAGACATAGCAACAGAAAGCAGTGTTTAGGGTGTCCTTTGAAGACCCTGGCAGGCTTGAAGGTTTCCTCTGTGTTTTGCCAATGACAGAGCCAGGAGCCAAGCTTTGAGTTTCAGTTCTGAGCCTCCACCTGCAGTTCGACACTATCAAATATTCAGAGTTCCAACCAACATTAGCAGAACCGTGTGTTCTCATCAATGTGAGTATCACTGACTGGGCTTCAGAGCCCTCCAGTGTGAGGCCAAAAGAGAGACATAGGCTGGAAGTTAAAACTTACCTTTCAATATAAACCAAATTTGCTTTGGGGAGGAATTTTTAAACACACCCATTGTATTGTCTCCCTGAGAACACTTAAACATTGACTCAGACAGGAAGATAAAATCATGAGACTCCTTGGTGTGAGTGTAAATGATGACCTTGAAGAACAAAAGACAGCTAGTATTCCCATTTTCACTGGATGCCCTGTGCCATCCAAGATAATAAACAGGGATGTGATGCAAGAGGAGAAACTGCAGAATCATTCTAAGGAAACTTTTTTTTTTCCTTCTTGTCGCCAATGGGCATTTATAGCATTATTCACACCCTGGCATGGAGTTTTCCAAATGTCACTCATAATATTTCAGTTGCCTTGGTAGTTTCTGATACAAATTAGTTTGATGATCAGTGAGATACTATCAGTGCACAAGACGCCAACTGTGGAGTTGAGGAGATGGCTCAGTGGGAGAGATGGCTTGCTGTACAAGCATGAAGACCTATGTTCAAATCCCCAGCACCCATATAAAAAACTGACCATGGCTTCCCATGTCATCCCATGTCATCCCATGACTTCCCATTGGCTTCCCATGCCTGTAGCTCCAGTGCTGGGAGTGTGAGGGTGATACAGGAGGACCATGGGGCTCACTAACCGATAGCCTAACTCCGGGTGCAGTGAGAGACCCCATCTCAAGAGTATAAGGCGTAAAGTGATAGAGCAGGATACTTAATATCTTCTCCTGACCTCTGCACACATGCATGGACATATATAACCCATACACATACAATACAGACACAACAAGAAGATGCATAGTACAAAAAAAATAAAAATATGAAAAAACTGAGACACGCAGACTATTCCTCAGCATTTCAGAGCCTTTGGAATGCACCGTTCAATGGGTAGCAGAAAACATACAATACATAGCACATAGAAGATGCTAAATGACATTCTTAGTTTATCTGATTCTCCAAAGGAGACTGTATTCAATCTCTAGCTTTTTTAACATCTTCATGTCTCCCTTTGGGTACAGGAGTCATGGCAACTATCATTTACGAAGTGCATCCCCGTTTAGGGTAAATTTTAAATATCTCATTTGTCCAACAGATGGCTGCTGAGCACTGATGACTTGCCTGGCTCAGTGTGAGGTACTCAGCGTAGAGTATTAGAAACCCACACCACCTATACCCTCAGGGACGCTCCACCCCAGTAGGGGAGGCTGATAGTGAACAAACAAACTCATGTGATGTCATTGCCAACTGTGAACAGCGTGATTTTTTAAAATGTTAAGGAGATCCGAAAAAACAAAGCTCTAAATCTCAGAAGGGAAAATGCCTGAGAAAGTATCCTTTGAGGAGAGACCTCAGTGTTTTCTATCACACAACTTGTAGGAGGAAGAACACTTCAGTGAGGCGGAAGAGCAAGGTGGGGACTCTCCTCCCTCTCAAACAGAAGGGAGAAACTGAGGCTGAGATGAACTCTGCCCAAGGAAGTACAGCTGAAAATTGGTATGTTAGCTACTTTTCCCATCATTGTGACCAGCTAACTGGCAGGAAGCAACATGGAGGACCCAGTCCATCATGGCAGGAAGTCATGGCAATGGGGGTGTAAGGCTGCCTCCTCACATATCCATGAACCAGGACACAGAGAGTACCTGGGGACAGGGGTGGAGCTGGGGTACAACCTTCAAGAACCACTTCCAGTATCCAAGCCACCACTTCCCAAAGGGTCCACTTCTTCCCATAAGAGAAGACACACCATTACATTACCTAGAGACAAGACACACCATTACATTACCAAGCTGGCCCTCATGGAAACAGTAGGACAGTCATCCTCAGTTACTGGGGACTCTACATCACTGCCTGCTCCAGGCTGAATGCTTCTCCTCTAAGGGTGTTGTGTTTGGATGGGAAGTGCCCTGCTTTGGCTCACATGTTTGACCGCTTGGTCCCCAGCAGATGGCACTGTTTGGGAAGGTTGTAGAACCTTTAGGAGGTGGAGCCTCACTGGGAGAAGAGAGTCACTGGGGTGGGGCGGGGAGTGGCTCTAAGCTTTATACCCTGGCCCTGCTTCCTATTCGCTCTCTGATTCCTGAGTGCAGATGCAGTGTACCCAGCCAGCCCCCTGCTCCTGCCACCAGTGTTCCTGCCTGCAGCTCTGCAGTTCTGTCTTCCCCACCATGGTGTATTCCTGTGGAGCGGTAAACCAAAATAGACCCTTTACCCTTTAAGTTGCTTTTGTCAGGCAAAGTAACTACAGCAAATGGTACCAGAAAAAAAGGGGAGGGAGGAAGCAAAGGGAAGAGAAGGGAAGGAAGGGAAAAGAAAGGGAAGGGAAGGAAGGCAGAGAGAGAGAGAGAGAGAGAGAGAGAGAGAGAGAGAGAGAGAGAGAGGGAGGGAGAGAGAGAGAGAGAGAGAGAGAGAGAGAGAGAGAGAGAGAGAGAGAGAGAAGGAAGGAAAGAAAGAAAAAGGAAAGGAAAAAGAAAAGAAAAGAAAGAAAAGAAAAGAAAAAAATCTCCCCACATCAAGCAGACGATCTTACAATGCCTGGGAAAACCGTTGTTGCCATTACTCTGAGGACTTGGCTCGATCCGAACCTGCAGGCTTTGGAGCAGAGCCAGTGATAGGACACACGAGGTTCACTGAGCCAGAAGAATCATCCCATAAATCTCGATGCCATTTTGAGAACAGTAAAAAGCAAACAACCCATAACATTATAGAGCAAGAAGATGAACAAATATCACCTTCCTCCTGGATATGAGAATAAAGTGCATTAGGTAAATAAAAGGCTGACCATCAAATATAAAGGACGCTGGGAACTACTGACAGGAAGCAAGGGAGGAAAATTAAATCCACTCTTGACTGGATAAACCAGGTTATGCAGTAATGATAAGGTTTCAGGCATACTAACCTCAAATATGCACCCTGTCATATTTAATATTTCAAGAGGAAGAAATTTGAGAGTCAGCATTGTGGGAAGGTTTCTCTGACCTTCCCCTGTCCGAAACTGGCCATCAGAACCTCATGTGAGAGGCGTTCTCCTATATCCAAGGAAAGGACCGTCTCTAAGACAAAGGACACTAAGAGGAACCTGAGGAAGCAGGCATTGCCTTACTTCCGGTGAACACGTGTGTGTGCTTCTGTTTATGGACACAAGCATGCGTTCTGATGCACAAGTATGTATGTACATATGGAGGCCAGAGGTCACTGTTAGGTGTCCTTCGGGCACAAGGCAGCTTAGGATGTTTACTCTGTTTTCTCCTTGCTTTCCTTAGCAAGACAAAGGCTGGCCACCTTCCTGAAACATTTCTCCAACACTTGATTATGAATACAAAAAAAAAAAAAAAAAAGACACTTATGGAGCCATACCATTTCTGAGTATAGTCCAAGGGAATCTTAGTCACATCATCACAGAGATAATTGAACATTCATCTTTATTATTGTACTAGTCACAACAGCCAAAGCCCAACAGCAGGTGAATGCCAGGTGGTGGGGGCGGGGAGGGGGGGGGAATGAAAAGATGGTTTAGCAGTTAAGAGCACATACTTCTCTTGCAGAGGATGGGAGATCAATTCCCAGAACCTACACCAGGCAGCTCTCACAACTGCCTATGACTCTGTAACCCCGGGGATCTGACTCCCTCTTCTGGCCTCTGTGGGCACAAACATACATGCACTCACATGCACGTATTCACCCACAGACATACGCACATACATGTATTTAAAAATAAAATAAATATTTTAAATAGGGTACATATATACAATGAAGTCTTTCTTATTCAACCATAGAGAAGAGTGAAATTATATCATTTGCAGAAAAATGGACGGGACTGGAGATCTCAAGTTAAATGAAATAAGCTAAATCCAGAAAACATCAGGTTTTCTCCCACCTAGATTTAAATATAGGAGAGAGAGAGAGAGAGAGAGAGAGAGAGAGAGAGAGAGAGAGAGAGAGAGGGAGGAGGGAAGAGGTCTAGAAGGAGAAAAGAGATTAATTGAAGAGAATGACAAAATATCATGATTTCTCTATATGCAGAATTCATGTCACATGCACATTAAATGTCAACTATATATTAGCCATTTAACAATATTTGACAATTAATGTGCATGTGACAAGCAATCAGAGGAGGGATTATTTGGAGGAATAAAGGAACCAGTGAGGGAGACAGGGATGTGGTAAAGTTGTGGGGACAGTATGAGCAAGGTATCATGACATATTTGTACGACAATGTCATGAGGACATCCACTACTTTGTATATTAACTAAAATTATCAATGTAGAAAAGAAACTGGTATAGCCACAGGGCTGAGTGATGTAGCATGAATCTTAAATGGTCTTATTAAGAAAATCAAACCTGAGGCCAGGTATTGGGGTAAACGCTGGAAGATCAGAGAAGCAGAACAAGCCACAGCTTCTTCATCTTTCCATTTCCTCAGCTGATCCTGTTTCCTCAGACTGGAAGCCTTTAAGTCCTCATCCAAATGGCTCTCAGCTGAACTGCTGCTCAAAAGCCTATTAACCAGTCAAATGCTGCTAGTTCCTGGTCTTCACACTTTATATATCTTTCTGCTTTCTGCCATCACTACCTGGGATTAAAGGCTCACTTTCTGGGATTAAAGGCATGTGCCACCATGCCTGGCTGTTTCCAATGTGGCCTTGAACTCACAGAGATCCAGATGGATTTCTGCCTCTGGAATGCTAGGATTAAAGGCGTGAGTGCCACCATTTTCTGGCTTCTGTATCTAGTTGCTGTTCTGTTCTCTGACCCCAGATAAGTTTATTAGGGTGCACAATATTTTGGGGAACACAATACCACCACAGAGTGAGGTGCTGGGAAGAGGCAAGGAAATGCTCTGAAGGGAGATATCACAGGCCGGTCTCATAAGCTCATTAAACTCTCAACCTCTGGATGTAAATGGATGGGGTCAAACCCAGATCAGTCTGGGATCCTAGTCAAGTTCCCGTAAACTCTTCATGTTTTGTACAGCAGAGACAACAGGAGCTCTGATTTCTCTCATAGCTATGGCATGCAGATCAGACAAAACGATACTAAGTATCTTTGAGAAACCCTGCATGGCTGGCATAAACAGGTGCCTCTCTGGTCCCCTGTTAACAGGAAGCACAGGAAGTCAGTCCCAACTCTGACCCCTCTGGACCCACCACTGGGTTTGTCCTGGGGTTATGCTGTTGGTGGCATTGTATTTTGTGGACACCAGTGCCAGCCTACTCCCATGGGACAAAGGGCTCCTTTAATGGATGTCCTCACCCTTGGGACCACCATTCCGGCCACTGCTCAGCATTGCCCTGTAGCCCGAGGCTCTTCCTTCTCAGCCTTCCCTCTTCCTGCCTCCTCTTCTGCCTGCACCTGCTTCTCCCTCTTGGGATGTTTCCCTAACCGATCTCTTTCTGACATCTGCTTCCTGGAGGAGCCTCACTGGTACCGTCCAGTACGGCTCACAAAGTTAGCTACCCATGGAGTCCTTTTCTCAGAAGTATCTTGTGAGGCTGTATTCCACTCTGGGAAGCTCAAGAACCTAACCATTGCTCAGTATGCCTAAAAAGGATGGAACTGGAGATCACCAAGGAAGTCAAGGGTGCAACAGCATGTGTGTGGAATCCAGAGGACAGTCTGCTGTAGTCAGCCCTCTCCTTTCGCCATACAGGCTCTGGGGATCTAACTCAACTTGCCAAAGTTGGCATTGAGCCATCTCATCAACCCAGCAGCCACATTTTTAAAACCTTTGTTACAAAAAAGAAGAAATGATGGAGGAAAGTTTTCAGGTTAACCAAAACTCAAATGACACACTAACCAGCAAACACATCCCCTGGCTGAATCCCGTTTACTAGTGTAGTATGTGGAGACATGGAGTAGACTGTGAAGCCCTAAGCCCTCTTTCTGACATAAGACAGTGATTCTGCCCAAAACTCTATCTGGAACTCTGCCTGGCTGCCTTAAAGGGACCTCTCCAACCAATTTCTGCCTGGAGGTTCCAAGTGCTCAATGCCATGTTTTACTGTCTATCTGTCCTGCTATTTACTCTTTTACTTTTGCTTGCTATATACTTAGTAAACACTCTCATTCAAAGACAAAAAGAACTCTGAAGTCCTATCAGCTGAGAACCCAAATTGTGTTGATGAGCCTGAGAATAAAGTGGGGCATGGGGAAGGCATGGACCACGTGATGCCAGTCCAGGCATCCGGGCATCTATCGGTTCATTGTCCCATTCACTCATTAGCAAGCAAGGGCTGGGCACTTGCTCTGCACTGCCTTAGTTTTCTGGGTGCTGAGGATAAAGCAATAAGAGTTAGGCATGAAAATAACCTTAACAGGATGTAAGGGAAAAAAACAAATGCTTCAACACTGAGGAAAAAGAGCCCTGTTTTGCTGTTTTGTCCAACACAAGAAGGCTTTCAGGAGGACAGTAAAGTACAGTGCATTCCATATAGGGAGCACTTTGTGTGTAAAATGATTGGGAGTGTGCAAGAAAGAGCTGAACCCAATCATAATAAAAGGGATCGGAGTTCGCGATGGACTGTGGAGACAGATGGAGGTCAGAGTCTAGCGTTGGCACAGCACACTGGGGCTACAGGTCAGTCAGTCAGGTGCTTGCCACACATACGTAAGCACCTGATCTTGATGTGCAGTACCTAATCCAAAGCCAGGTGTGGTGACGCTTGTATTCCCACCGATGGGAAAGTAGAGATGTCTGTCTGTCATTCGCCGAATCCTTCCCTTCCTGACTACCCAAGCCCTGGTTCTCCTATGGTTGTGGTACCCCCAATGGGCCAGTCCATGGCACAGGAGGATACCTCGGACTGGCTGGCCAGCCAATCTAGTCAGCTTGGGGAATTCCAGGCCAGTGAGAGAACCTGTTTTAAAAACTAAGGTGGGGTGTGAGAGGGAATACTGTATATACATGTATGATAATGTCATAATGAAATCCATCATTATGTTTAATTGGTATGTAATAATATTATATGCTAATCTAAAAATAAACCAGGTGGACGGTGAGTGAGGAATGACACCAAAGGTGGCCTCCAAATGCATGTGCACACATTTATTCACACCCATATGAACACACAGACACACACATAGAACCATGGGAGAGTTCTGCTTGGGCTGAGCCCCACCTCTGCAAGAAGGATGCTGGAGGTCTCTCAAGAGTGGAATGAGCCCAAACTAGTATTTGCATGGCCCTGATGGCTGCAAACAAAGGTGCAATGATTACTGAATACATGAGACTGTTCACAGCAACATATGTGTAATATTGTTTTGTCCCTAGAAGAAAATAACTCATCACATTAAAAATCATCAATATAGAACTGTTTTTGAAGCACATAGGAGTAATAGAAATAACACACTTTCTTCTGTGACTTTATTATAAATAAAAAAATACAACTTCAAAAAAAGCTGAAATTTCAGGGCGAGGAGCTCTGAAATTTCCTCACCAAGTCCCTAAGTTAACTTTATTTCTCTGAAAGAAGTGCAAAGCTCCAAATCTAAAGAATAGAACTTCGGGCTCCTGTATCACGTGACTGCTCTTCACACTCTCATTTTACCCTGTGCTTGATATTTTTCTAAGGCCTCGTTTTTTAAGGACCCATGCATATTTTATGATTTGAGCCTAAATGTCTCATCATCACACATCCCAGAGACTCTATGCTCAGGAACTGATCATTAGTGAATTCATTTTGTATGCTAGTGGTTGTCAGAGGCCGTTCTGAAGGTGTTACATTGAGTTTTGACGTTAATTGATGAACACTTAAGCTCATCGTAACTCTGCTGAGATTCAGAGCTGCAGAAATTAGAAAGATGAATCTCAGGAGATGAATCCATTGAAAAGAAATGTGACTCCAGAGTCATTACTGCTGAATGCCTGGGACTTCGTGACAGCCTCGCAGAATACGGTAAGGGCTTCCAGCCGCTGTGGGACTGAAGGATCATGTGGGGAGAAAAAAGGAGTTATTCTCCCCCACACACCCCGGAGATGAGATGTTGGCAGTTAACAGTTGGTGGGGAAGGGAGAGAGATTTTGTTCAGTGGTGGAGACACTGGTTGGGAGTCTAGGTTCCTGCAAGTGATCCCCTATCCATGCTCTCTTAAAGAACCCCAACAAAACTCAATGGGTCACCAAAACAAGCTGACATCAAAACAGAAGGGAGACTAGTTGGGAGAGAAAACAGGTCAGCAGAAATGGAAGGAGACAAGAGAGGATAATGAGGGGAGAATATGACCAAAATATTTTATACACAAGTATGAAAAATGCACAATGAGATGCTGGAGAGATGGCTCACAGGTTAAGAGCACTTCCTGCTCTTGCAGAGGACCAGAGCTCAGTTCCCAGGCTCTAGGCTCCAGTGACTCACAACTTCTGTGACTCCAGCACCAGGGAGCTCTGCTGTCCTTCCTGGCCTCCACAGACACCTGCATTCACACGCATATGCCCCAACACAGCACACGTGCATACACATAATTAAAATTAAATATGATTTTTAAAGAGAAAAAGAAAAACAACATTCAGATGAAACCCATTAACAAAAGCTAGTAAAAATACACATTTTCATGTTATATGTGTGTCAAACTAAGCTGGCAAAATCAACATTCAATGTCACTGTCCTACATCCTGGCACACAAGAGAACTAAGTTTACCTTATTCCCTTAACTACTTAAAGATGCACATCTCCAAGACAGGGGGAAACAATTTAAGTGGAAACCATAGAGAGTCCTTATTTCTATTACTTCCAAAGGATTTGTAGAAATGGGAACTGTCACTCTTAAGCCAGCAGATAGGAGTCGGGGTCGTAGACTCCCATCAGCTTTGACAAGCAAGTATTAAGTAAAGACACAGAACTAAGAAAAAAATGATGCGGTTTTCTCTGGCAGCAATGGCACCAAATGCTACCAGCTTTGCTCAGCTATTTGTGTTTGAAAGACTTTTTGGGTGCTCAGGAAGGTTCCAGACTTTATAGAACATTCTAAAAAGAGGGGAAATTGTAAAAAATAATGACTAAACAGATTGCAAGTCCATTGGTACTCAAAATCTACATCTAAAAATTTCAACTTGGGTCCAGAGTTCTCTGGAATCACCCGACATTCCTGGAATCAAACTTCGACTGATAGTGCCGTCAGCTTCTCTTGCCTTTTCTTTACCTCTCAGAATCCCACAAGGGAATGTGGGGATGGTTTCTGCGTCTTCCTTTGCTTTAACCTATAGAGTTTCAACTGCTCAGAAGGTTTAGAGAAACATGGAGGGTTTGTGAAGACCCTATCTCAGGGAAAGCGAGAAAGCAATTAGCTAGCTAAGCTTTTAGCAAACTGACTTCATTAAAATAATTAACAGCTCCACCTCCACAGGGCCTGACACAGCACTGGCCTCTATATGCTTTTCTTTCTCATGACTTCGGCAAGAGGAAAAGGTATAATTATCTCTAATTTACAAATGAATAAGCTGGGGCTTGAAAATGTCCTTTGAATTTTCAAAGTCATTTAGCTCGTAAATTGTGTACACGGGTCGGGTTTCCATCCCAGGAAACTTAACGCAAGTGGCCAGTGTGCTATTTTCTTTCAGCTGGCTCACTCACCCGGGGTATGGGGTGAGCACTTCCAGCTGAAGGCAGACAGTAATTGTTCCCATGAAGAAGGTCAGTGTTATGGTTGGAATATGCACTGCCCCCTTGGTTCACATGTTTGAACACCTGGTCACCAGATGGTGGCGCTGTGGTAGAACTTTTGCAAAGTAAAACTTCCCTGGAGGAAGTGGGTTGCGGAGACTGGATGCGAGGCTTTGTGCTTGGAGTCCGCCTCCTTTTCACTCGCTTTTTCCAGAGTGTAAATACATTGTGTACTTTTTTTTCTCATTGTTTTCTATGCAGGTTACATTTACCCAACTGAGGCTCATACCCTCTCAGTATAGATACCACTTGACAAACTGTTTATGATTCTTAACAATACGTCTAGACTATAGTTCCTTTTTAAACATTTTAATGGTAGGAGTTGAGCTAGAACCCAGCCTGAGTGCAAGCTAACTGCACCCATTATCACTGAGCTGTACCCAGCCCTATAACATTTCCACATTTTTAAACAATCTCCTCCAACATTGTTAGCGTTTCCATTGGTATATGCCACTGTCGTTTAATACACAGCCGCTCGTGTGTATCTAGGTTGTTTCATGCCCATGCTCCTCACAGGAAGTTCTCAGTCTCCCCCAAACTCCCAGTCAGCTAATGTTATAGGAGAACTGAGGTTTTTCTCCTCGTCTATCCACCTTGAAGTGGAGTTTTCAGTTTTTGTTCATCATGCATCTTGTCAGCCTGCATCTCTGACTGGCGAATCTCTCCACTTTGGCCACACTAGATGATCAAGAAATAAACTTTCACATGAATCCCTTGATAGTCGGGGTTGTTTGTTACTTCAGCACAACCCAGCCCCTACCTGCCGATTCATAAATGTGCAAGTGCTCCTCTAGGAATTTGTTCTTTGATTTGTTAATATCGCCTCCCATGTTTTACTTGTAATTGAAATAAATGACTTAACTGGGATTTTAAGACAGGGTCTCAGGTAGTCTACACTGGCCTCAACCTCACTTGGCAGCTGAGACTGGCCTTGCTAGGATTTCTGACCCTCCTGCTGCCAGCTCCCAACTGCAGGGGTTACATGTGTGAGCCCACACCCGCTGCTGTGTATTCCTTGTAATGGCAAATATTGGAATCGTTCTAAAAGTACACATTTCTTCTCTAAGCAGTTAAATATTTTTGCTAAATAGAAATAATATTTAAAAACTATGTGTTTCTCTTTGGTTCTTTTATAGTTTTGTGTTTTACACTTATTTCTTTTTTCAAACAGCTTTTTTTTTTCTGGATCATGATACTCCCATTCTACATATTCAAAGGAAAAAAAAAACTGTTTTTCCTCACTCTTGGGCTTCTCAAGTACCCCAGGTTGGCTTCAAACTGCTGATTCTCCTGTATCTAGCACCCAAGTGCTGGGATTACAGGTGTGCATCACTACGTGTGGCCAAAGCAAATCAAAAAGTAAACCTTGAAACATATGAATAGCTATAGTAGATGAAATATAAAGATATTATGACCCCATTCAATGATAACGAGTCCTAAAAATTTAATCCTAAGTGTTATCAGTTAGTACTTCTCCAGTATAGAAATACAAATTTGAGTGAATGAACATTTTATATAAATGCTTAAACTCATTTTACTTTATAAAACATTACGGGTATTTGTCTTAAAAATTGTTTTGTATTTTGTCACACGAATACACCAAATGTGACTATTTCTTGCCTTCATTCATTTAAGGACTTTACGTTGGTTCCAACATTTGGCTTCTGCAAGTAACAGTGTAATGTGGCTCATCTTACTCAAACAGCTCTGAACACGTCAGTAAGTATTTCCAAATATCAATTTCAGATGCTGTACACATTACTTTTTCCAGATATTAAATCTTCCTCCAGAAATGCTGGAGATCAACTTATATGTTCCAGAACCCATTTTATGACATTCTTTCCAATGTAGACATTCTACTTTTATTACTATTTTATGTATGTGGGTGTTTTGCCTGCATGTGTGAGTGTGTACCACCAGTGTGCATGACACCCACAAAGGACAAAAGATAGCCTCAGATGATCCCCTGGAATTGGAGTCACAGACAGTTGTAATCCACCATTTGGGTGCTGGGAATCAAACCTGGGTCCTTAGCAAGAATAGTCAGCGCTCTAACCACTGAGCAATTTCTCCAGAAATTCTATTTTTAATCTTCAAGATACCGTGACCCAATTATAAACCAGAAATTTTCCTCTAAATATTTTATTACAGAACTTGATCACTTTTCCATAGTACGTTTGTTGAGAAACATGTTTTATAAATCATCTACTTGTGTATTCTATCACTTTTAGTCCAAATGTTTCTTCTTTGCAAGTGTGCTATGCCTTTTGAAACCATCCCACCCAGTTCATCGTGGACACTTCAGTTCAACTCCGCACTTCATCCTTTCTCTTTTAGCTTCATGCTTTAAAAAGACACAAAATATTTATGTGTCCATGTCTGTCACTCCTTTTATAATGCATTTATTTTCTTGCTGTAGTACTATGCAGAAAGACGTTCTCCTTCCTACCTAACTCACTCTGTCTCTCATCTTGGAGTCCTTCTGGTATTTCCCCTTGCCTGAAGGAGAACAGAATGAGAACTTCCACTCCTCTGGCCTCTCCTGCCTGAAAAGCAATCTGAAGAACCCAGAACTAAAATAATAGCTGAGTGGGTGGCTCGTGTTACAGTCATGAAATTTAGAATCATGGTCGCCATGGAGAAAATCCATCTTTTTCTTGGTTTACTGAAAGCCATGAAGCTAGCTTTGTGTACTCCTACACTGGGAAATGAAAGAGGGTTTTTATGTGTTTGTTTGGTTGGTCTGGCTTTGGTTTTTGTGCCATCTCCACATTTATGGTAAAACCACAAATCCCTGAAGAAGGTGTGTAGAAGTACAATGTCACTGGAAAGCTGAGGGCTGACTACAGGGAAGGTAGGATGGAGTACTGAGCTAGCTCTGGCTCATAGGTTTCATCAGTTTTTTGAGGAGCATCAGGTCATGTGTGGCCCAAGTTCTTAGTGATTTATGGTCCTCAGTAGACAATGAAAGGAGCAGGACTTCATCACTCACTGGGTCTTGGTATTGGCAATATCTGATTGATTGCTCTTCTGAAAGCCCTCCATCCCTCCAGAATGTATGGTCTCCTGACTTTGCTTGCAGCCTTCCTTGTAATAGTTAATATTGATTGACAGGTTCTAGAATCACAAGTCTGGGTGTGTCTTTGAAAGAGGTTCTCAATCGGGTTGACTAATTTAGGAAGACCCATCCTAATGGTGGACCATTCTTGTAGGCTGGATTCAGGGCTCAACAAAAAAGAGAAAAAAAGCTGAAAACCAGCATTCATCTCTCTGCTTCCTGCTTCAGGATACAGTACTGCCAGCTGCCTTACATCTATGCTGTCATGATGTCCTGGACCCTTGAACTATGAGATACACCAAACCCCACCTTCTCTAAGTTGCTTCTATCATGAATATCATCGTGGCAATGAAGGAAGTGTTGAAGGTACTCCTCTGTCTCCTTCCCTGCCTGCAGCATCTTTTCCCTAGTGTGGGTGTCAGAAATGCAAAGTTTAAGTACTTCTTGACATACAATAAATGACTCATATCCCACACTATCCATAGACACCCGACAGATGCAGAGAGCTGACTGTACTTTTCAAAGAATTACTTCAATGAATGTAAAAATCCATAAAGCAGTTGGTTCTAAACTTTGGATGAACCTGCTTCTATTAATAAAATGCTTGAGTACTTATCACTAGTATTTCTTTAACATTGTTATTAAAATGTTTCTCTACACATTAGTTTTTGCTTGTTTGACTTTATGACTAGTGTGTGCTCCTTTGTTTGAGTACTGGCATGTTAGGGGCAAGGAGAAGAGGGTGAGGAAAGAGAAAGGAGGAAGGAATAGAAGGTCAGAGGGCAGGCAGATGTGCAATAGTGGATCAGCAGTTGAATCCTGAAGAGCAGAGACCCAAGGCAGGCAGGAGTAACATGTCAGAAGCACAAAACACATAAGCATTTCTTCAGTGTTGCTTAGGCCGTGTTTATCGACCAAATTTAACATAATAGCCCATGAAAAATTTCTTCAAACTTATCTGGGAACTGTTATAAGAATCTTGAAAGTCAAATGTGGACCATGACAGCCTTCTCTAATGGATCCCTCCCGTTATAGTCCCCTAACAGTCCATGTGTTCAAGGCTTGGTCACTGTCTGTGCACCTGTTGCGAGGCATTAGGACCTTTAAGAGATGGAGCCAGGGGCTGAAGAGAAGGCTCCACAGTCAAGAGTACATGCACTGCTTGTGGAGGACCTGAGTTTGGTACCCACTGGGTGACTCATAGCCGTATGTAACGCCAGCTCAAAGGGATCTGATAACTCTGGTCTCTGCATCTACAGGTGCATACACACAGACACAAACACACAAAATAATAATAATAATAATAATAATAATAATAATAATAATAATAATAATTGTAGCTTGAGTTTTCCTGCCTTGCACACAGTCAGGACAAACCTCTGTCACCCACCAGTCCCACAGCCGCTCAGACCCAACCAAGTAAACACAGACACTTATATTGCTTTCAAACTGTATGGCCGTGGCAGGCTTCCTGCTAACTGTCCTTATCTTGCTAACTGTGCTTTTATCTTAAATTGATCCATTTCCATACATCTATACCTTGCCATGTGGCTGGTGGCTTACTGGCGTCTTCACATGCTGCTGGTCATGGCGGCGGCTACAGTGTCTCTGGTCATGGCGGCAGCTGCAGCGTCTCTGGTCATGGAGGCGGCTGCAGCGTCTCCTTCTGCCTTTCTGTCCTTTTATTTCTCCTCTCTGTTAGTCCCGCCTATCTTTCCTGCCTAGCCACGGCCGATCAGGTTTTATTTATTAATCAATCAGAGCAACTTGACATACAGACCATCCCCCAGCACAGCCAAGTGCAGACCATCTCAAACACCTGCACTCAGGCCCATGGTCCTAATCATCCTCTATACGGACCTGCTGGGTAACGCCACAAAGAACCCAAGAAGGGCTCCCACAGGACATACAGAACATCCCACAGCAAATAATAATAATAATAATAATAAAATCTTTAAAAGAAAAAAGTAGAGCCAAGGGGAGGAAGGTAAGCCACCAAATGGATGCCCTTAAAGGGAACGTAAGAGACCCAGCCCTTCCTCTCCCTATTTCCCTTCCCAGCTGCCAGGAGGTGAGCAGCTTCCCTCCATCCCACTCTCTGTCATGATGGACCACTTAACTACAGACTCCAAAATGGCAGAACCCACCAACCATAGACCAAACCTCCAGAGCTGTGAATAGAAGCAAGCCTTCTTTCTATGTTATTTCAGGCACTCTGTCGCAGTGGCTGGTGTGTGGCTTACATTAAATCATAGCAAGTAGTACTGTCGCTAGGTGTTCTGGTTATAGTGTTGACACCGTGGTGGTCATTCCCACCACTGAATTTTCCAGTATGTGATTGCACTTTTTGAAGTACTAAGACTCCAGCGCCTATCCCCTGATTGACTTCATTCTCTTTTGTCTTACTTTTGATTTATTCCAGGAATATTATTATGACTGCATTCATCATCTCAGAAAGCCTCATTTGTGTAAATTTTTGGTCTCCTGATCTTGTCCCAGTAACATAGCACATGTCTAATTAGTTTGGGATATTTCAA